>NC_140340.1:1262122-1853877 GCF_963514085.1 Chelon labrosus | reverse complement strand
AACTCGTGGGTCTTCTTCAGACACTCCCCGCTCTCCTCTGGCTCCGCCCCCGCGAAGGTGTTGCTGAAGTCGGAGGAGCCGAGGCCGAACCAGGACAGGAAGGAGTTGTTGGCCGCCACCTCGCTGGAATGATCCGATATCCTCTTGGCCGTCTGTCGGGCTTGTGCGATGATCTGGATCAGCTTCATGACCTGGAGGAGGAACGTAGAACGGTTCTAGAGTCTGAGTCTGAACATCTGCTGCAGATGTTAAGAGGTTAAACTCGACTCTCTGCTAGTATGAGCTCAGGACTAACCATCGTTAGACTAGACTCCTCTGAGCTCAGGACTAACCATCGTTAGACTAGACTCCTCCGAGCTCAGGACTAACCATCGTTAGACTAGACTCCTCCGAGCTCAGGACTAACCATCGTTAGACTAAACTCCTCCGAGCTCAGGACTAACCATCGTTAGACTAGACTCCTCTGAGCTCAGGACTAACCATCGTTAGACTAGACTCCTCTGAGCTCAGGACTAACCATCGTTAGACTAGACTCCTCTGAGCTCAGGACTAACCATCGTTAAACTAGACTCCTCTGAGCTCAGGACTAACCATCGTTAGACTAGACTCCTCTGAGCTCAGGACTAACCATCGTTAAACTAGACTCCTCTGAGCTCAGGACTAACCATCGTTAGACTAGACTCCTCTGAGCTCAGGACTAACCATCGTTAGACTAGACTCCTCCGAGCTCAGGACTAACCATCGTTAGACTAAACTCCTCTGAGCTCAGGACTAACCATCGTTAGACTAGACTCCTCTGACCTCAGGACTAACCATCGTTAGACTAGACTCCTCTGAGCTCAGGACTAACCATCGTTAGACTAGACTCCTCTGAGCTCAGGACTAACCATCGTTAAACTCGACTCCTCTAAGCTCAGGACTAACCATCGTTAAACTCGACTCCTCTGAGCTCAGGACTAACCATCGTTAGACTAGACTCCTCTGAGCTCAGGACTGACCATCGTTAGACTAGACTCCTCTGAGCTCAGGACTGACCATCGTTAGACTAGACTCCTCTGAGCTCAGGACTGACCATCGTTAGACTAGACTCCTCTGAGCTCAGGACTGACCATCGTTAGACTTGACTCACCGCTCCTCTGAGCTCAGGACTAACCATCGTTAGACTAGACTCCTCTGAGCTCAGGACTAACCATCGTTAAACTAGACTCCTCTGAGCTCAGGACTAACCATCGTTAGACTAGACTCCTCTGAGCTCAGGACTAACCATCGTTAGACTAGACTCCTCTGAGCTCAGGACTGACCATCGTTAAACTAGACTCCTCTGAGCTCAGGACTGACCATCGTTAGACTAGACTCCTCTGAGCTCAGGACTAACCATCGTTAGACTTGACTCCTCTGAGCTCAGGACTAACCATCGTTAGACTAGACTCCTCTGAGCTCAGGACTAACCATCGTTAAACTAGACTCCTCTGAGCTCAGGACTGACCATCGTTAGACTAGACTCCTCTGAGCTCAGGACTAACCATCGTTAGACTCGACTCACCGCTCCTCTGAGCTCAGGACTGACCATCGTTAGACTAGACTCCTCTGAGCTCAGGACTAACCATCGTTAAACTAGACTCCTCTGAGCTCAGGACTAACCATCGTTAGACTCGACTCACCGCTCCTCTGAGCTCAGGACTGACCATCGTTAGACTAGACTCCTCTGAGCTCAGGACTGACCATCGTTAGACTAGACTCCTCTGAGCTCAGGACTAACCATCGTTAGACTAGACTCCTCTGAGCTCAGGACTAACCATCGTTAGACTCGACTCACCGCTCCTCTGAGCTCAGGACTAACCATCGTTAGACTAGACTCCTCTGAGCTCAGGACTGACCATCGTTAGACTAGACTCCTCTGAGCTCAGGACTAACCATCGTTAGACTAGACTCCTCTGAGCTCAGGACTGACCATCGTTAGACTAGACTCCTCTGAGCTCAGGACTAACCATCGTTAAACTAGACTCCTCTGAGCTCAGGACTGACCATCGTTAGACTAGACTCCTCTGAGCTCAGGACTAACCATCGTTAGACTCGACTCACCGCTCCTCTGAGCTCAGGACTAACCATCGTTAGACTAGACTCCTCTGAGCTCAGGACTAACCATCGTTAGACTAGACTCACCGCTCCTCTGAGCTCAGGACTAACCATCGTTAGACTAGACTCACCGCTCCTCTGAGCTCAGGACTAACCATCGTTAGACTAGACTCCTCTGAGCTCAGGACTAACCATCGTTAGACTAGACTCCTCTGAGCTCAGGACTAACCATCGTTAAACTAGACTCCTCTGAGCTCAGGACTAACCATCGTTAGACTAGACTCCTCTGAGCTCAGGACTAACCATCGTTAGACTAGACTCCTCTGAGCTCAGGACTAACCATCGTTAGACTAGACTCCTCTGAGCTCAGGACTAACCATCGTTAGACTCGACTCACCGCTCCTCTGAGCTCAGGACCAAACATCTGCTTGTACTGACAGTCCTGTCCTTCCAGAGCGTAGACGTGGCTCTTCACCCTGAACACCGTGTCCGTCACCACCCGTTGCCGTGACGACAGGTAGCTGCCTCCTTGGCCCGGGGTCAGGTAGCCTCGGGGCTGCCGGTGATGGAGGACGTGCTCGGGCTCCAGGAACAGCTGCTCCCCTGGAGGAGGACGTAAACAGTCAGCGTTACCATGGAGACGGTCAGGTACAGGTTATCAGAGCATCAGTCACTGTAGAGGAGGAGGAGAACATCTACTGGAGGAGGAGGAGGAGGACGTAGAACAAGAACATGAAGAGGAGGAGAAGACGGTGGAGAAAATGAAGAAGGAGAAAAGGGGGAAGAAGAAGAAGGGGGAGTGTAAGAAGAGGAGAGGAAGGAAGGAAGAGAAGAAAGAAGAGGAGGAAGAACAGAAAAAGGAGCAGCAGCAGGAGGAGGATAAGAAGGATAAGAAGAAGGAGGATAAGAAAGAGGAGGAAGATATGAGGAAGGAAGAAGAGAAGAAAGAAGAGGAAGAAGTGGAAAAGGAGGAGGAGGAGTAGCAGGAGAAGGATGAGAAGAGGAGGAGCAAGTCGAGAAGAAGAAGAAGGAGGAGGAAAAGAAGGAGGAGCAGCAGGAGAAGGATGAGAAGAAGGAGGATCAGTAGAAGGATGAGAGGAGGAGAATGAGGAGGAAGAGGGGAGGAAGGAGGAAGAGGAACAGCAGCAGCAGGAGAAGGAGAAGAAGGACAAGAAGGAGGAGGAGAAGAAGGAGGGGGGAGAGGAGAGGAAGGAGGAAGAGAAAGAAGAGGAGGAGGAGCAACAGGAGGAAGATAAGAGGAAGGAAGAAGAGGAGAAGAGAAGAAAGAGAAGGAGGAGGGGGAGGAAGAGAAGAAAGAAGAGGAAGAAATGGAAAAGGAGGAGGAGGAGCAGCAGGAGAAGGATGAGAAGAAGAAGTTGGAGAAGGAGGAGGGGAAGGATGAAGAGGAGAGGAAGAGGAGGATAAGAAGAAGTTGGAGAAGAAGGAGGATGAGGAGAAGGATGAAGAGGAGAGGAAGGAAGAGTAAAAGCAGGAGGAGCAAGTCAAGAAGAAGAAGGAGGAGGAGCAGGAGAAGGAGGAGCAGCAGGAGAAGGATAAGCAAGAAAAAATAAAGAATGGAGAATTGAAGGAGTTGTAAGAGAATAAGGAGGAAGAGTAAGAAGAAGGAGGTGGCCGAGAACAAGAAGGACAAGAGGAGGAGTAGTAGTATGTCCTCCTCCATGTCCTCCTCCATGTCCTGAATGTCTAGAGTCTTAGAAGACGACCAAGATGTCTCCATGTCTCCATGTCTCCATCGTCTCTGTCCACATTGATTCCATCTTGGTTCATCTTGTTTCTGTCCCTCACCTGATGTTGATTAGTAAAGGTTACCATGGTTACCACCACCTGTCCGTACCTTTCTGGATCATCTCTGCCAGGTTGGGCTGGGCGAACACTTTGGCCACCCTGAAGACCATCAGGGCGTTCTTGGCGTTGACCAGGTCCGTCCTCACCGCTCTGTTCAGAAACACCTGGAACAGCTTGGTGTACATGAGCAGGTTCTCCTGCACAAACGACTCCCATTTGTCGGGTACGGTTCTGTTGGGTTCCGGCGGAGGGTTGGCCTTCTCTTCGGTGTATCTCCACGGCTGGATGTAGCTGAGCCACGTCTCCAACACCTGAACGGTGGAGACGTTATAGAGTGTCAGAGCTGAAGGAGCCTCTGGTTTTTAGATTCTGTAGTCATGCTTGGGTTTAACACCTACCGCTCTGAATGAGGCGTCTAGAGGCCAGTGACCGAAGCAGTGCTGGAGGAACAGGTAAAGCTTCTGCTGCACGAACCGCTGCACCACCACTCTGTAGAAACATCAGGTAACTTCATGAACTGGTAATTCCCAGTGTCCAGTGAACGCAACACAACTCCAGCTCTGATCAAAATCAAACAAGTTCCACTAAAAAGCCTCAGCAGACGTCTAAACAAAGACGTAAAGAAGCGTTAAACGGAGCCTCGCGCCGAGCCGACCGACCTCTTGAACTCCTCCAGTGGGCTGGTGTGGGTGTGGGAGTGGGCCGAGGGCGAGGACGTCAGCTGCTCCGGCTTCAGGCTGTTGGAGAAGGCGTGAAGATGTTTGACCAGGAGTCGGACCACCAGCACGTGCTCCTCCGACGGACTGAAGGGCTCCTGAAAAGGAAAACCGATCAGCGACGGCGCTCCCAACGCAAAAGGCCCCGCAATCAGCTCCCACCCCTTCTTATTAACAAAAAAAGGAAGCAGCCAATCACGACGTTGCGTCCCGGTCCAAAGCAGCCAAACTATTCACAAAGAGCTCGGAGTCCAGAGGTCCCACAGCCGACCAAATCATTCAGGTCTGGTCGAATTAAAAACATATTTTCTCTTGACTAAAACACTAAATGATTCTCTCTGATCACTCCGACGTTGTAAAGCTGATAAAATGACTTATTTAGAATTTAATAACGTATCCCGTGGGACCTCTGAGCTCCGGTACCTGCTAAGCTTTGTCAAGGTGATGCGAGGTTTCATTGTTTCATGACGTAACACCAGCAAACAAACAAACAAACAAACACTTCCTGTGTGACTTAGATTGGCATTTAGGCAACATTGCTGTTAGTAGTCTCTCACACAGTAGAAATAAACAGCATGCCATTAAATAGAGAACCACAACCAAACCGTTAAAAAAAAAAAAGCACAAAAATTAAATTTCCAAAGCTTCATTCCTGATTAGTTTCCCTGACAAGGATACTTCTCCGTTTACTCGACACCAAAACATATTTCTAGGTTTGTTGTAGAGATCAGGCTGGACTCATTACTCTCTGTAGATCTGAACCTTTAAACCTCAGGCTGGGTTTAGAAAACTGATCTCGATTTGAAAGATATCGATTCATAAAATCCTCGGACTGATTATTATTATTTTTTTTTTTAAATATTCGCCATTTCCTGCTTGGTCTCGTTAGAAATATCGCCAGATGATGTGATTAGCAGACGTGTAACACCCAGGACAGAAGATGATCACTGCTTGGATTTAAAAAGTAAAGACGACGCAGAGAAGATGGTGGAGATGCCACAAATCTCTGGAACCAAAGTTGGTTTGAAACTGAAATATCTCCTAAAGGGAATCGAATCCATTCAGGAAATCCTAAACAGAATATAACAAGTTCTTCCTTGTATTTTAGTGAATTTGTGGAACATATACCAACCAGTGAGCCCTGCTCTTCTTATGAGGCTCTTCCTCTATAAACATGATCTTTACAAATGTCCTCTGTGCTTCACACATTAGTTTTAGTTGGAAGTAAAATAGTCTGGAAACTATTGAAAATGAACTGAATCTATTTAGGAAGTCTGTAGCGACACTCAGCCCTAACTACTGTAAGAGGATATAGCTTTAATTTTGCAAGAACATTATTATAAGAATCCAGGACTTTGCGACTCTAAGAATTATCACCTACTTACCTGTGGCCAACTTCTTCTGGACTAATTATTATATATCTGACACGTCTTTGCAGAATTAAAGGTCAGTAGTAGGGATGCAACGAAAATTTTTGGTCGAAAAGCATTTTCGGTTTTTCGAAAATTGCTGCGGTTGTTGCTGGCATCACCACAACATCCTGTTTCAGCCGTGTTGTTTTGGCCATAATATTTAAAAGTCCGGACTTTTATTGCCAAAACAACACAGCTGAAACAGGATGTTGTGGTGATGCCAGCAATAAATTTTCGGCCGAAAATGCCCCGAAAGTGCATTTACGTTTTTTCTGCCAAAAAATTTCTGACTTTTATTGCCGAAACAACACGTGCAAGCAACAACCGCAGCAATTTTCGGCCGAAAATGGGCCAAAAGTACATTTTCGGTTTTCGGCCGAAATTTTTCTGTGCATCCCTAGTCAGAAGACCACATTTAGATCAAATGTGTGAGAATGTCTGAGCCGGAAGACAACAGGAAGGTTAAATATCTCTAAATCATACTGAATCAAACCGAGGACATTCTGAATCGATATCGAATCGTTTTAGGAGATCAGTGGCGACACCCAGCCGTAATTAATCCAGATATTAAAGTCATTAAAGATGAACAAGCTGACTAAAAGAACAGGGAACTACAGCCATCCATTCAGAATTTATTATTTAAGTTTCTACGAGCTGCTCAGCGTCATCCAGCTGGTCACCACGGCCGCCAACAGAGAGAAGTACCCTTGACTGGAACCTGAACGGACTGAGGTTTACCTCCAGGAGGCCCCAGAGGGCCGGGGGTGAATGAAAAGGTAAAAGTACTTGGTAGGTGTGGAGGGTCCCAGAGCCTGGTGGGGCGTGGGGTTGGCACGGCATGCTGGACATACTGAGGCGGTACTGCAGCAGGGCCAGCTGTTCACCCGTAAACCACCAGGGGGATGGGAGGGGAGGGTGGTGAGAGAGAGGAAGACGAGGAAGACGAGGAAGATGAGGAAGGGGAAAGACAATGACAAAAGGTGGAAGAGGAGGAGGAGGAGGAAGAACAGTGGAGAGACAGGAGTAAGGGAGGAATAAAGGAGGAAGGTGAGAACAGCAGAAAGAAAAGGAGGCAGCAAAAAGGAGAGAGTGCAACCAGACACAAACAATTAACCAAAAACATCCAGGAGGTAAAGAGGAGACAAACATCGACCGTGGAGCGAACAATGGTTTTAGTTGGTGATGAAGACGTTTCCTACACGGCAGGCAAACAGGTCACATGGTCGAAGGGACGGGAATCATTAAAGGAGTCAACAGTTAGAGCCTCAGACCAACTATGATCTCTCTTTAAAGTTGAAGTCCTGAAAGTAGACAAAGAGAAGTCATGTCCTCCTTGTGTCCAGTATCTGCTGTGACCTCCTTGTCACTAAATGTTTCTGGTAACTGCTGATCAGTGGTCTACAGCAGCTTGGAGGAATTTTAGCCCATTCCTCAGAACAGAACCACTTCAGTTCTGAGATGTTGGTGGGTTTCCTCACATCAACTGCTTGCTTCAGGTCCTTCCACAACATTTCTATTGGATTAAGGTCAGGACTTTGACTTGGCCGTTCCTAAACATTCATCTGGTTCTTCTTTAACCGTTCTTTTGTAGAACCACTTGTGTTCTTGGTTCTCGTTGTCTTGCTGCATGACCCAGTTTCTCTTCACATTCAGCTCATGGACAGATGTCCTGACATTTTCTTTTAGAGTTCACTGGTAGAATTCAGAATTCATTGGTCCATCAATGAGGACAAGCCGTCCTGGTCCAGATGCAGCAGAACAGGCCCAAACCAGGACATTAGCACCCCCATGTTTGATGGAGGGATGAGGTCCTGATGCTGGAATGATGCAGTGTTGTTTCATCTCATTTAAACCAAACTATTCTACTTTGGTCTCATCTGTCCACTAAACATTGTCCCAATAGTCTTCTGTCTTGTCCACATGATGTTTAGAAATGTTCTTCTTGGAGAGCAGTGTCTTTGTCCATCACACCATGGTTGTTCAGTGGATTAATCAACATTAACATCAGCCAATGAGAGAGAGGCCTTTAGCTGCTTAGAAGTTCCCCTGGGTTCCTTTGGGACCTCTCAGACTATTATGGAGTGATCTTTGTTGGTGGACCACTCCTGTGGAGGGGAACAGTCGTCTTCAATCTGTCTGACTGTGGATTATTTGTGGGTTCCAAACTCTTTAGAGATGGTTCTGGAACCTTTTCCAGCCTGATGAGCAACAACAACTCTTTCTCTGAGCTCCTCAGAAAGCTCCTTTGTCCACAAACGTGTTGTGAAGATCAGACTGAGACAAATCCCTGATTGATTGAAACTAAACCAGGAACTGAACCAATCATTTTCCTTAATAAACGAAAAGACCAGTCTAATATTCCTGTTTCATGTGTTTGATTGGGTTCTCTTCGTCTACTTTCAGGACTTGAGTGAAAATCTGTTGATGTTTTGAATAATTTTAATGAAGAAATGTAGAAACTCTTTCTCAACAGAAGGAGATATTAACATTAAATGTGTTTTGTACAGTCACTGTAATGATTCCCATCCCTGTCGTTTAACTGAATGAACAGAGTGAACTCAAGACTTTAAGATTTTATTTTGCTCTAAATCTAAATAACCGTTATCAGTGTTAATGGTGGGACAGAGTACACAATATTATGTTTTATAGTCTAATTTTTCTGGCGATCTAATCCACATGAAAATAATTATATTCTACATTGATTTAATATTTGATTTCACGTCTAAAATCTTGCAGCTCCAGTCCACTCTTTACCAGGATGTACACAGAACACAACACAATAACCCGACACAGTGCTCTAAAGTGTGGTACTGTGTGCAGCAGTATTTTCTATGGTGCTCATCATCAGTGAGCATGTTACACAAGGAGCTAAGAGTGTTTCTCATACAGCGTTATGAAGCAGGGCCAAAGATCATAGGTTGAAATCATTTAAATTATTTTCTTTAAAACATTTAAATATTACACCACAACCCCTCATTAGTCTGGATAAATAAATAAAAGAGTCTGTGCACTTTTTGGTATTTCAAGTTTGCTCTCTCAGTCTTTATGTTGTTTCTCATCCTTGACTGAAGCAGGAAGTAGTCTCCTTGGTGACCACTGGTCCAGGTCTCTGGTCCAGGAAGTAGTCTCCATGGTGACCACTGGTCTAGGTCTCCATTGTGACCACTGGTCCAGGTCTCTCTGGTCCAGGTCTCTCTGGTCCATGGATCATTGTGTTCAGATCTAAATAAACCTGGTTCTTCTCCAGATTCAGAGATAAATCCAGATGACCAGATACCTTGAGTCAGAAAGTCTAAACTTACATCTGAATATTGTTCCAGAGTCATGTCCATGCTCCGTTTAGACCAACCGAAAAGATTTGAAATCACTGATAGAAACTTCTTCTTCTCCTTCTTCTTCTCCTTCCATCATCTTCTTCTTCATTGTTGTCTAATTTTAGTCTAAAACAATCTTGAAATACCAATAAATGCACAGACGAATAAGCAACTATTTTTCTTTTTTAGGTAAAGTGTCAAACATTTGACTAATTAAACTTCTCAGATGTTTGCTGCTGAAAGGTCTGATGATCGATCGACACTAAACATAGTACAGAATGACTTCTAGTGTAAAGTAACAGCATTGCTCCATAACTACTGAGGAAACACTGTACATCTTGGCCTCACATGCAGCCGACAGAACCTGAGGGTCATGACATGCTGTATAATAACTAAAGAGTCTTGTTAAACATTCTGTGTGGAGCAGGAACACCAGCATAAAGTCTTATTGTGATAGATTGGAAAACTAATTTAGAATTAACTAAAATAAGGCTGCATCGACTCATAAATGTGATTTATTCGTAGATAGCATGTTCAAATATACCGATAAGCCATAACATTATGACCACTGACAGGAGAAGTGAATAACATTGAAACCATCTTGTTACTTAGACATGCAGCACCCACCTAGACCAGACCAGGCACCCCCACCCCATAGCAATGACACTCCTTCATGGCAGCAGCCATCCCCAGTAGGGATGCACCGAAATTTTTTGGCCGAAAAACCGAAAATGCACTTTCGGACCATTTTCGGACGAAAAAATTGCTGCGCTTGTTGCTTGCATCATCATAACATCCTGTTTTGGCGATAATATTTTCAACCGAAAATGGTCTGAAAGTGTGTTTTCGGTTTTTCGACTGAAAATTTTCGGACTTTTATCGCCGAAACAACACGTGCACGCAACAACTGCGGCCGAAAAATTTGGGTGCATCCCTAATCAGTAGACCACATTTATATCAAATGTGTGACAATGTCTGAGAGGACAGCAGGAAGGTTAAATAAAAGTCTGATAAAAGTCCGAAAATTTCCGGACTTTTATTTTTGGACTTTTATCAGATCACATCATCTCAACACCCTGTTTGGGCTGTGTTGTTAAAAGTCCGAAAATGCAATTTCGGACCATTTTCGGCCGAAAAATTTTGGACTTTTATCACCGAAACAACACGTGCACACAACAACCGCAGCAATTTTCGGCCGAAAATGCCCTGAAAGAAAAAAGGTGTTGACCTGGCCTCCAAATTCACTTGATCCCAAACTGATCAAGTATCTGTGGGATGATCCACAGAGGCCCCTCCCCTCACTAACAACAGGACACCCTCAGAAGGCCCATGTCCATTCTCCGATGAGTCACCACAAGGTAGACCTACACAATATTAGGAAGGTGGTCATAATGTTATGCCTGATCGGTGTATCATCATCATGTGTATGTTACCCACCTGACTGTGAGCTAATTTAAACTTTAATTCTTAATCTTGATATAATTTAAACAGATGAGTTTTATAAAAGTTCATCATGACTGGATAAATTTGCTCTAAAGATGTTAATTTCTGTTCTAAACTATTTAACGTCTGTGAGGACAGTTCATTTTCTGACTTTATGTTGGCGTTCGACCCGATGCTTTAAAAACATCCCAGCGACACAAACGCTCGGTGTGACGTGGACATGCAGCATGCAAGAAGGACGTGAAGAAAAAAAGCAAAAGCACTACTACCAGGAACATGCCACATCCTTTAATGCAGTAAGCTCTACTCTGCAGCTATCCTAAAATAAAAATATTTCAAACATAAACCAGAGTTTCAAGGTTTGGAACGGAGGGAAGAAGGGAGGGAGGGGGGGGCTCCTGCCGTACATTCACACTGCAAGCAACACAGAAACATGTTTAACCTTTAACAGCAAAATCACATGCTACCGTACAGTATGCTACTTATCTGCTAACACAACTGCTTGCAGTGTGAAAGAGCAGAAAAGAGGTTGAAGTTGTCCTTCAGATGTAAAAAACGAGATTCATGGAACGTTAACGGACAGCTTCGCCCCTTTTAGTATCTTAAAACAAATCTTTTATAACACAAGACATAACAGTTTCCCCTCCCTGGCCTTTCGTCAAGTCGAGGGAGGTGTGGGGGAGAGAGGGAAGGAGGGAGGGGGTCGTGGTCAGCCTGTCAACAGCCAGCTGTGTGCAGGGGGAGGGAGAGTGGAGGGAGGTAGGAGGTGTGTGCTGGGGGGAGGGTATATCTGTCTTACCTTTACCTGAGGAGACTGCAGCTTCTGGTACATGTCCAGTGAGTAGTGATGGAGCCAGATCTCCACAAACATCTAAAAGAAGAACAGATTTACTACAAATGGTTTCATTTCTAATCCCATTTACGGACTTTGGGGATATGAGGTGGTAGTAGTTGATCATCTAAACAGAATCCATGGAGTCCACTCAGTCAAAGGCTGCACCCAAACAACAACAACAAACACTGAACGCTATTAGGGTCCATCAGTAAAGTTGTCGCTCAACTAGAATAGTGGCGTAAAATCTACATCGTCAAAGTCTGGGAGATGGACGTGGAAGCCGGAGTCGGGGGAAGTTGAGAAAGAGGAGGTACCAGCTACCCTCTCCACACTACGTTAACTTTGACAGAAAGATTTATTGGACTGAATCCAGTCCACTCTAGGAGAAGACAAGGAAGACAAGGACAGACTTTAGGAAGCTACAGGAGACCAACTCTAGGAGAAGACAAGGAAGACAAGGACTGACTTTAGGAAGACACAGGAGACCAACTCTAGGAGAAGACAAGGACAGACTTTAGGAAGACACAGGAGACCAACTCCAGGAGAAGACAAGGAAGACGAGGACAGACTTTAGGAAGACACAGGAGACCAACTCTAGGAGAAGACAAGGAAGACAAGGACAGACTTTAGGAAGCTACAGGAGACCAACTCTAGGAGAAGACAAGGAAGACAAGGTAAGACTTTAGGAAGCTACAGGAGACCAGCTCTAGAAGAAGACAAGGAAGACAAGGACAGACTTTAGGGAGTTACAGGAGACCAACTGTAGGAGAAGACAAGGAAGACAAGGTAAGACCTTAGGGAGCTACAGGAGACCAACTCTAGAAGACAAGGAAGACAAGGACAGACTTTAGGGAGTTACAGGAGACCAACTGTAGGAGAAGACAAGGAAGACAAGGTAAGACCTTAGGGAGCTACAGGAGACCAACTCTAGGAGAAGACAATTTCCTTGAAGGATTTAAACTATTTTCTTGAAGGATCAATAAAGTATTCTGATTCTGATTCTGAAGACAAGGAAGACGAGGAAAGACGAAGGACATTTTTGTAAACCCAGCCCTGGATAGCCTCTTGGTTGGTGGTTTAGTCGACCAATCAAAAAGCCAAGAAAGGGCTAATTATGACTACACAATTATGTTTGAGTTTGACAACTTCAGCTCTAAGATTAAGCCTAAAGCTAAACACTAAACTCTGAATGCTAACATGCTAACATGCTAATCTTACAGGGAAATATTCTTGTTTGCATTCTTCCAGAGAGTTATATGAGACTAAATAGTTGGAGTGACCGTAATGACTAAAACTTAAACTGAGCAGCAAAGATCTACCAGACCAATCAGATCCTGTGCATGGGCGGAGCTTAACGTAGTGATGGATAGAAGAGTAACGGTGGAGGTGCCTCAGACTGGGTGGAGGACTCGGTTCGCTCTGTGTTTTACCTGTAGGAGAGTTTCCGACCTCCAGATTTCCTGAGCCGCGGGGTCCGCGTTCACCGACGGCTGATGGAAGATGTGATGTTTCAACAAACTGGGGCCGTGGACGCCGTAGCCGGCGAACGAAACGCTGGAAGACCTGTTGGATTTAAAGGCAGGAGATCAGCTGAAGCTTAGAAATGAATTAAACACTAAACTAATGACGCCTCTATGGAAGCTTCACCTCGGCGACGGGGCCGTGACCGAGCCTCTGGAGTCGGAGAAAGGAGAAGGAGGCACGCTTCCTTCAGTGGGGAGGAAGTACTTCATGTAGGTGTCCACCAGCACAAAGTAGGCACTGTCTGTGGAGCCGCCATGTTGGCCCTGAGGGTAGGTCTGAAACAAGAACGATTAGGACGTAGCTCGGGACGGACTAGAGCAGAACAACAAAGTCTTATCATATAGAAGTTTTTACTTCTCAAACTCACCTTTGTCGTGATGAGACAGAAGGCAAAATTGAACATGAAGTATTCAAACGGATCTACAGGAACATTAAGGAAAAACAAATCCAACGACACCTGTGCACCAATCACATCTGTAGATTATCTTGTAGTGTGACGTGTCTTAAGATCCTCACAGACTCCTCAGAGATGCTCTGATTAATTTAGAGACATGTTAGATGTTCTCGTTTACACTTTTTTCTTACTAGTTTTGAATCCAGACCTACTTTGGCGACTACACAGGCCAATCAGATCTTTTGGGGGCGGGGCTTAATATAGTGATGGACTGAAGAGCAACAGCAGTCATAGACGTCATCTGAGAACCGTGGGATGTTGTTTAACAAGGTAACTACATCCAGATCAGTGTTTACATCGTGAAGGATACTGAGAGCGATGTTCATAGCCAGGTGACCAGACAGAGGGAACTGGAGCTTGTTGTGGAACAGAGGACAGTCTGGGAGGACTCCTTCCTGGATGCAGGCCTTCACAGGACCCTGAAAGAGGAGCAGAGGATGAGGACTGCAGCCTCCAACCATGAAACACAGGGACGTTTCATCGTGTAGCAGCATGCTAGCCATTAGCATCACCATTAGCATTTGCTCGGGACTCTCCGTTGAGTTCTTTTCTCGAAAACATGCATTAGCTCTGGCATCAGCGCCGCCTTTAGCGTCGATATTGGGGTGACCATTAGCTTTGGCATTAGCGCCGCCTTTAGCATCGATATTGGGGTGACCATTAGCTTTGGCATTAGCGCCGCCTTTAGCATCGATATTGGGGTGACCATTAGCTTTGGCATTAGCGCCGCCTTTAGCGTCGATATTGGGGTGACCATTAGCTTTGGCATTAGCGCCGCCTTTAGCGTCGATATTGGGGTCATTAGCTTTAGCATTAGCGCACGCCTTTAGCGTCAATATTGGGGTGACAATTATCTTTGGCATTAGCGCCGCCTTTAGCAGCAATGTTGGGGTGACCTTTAGCTTTGGCATTAGCGCCGCCTTTAGCATCGATATTGGGATGACCATTAGCTTTGGCATCAGCGCCGCCTTTAGCGTCGATGTTGGGATGACCGTTAGCTTTGGCATCAGCGCCGCCTTTAGCATCGATATTGGGGTGACCGTTAGCTTTGGCACTAGCGTCGCCTTTAGCATCGATATTGGAGTCATCATTAGCTTTGGCATTAGCGCCTCCTTTAGCATAGATATTGGGGTGACCGTTAGCTTTGGCATTAGCGCCGCCTTTAGCATCTGCTCTGGTGTCTCTGTAGAGCTCTTTTCTCAAAAACAACTGAAGAGGACACGACAACGAACCCGGGCCCCCTGGGTTAAAACCGGGAACCCTAACCTAAGCATCTATGTAGCCGACATTAAAAGTGACACAGACGAGTCATTACAGCCCTAAAATAAACTGATTAGAAAACATTTAGCCGTCCACATACAGGATGAATCAGTCACTAGATGATAAACTGTAGAAGAAACTACTAATTCCAGGAAGAGATGACGAGACAAATGTTCCTACCGGGAGATAATTGACGGGTATTTCATATTTGTATTCCTCTGCTTGAAGTTTATACACAAGCTTCATCATCGGGCCGCTGAAAAGAGAAACAGATGAGACACAATTTGATCGGAGTGATTACAAACACCATACATGACGGTTGTAGTTTCAACAGGAGGAACACCGTGGTCCTACCTGGGGTTCAGAAACTCCAGGACGATGTTGTACTCATTGCTCCGCGAATGAAGGAGCCTCAGGTTCCAGCCGGCGATGACGCCGTCCAGACTGCCGAAGACGCTCTCCACCAGCCACGGGAAAATCAGATGCAGCTCCTGAACGGAAACACAACAGATAGAGACGCTACAACCAGGAAGCAGCAACACTCTTTTTAAACAGGGCGGGTTAATCGCTGCTGATTATTCTCAATGGATTCTGATTCATGAGGTGAGATTTCAGGTTTGTAGCGTCTCCTCCATCTTTTCCCTCTAGTTTCTCATCTTTCATGTGCCTTTGCTTTGTCCAGCTCTTCTCTTTTTAAATACTGATGCTGCTCTCAGAGTTGGAGATCCTGTCGTGATCTGGATCTCCAGCATATGTCGACTAATCTCTACTAAAACATCATATAAAGATCAATGTGACTGAGGAAATCCACCTTTTTAACACAACATGTTGCCTCCGTCACAATGAGGAGAAGTAAATACCTTAGTTGTTGTAAAGCAGTGAATCACTACCATATTTTGTGAACGCCAACCTGACCATTGACCCTGTGGGAGTTCAGGCTGTGACACTAACTTGTGGTTAAACAAAGTGATCCGTCAGCGAATACAACTTTATACAGAGATTTTACAACATATTAAAACGAGGCAGAGATAAACAGCGCAGTGTTTACCACACTATGTCGGAAATATTTTTTAGGGATGCACGATAACTTTTTTAAGAAACCGATACCGATAACATGCCTGAAGATTTTTTTTTTAAAGCCTCACCAATGGGTACAATGTTTCAGATAACTTTTCATGTTCGAGGTATTAAAGCTGGCACTGATTTTTCCACCTCGTGGCTCTTTCTTTAAACATTTATTACAAACAGTCAGAGAAAAGTCATCCTCGGAAACTTTGAAAAAGGCCCACACCACCACCGCCGCCGCCATGTTGTTTGTTTACAAACGTATGCACGAGGGCTGCCACAAACGATTATTTGGATAGTCGATTAATCACCGATTATTTTTTCGATTAGTCGACTAATCGGATCAAACGTAAATTGAATGTAAATCATACAGCTAATCGCACCAGCATGAAGCTGATCTTATATAACCATCAGTTTTCAGCTTGAAGTGTTTAAGGTATATGCTGACTAGAAATAAAGACAATTAAGATGATAGTTCATTAAACCTTTAACGTTCACAGCTATATGAGTAAGTAGTAACTTAGCTCTCTGTTTGGCTAATATTAGCCGCTAACTAGCCAGTTAGCCAGAAAGTAGAGCCGGCCGCTATGTAGCGGAAGAGTTTTGAGAGAAAAAAGAGATTTAAAAAAAAAACGACGCATCGACTACTAAATTAGTTGTCGGCGATTTTAATGGTCAACTAATCGTGGCAGCCCTGGTATGCACGTTGTGCTGCATTCAAGTGGTGACGGAAGTTCCCTGTTCCCGGTTTGAGAGTCGTTTTCCCCACAGACATAGACACACAGACGCCTCATTGAGCGCTGGACCGTACATCAACATCGCCGCCATATTGGATCTGTCCTGCGAACCAATATGAGTTAATGGAATGAACTTTATTAAGCGTCTTCTACAGAGTACTATAAGCATCTACACATTAACGTATATATCCAAGGAATCGATAGGATCCAAAAGCAACATCTGTAACATTCTGAGTAGTTAATGTTACAGGCGTTGTTTTTGGTTCCAATTGGTTTCCTGAATATATACGTTAATGTATAAATGCTTATAGTACTTTGTAGAAGACGCTTAATAAAGTTCTCAGAGCTGCCTCCTCCAATATGGCGGCGACGTTGACGTATCTCAACAACGGGCCAACCTGCTCAATGAGGCGTCTATGTTTATAAGTTTATGGTTTTTCCGACCTTTTATGTTTCTGTGGTTTATGTGTAACATCCTGGCTAACGGCAGCTTCTACCAAAATAATGACCGGGTTGACAAGTTGTTTTCTGACATGACTGATGGAGTATTTTAATGATTTTTTTCAGCCAGAATGTTGTTTTTTCCGATTATACCGATGCCACTTGAACGCAGCATACACTTCAGGCCGTTCAGGTCTCATGTGGGAGTTGGAGCGATGGATTAAAAGAACCACTCACACCACAGTACTGACAAAAATCTATATTATATATTATCTGGGCCATTCGTTATGATGTCGGACTTATCGGAATGACGTCATCATTTCCAGATAATTATCGTGCACCCCTAGTATTTTTGCATGTTCCAAACAACGTTGTGCTTGCTTGCGTCCCACCAGACCCTCCACACGCCGGCCACTCACCTGCTCTGTAATTTAACCTGACAGAGAAAACTACACTCACGCAGCATGTGAAGCCATTTGTGTTGTTCATTAATAAAAAGGGTCAGGGAAAGTAACGGTACCTTTGCAGGGTACTCGTCAATGATCTTCACCAGGTCCTGGCAGCGCTGGAGGAGAGGCTTGGTGGTGGAGTCAGCTTTCAGGTTGGCCTGGAACGACGTGAAACCACGTTAATGAACAAACACCGCGAGTCACGGAGCAAAGAGACACGATATGATGGAGCTACATTCAAAAGAGCGTTTACAGTAGTAAGATAAGACTTTATTGATGCCCCCGTAGGGAAATTTAGCCGTTACAGCGTCAGGGCTTATCAAAGACGGCTGTACTTCCTGGTCTGGGTGCTGATCACACGTTTCTACAGGTGAACGGTGGAGAGCGTTATCACATCGTGAGTCACCGCGTGAAACAGAAACTGCTCGGCTGCAGGCTGCACAAGTTCAGACCCAGAACCAGCAGAGTCTTTCCAGAAACTGTTGGACTCACAAAGACTACCACCTAGTAACTATGGTGCAAGAATTCTACTTTAAAGTCAAGTTTAAGTTACCTACAAGCTACAGTTTGCTGAATATCAAACCAAAGTTAGGCTAAATAAAGTTATTGACATTCAAGAACATCATGCATGTTAGTATTGCTCTTAAATAACAGATATTAAGACATGTAAACACTAATAAACCAGACTGACCAGCAGGAAGCTGGGCTGCTGCAGGGTCGGAGCAGCCATGCCGGACCCGTGTGTTTACTCCTTCTTGTCCTCAGTCCTCTTGGTTCCAGCCTGGACGCGATAAAACACACACACAAAACTTTTCAGTGTCACCAGCTAGCAGCAGTTAGCAGCAGTTAGCCTAGCACAGCCCGGCATTAACGCCACAAAACAAACTTATTGCTAGCTGAGGGAGGCTGTAGGGACACGGTGACATCTGTGCGGGCGGTTAATCCAGCCACAATGAGTCCCACTGACTGGAAAACACGAGCACTGTCAGTCAACGGGCCGTGGAGTTAGCATGCGCGGGCTAGCTAGCATGCTAACCCCTGACTAACTTAGCTAGCTAGCTTAAACTGACAGGAACAGGTGGTGGTTTATCAAAAGCGCGCGTTACTAAATTAAATAAACTCCACGCTTTCTAATGAATACTTCCTCACCTGTGCCCCCGACGGAGTTTCAGATTTACAGCCTCTTTCAAATCAGCCGCGTTTCCATCAGTGAGCCTCAGAATCGGCTCAGAGCGCTGTGCTCGGGCTGCCGGCCTCCTCTTCTTTGTTGGTGTTTCACAGCGGCTGGTCGGCGGTAAAACACTGCCCCCTCCTGGAGGCACTGTGAGTATACACTGTAAATTACACCTTAAAACCAACACAAAGCGTAACAAATACTTAAAGTTGACGATTTTATCTTAAAATAACGTGCAAATTAATTCAACCTCCAACACATTTCATATTTGATTTCATCTAATCTAATCTCATCTCATTTATGAGATAGAAGCTCTGGATTGAGTGGTGAAACATCTTCAAGAGACCCAACAGTTCCAGTTACCTTTGTGTCAGCATTGTGTCAGCACAGTCTTATAGCTCATCTCTCATCTCATACTTCATCTCATCTCATGTCACATATGATCTAATCTCTCATCTATTGTCTCATCTCATGTCTCATCTCATATCTCATATCTCAAATTAAAATCTCAGCTCACTTCTCATGTCATATCTTACCCCTTCTCTCATCACATCTCATCTCTTGCCTCATCTCATCTAATCTCATCTCATCTCACATATTAGCTAATCTCTCATCTCATATCTCATATGTCAACTCACTTCTCATGCAATATCTCATCCCATCTCTCATAACTTATCTAATTTCTCATCTCTCATCTCATACTTCATCTCATCTCATGTCACATATGATCTAATCTCTCATCTATTGTCTCATCTCATGTCTCATCTCATATCTCATATCTCAAATTCAAATATCAGCTCACTTCTCATGTCATATGTTACCCCTTCTCTCATCACATCTCATCTCTTGCCTCATCTCATCTCATCTTATCTCACATATTATCTAATCTCTCATCTCATATCTCATAACTCATCTCATATCTCAGCTCACTTCTCACGTCATACCTCATCCCATCTCTCATCTCATCTCACATATTATCTAATCTCTCATCTCATATCTCAACTCAGATCTCAACTCACTTCTCAAATCTGAAATTAAAATCTCAGCTCACTTCTCATGTCATATGTTACCCCTTCTCTCATCACATCTCGTCTCTTGCCTCATCTCATCTCATCTAATCTTATCTCACATATTAGCTAATCTCTTATCTCATATCTCATAACTCATCTCATATCTCAACTCACTTCTCATGTCATATCTCATCCCATCTCTCATCTCATCTCACATATTATCTAATCTCTCATCTCATATCTCATATATCAACTCAGATCTCAACTCACTTCTTATATGTCATATCTCATGCCTTCTCTCATCTCATCTCATCTCATGTCTCATCTCATAACTTATGTAATATCTCCTATCTCATCTCTAATTTCACTAATCATCACCCATCTCTCATCTCATGTCACATATGATCTAATCTCTCATCTATTGTCTCATCTCAAGTCTCATCTCATATCTCATATCTCAAATTAAAATCTCAGCTCACTTCTCATGTCATATCTTACCCCTTCTCTCATCACATCTCATCTCTTGCCTCATCTCATCTCATCTTATCTCACATATTAGCTAATCTCTCATCTCTTATCTCATATCTCAACTCACTTCTCATGTCATATCTCATCCCATCTCTCATCTCATATCTCATATCTCAACTCAGATCTTGGCTCACTTCTCATATGTCATATCTCATGCCTTCTGTCATCTCATCTCATGTCTCATCTCATACCTTATCTCATATCTCCTATCTCATCTCTCATCTCATGTCTCATCACATACCTCAGAGCTCAACTCAAATCTCAACTCACACTTAGTCTTTTCTGATTCTGATTCATATCTCATCCCTTCTCATCTCATGTCACATACTATTTAATCTCTCATCTTATGTCCCATCTCATCTCATATCTCCTATCTCATCTCTAATCACTAATCTCTCACCTGTTTTCTCTCATCTCTCATATCTCATGCCATACTTCGTTTCACATCTCACATATCATAATCTCATATCTCATCTTTTCCCAACAACCCTGGAATAATTTCTTCCGTTAATCTTGACTTTACAGACTCACATCAGGCCTCTGAGTGTTTTCATTTGTTTTATTTTAAATGTACGTTATCATTTGTGGCTTTGTCACGCAGTAAAGACAGTGTCGTTACTCAGTTCAAGAACTCGAAGCTTATTAGAATAAAACAAACAAACAGGTTTATATATAAACGGACTAATCTCTACTAGATAAAGAAAGAAAACTATCAAAAATAGAGTTCTTTAATACACATGGAAACAGAACATTTCATCAAGGTCCATGTGGTGTGTGCGTTTCTGTCGAGGCCTGAAATCGATGAGATAAAAGTTTGTGTGAAGATCTGAGAACGAACATAAATAGACTTTACATCAGAGTTTATATGTTGTTGTTAAATGTGAAGAAGAATCTGCAGCTTTGCTGCAACGTTCATGACGGCGCGGTGGAATATAATTTAGGTACAAAAGTTAAAAGAATTAAGAATATTAGTAAATTCAGAGTCTTTAACACTAAGCAGATACTTTAAAACCCTTTAAAAGCTCATTTTGATTATTAAACATCATAACGTTTCTGTACAAATTACAAAGAATCTTCCAAAAAAATTCTTTACAATTTGATTTTCAGGACACTTTTCAGAACAAACTAATAAAAACAGGACGTCTACATCTGCTGAAGAAACGACATCTCATTTATAAAATGTTCAGTGTAATATTTATTTATTTTCTATCTGAGTTCAGAACAGGAAACAAAAAGCTTATGAACTATTTTTGTTATTTTTTTTTATCTTTGACTATAACCAGCAGATATTTAATAATTAATGTATAATATTTCATCACCTAAATCAGATTTGTTCCTTGAGGACATCTTTCTAATTTACAGCTGAATATTGTTTGATTTATAGGAGATTGTGAAGAAAGAAGATGGAAAATATGAGATCAGAAAAATAAAGAGGGTTACTAAACTATTAATAGTCACATTTAAGATTGAAATGACGTCTTTTGTCTTAGAACAGGAACAGATTTATAATCTTTTTCCTCTAACTGAGCCCAGAGGAGACTTCCTACTGTAATTAAACTTTATCGACCTTTAAATATGACTCAGTTTAATTTTTCCTGTGTGTAAAACCAGGATCAGTGTTGTATTACTCCACCTCTATACGGACGATAATGTTGATTATTCACACATGGTGTACGCCGATAAAAAATGAACCAATCAGTAAAAGTACAGCCAATAGTTTATCTTTTATTTCTTTAACCAGTCGTTTTAAGGACCAACTTTAAACTAAAGCAGAGGCAATGAGCCAAAGGCTTGGTGTTAATTCAGTTATTAACTAAAATATAAACAAGTCTAGGAGTCACCACTTTCTCCACTTTCCATAATTAATATCAAACTGCTAAAAAAAAAACTAGGGATGCATCGAAAATTTTCGGCCGAAAAACCGAAAATGCACTTTTGGGCCATTTTCGGTTGTTGCTTGCATCATCTCAACATCCTGTTTCGGCAGTGTTGTTTCGGCGATTGTTTCGGTTTTTCAGACAAAAATTTTCGGGCCTTTATCGCAGAAACAGCAACAACTACAGCAATTTCCGGCTGAAAATTGCCCGAAAGTGCATTTTCGGTTTTCGGCCAAAAAAATTTGGTGCATCCCTAAAAAAAAAAAAAAAAAAAAAAATTGTAATTTGCTGCAAATTTAAAGAAAGAATTTACGGAAAATGACAAGAAGAAGAAATACGTTTAGAAATAAGGGATCTGTAAAATATTCTCTGTGTCTAGATTTTAAGTTGCAGGTCAGAAAACATGTATTGGGGCGAGTGGAACTGGGATTATTTTAGCAGTTTTTCCTTCCAGATGTGAGTAGTTGTGGTTGTTAGCTGCTGAACTCAGGGCTCTCAAGTCTCACGCATTGGGCGTGAGACACACGCATTTCAACCCGTTCACACGCTCACACGCCACACTTTGTATTTCTCACGCAGAGAAATTACCACGATAACGCGCACCAAGGTGCGCCGCTATTTTTATTAAACCAGTGGAATAGGTCTGAATCAAGCGCGTTCCCGTAGAGTTCAGAGGCGCCGTTCACGCACCAGCCAATCAAATAAAAAGAATATAGCTACTGAACAGCCAATCAAAAAATAGCACTTCTGTATCCGGGCAAGATTTAGATTTTCCCGGTTGAGACGCTCGCTGAGAAAAGGACCGTCACATCGCTGGAGTCACATCTCACTCATTACAAAACCTCCGGGTCACGTAAACCCGACCAATTAAATATTAAAATCAGTCCAGTGTCCGTTTTTCCGTTTCGTATTTTTGATCTGAGCCTAAAATTTAAATTTTTTTTTTTTCGTTTTGTGTTAGATTAAAAAACAAATAATCAGTCACTTTTTAATTTTTTGATTTTTGATTGCCATTTAAAAATGGAAAGAACGACTGATACACAGATTATAAATCATCTCATCATTTGATTTTTGTTGCTGGGGAATGTTGTGTCCAGGCAGCTGATAATCAGTAATGTTAGCAGTTGACCAGTGTGTGAACTAACCTAGCTAGCCAGTTGAATCCCGGCTAGTTTCAGCAGCTATTCTGACACTTGTTTTATAGTCTTAGTTCAGGACACATTATTCACACAGCTTTTGAAATGCTGAATTAAATTAATATTTTTATTTGTGCGAATTTATGCGTCATTTATCAGATCTAAGCCCCTTCCCCACCCCAACCAAACTCCTGCCGTCGCCGCCAAAATCTCACTCTGAACTCAGTTCAAAACTTGAGAGCCCTGTGAACTAAACATCAAACTAATACTCTGGGTGGTTTTTGAACAGATTTCTGTCTGGACACCATCAGCTGTGTCACCTGGTACAATGGAAAAACATCTGAGGTGAATTTGTCTTTGAGTAACGTTAAGTTTAAGCTTATTAAACCTTTTTATCCTGCTCATAATAAACCAAGTATATCTCACACACAGCTACGAGGTGTATTTGAATCATTTTAGCATCGTAGTAGATTTGCTGCAGAGCTGCAGGAATCAAGAAGAATCCAGGATGGATTTCATTTTTCAGAGTTTTAGATTGAACATGTCAGGATCCTCTGCAACATGTTTCTATCACCTGAACTGAGACTAGCACTTATAAAGTGATGCATTTAACGCAGCTACATGGTTAGCATGCGCTAGCAGTAGCTGCTCTAAATGCTCAGGTCAGTTCCCTTTAATTATTTGTATCTCGCTGTAAACTGTTTATTTATTCTATTTTTTTTTTTTTTTTACTTAATTGCTACAAATGGTTAAAACCTGACTCCAGAGACCGATCTATAAAAGTCTCCACTTCCTGTTTAAGTGTAAAGATTCATAGTGAGGAGGACGCGCTGTTCTCTCAGTCTTAAAAGAGTCGACCTCAGTCGTCCCGATTGAGTCTGTGGGTCGTCCCGGGGACTAGAGGGGCGTCTCTGGGGGGTTGTTCCTCCTCACCCGGGCTTTCCTGCTCTCCTGCTTCAGCTTCAGAGCCCGGAGCTTCTGCTGCCGGCGCTTCTCCCGGTACCACAGCTGCTCGCAGTACTCGTCCACGCTCAGGCCGTTGCCCCCCGCCATGTGCAGGTCCTTGTAGCTCCTCAGAGGAACCTGCTGCTGCTGCTGCTGCTGCCACGGGTTCCTGTGACCCTGCGGCCCTCCCACCGCCGCCGGGCCGAGCCTCCCCGGGCCGTGAGAGTGGTGGTGGTGGGACGGGTGGGTGAGGCTGTGGTTGGGGATGACGTGGACTCGGTAGCGAGCCAGGACGTGACTGTAGGAGTGCTCCCGGCTGGTGCAGGAGTAGAGGCCTGCGTCGGACAGCTCCAGGTGTTGAACCAGCAACCCTCGCTTCATGTGGAGGAGCCGGCCGTCGTCACTCTGAGGGCCAGAGAAATACAGTTATAGATAGATAGATAGATAGATAGATAGATAGACAGATAGATAGATAGATAGATAGATAGATAGATAGATAGATAGATGGATAGATGGATGGAGACACTGACCTCTTTTACCGTCTGGGGCAACGTCCACCAGAGCTTGGCCTGGGATGAGCGAGGGACGCACTCCAGGAAGGAGGAGTTTCCCTCCACGCCGTACACCACCTTCACCTCCACGGAGTCTGAGTCTGAGCAGGAGAAACACACGGAGCGGTCTTCAAAAGGGGTTTCACAATGTTTTTAGGACATTTTAGAGGAAACTGGGACGGAAACGAGGTGAGAGGATTTTCTGTTTTTAAAAAAAGAACCATAAGAGCTGAACACAAAAACCTTTAGATGACAGAAAGAAAAACATTTGAACATCTTATAGAGAACAATACTGCTTTTATTTATTGTAATAATCATTAGAAAGATAGCTGCAGTTACACAGCTCATCCTCTAGAGTGCGCCAAACCTCTACCACCTCCAGATCAAGTCAATTTAATCTAATACATTTAATTTAATTTAATTTAATTTAAAAGTATTATTACTATTTTATTTTATTTTTTTTATTATTTAATCAATTTTGAAAAAAATATATAATTTTGATAAAGTATATATATTTTGATATATATAAACCAAAATAAATAAATAAATAAATAAGACATGCAAGACTTTAAACCAGTTCTAGTTACATACCGTCTGTGTACAGAATAAATTATGGAGATAAAATAATTAGTATAATACTAACTGCCTGTCACCTCAAACATTGTTAAAGTAAAAAAATACTTTAATAGTACTTTAGTGAATCTATAATGTCCACAGTGGTAGAGTTTAATGATGTACGGGCCAAAGGATGAACTGTGTGAGCATTATGTTCAAATCTACCCTAACAGAAAGATTGTCCCTGGTCTGATCTAAACTTATTGAACATATATCTGAATGAACAAAAGGTTCATGATGCTTTAATGAGTGTTTTCTGAATTTATTTCAAGGAAGAAAGTTCAGTGACACCTTCATTTTGACAGATAAATCATAAACCTGCTAAATTAAGCATCCAGGTTCAATCTTCCTGTCAGAGTTTCCTACTTTGGAACCAGCCGTCTATGAATCTAACTGTTGACACTGGATCGACGTCCTTACCGTCCTCTGTGATTGGACACTGACTCCAGGGGTCTCCATGCTTTACGTCCTGTCTCCGAGCTCGCCTGACGCAAACACAAACACGAGGATTAGAACTTGTTTCTAGTGTCTCTTTGCTTTCACTCTTTATCTCTAAAGGATCAGGCTTTAAAGCATAGACTGTACAAAGAAAGTGAAGCCAAAGCAAGTAGAGCTCCCCCTGGTGGCTGGCTGCAGTATAGGCCATAAGCTCCACCCCCTCCATGTTAGTGGGCGGGGCTTGGCTCAAACTAAAACACTAAAATACACGTCAAATCTTCTTTTTTTTCTTTCAAGGATGGTTTTATATACAGACTATGGCTAAAACCAATAAAAACAACAGTTTAAGTGTATTTTATTCAAAAAGTGTTTGTTACTAATATGAATATTATAAATAAATTAGACAGCACACGGTAACGGTGTTGGGCATCATTTGAAACTAAAGTAGTGACTCTTTCCATCATCAGCAGCATCCTTGTTTAATGAGTTTCCTCACTTTTGACGTTAGCATGAACATGTCTAACGTATTTATAGAAAACTAGCCTAGCCAAACTTTAAATTTCACATTTAGCGTCTTAGTCTGTCTCAATATTTCATCAAATCCAAAAACAATTCACCACAAATGTAAATAATATTTTCTGTTTTAGCTTTTCTGATCCTTCTTTCAACTATGCACCACGCGGTGACTTGCCTGGCAGAGTCCTGTGCCTCAGTTTCATGCAATTTACATTTTCAACTCCAATCAGACTCATCGGGCTACAAACGCCCGGCTCTGAAGACGCTGAGTCTCGTTCCAGTCTTCTAGACGTGAAGCTGAAACGTGGTCAGAAGCAACGACGGCGGGAGGTCGACGCGACGGCTCTCTTCACCGCGGCTGAAACAACAACTCTCTGTTTTCGCAGGCCGCCCTCGCTCCGTCTCTCCTCGTTCATAATCGCGGTAGTTTCGTGACTTCGCCCCCGAGGAGTCGGCAGACGCCCAGCAACAACACAGAGGAGGATTTAAGGCTGTCGGCTGATTTCTACCGCTCTTAATAATAATAATAATATATAATTCAGATGAAGCAGCACATTAATGGAAAACCAGTTTGTGCGGTTCTTCTCTTCTACTGCTTATAATGAAGAGCTATTATCGTTAGTGCTGCTTTTGTTTAAATTGCTTTTAAATAGTTGAGGAGTTGCAGCAATTTAAGGATTACTGAAAGTCAGGGCCAGAGGCAGAAGATCTGTTTGCAGTTATTGGACAATCAGTCACAACAACTGCAAGAGAAATGATTGACAGATGACGAACAAAGACTCAAAATGGACGGAAACAACATGAACAAGATGCAGAAGCCCTGCATCGTCCCACAGAGCAAACAGAAGCACCTCTGTACCTCTTGCTGGTGGTGAAGAACCTGGAGCAGGTCCGTCCGTCCCAGGAGCAGTAGGGGTCTCTGGCCAGGCAGCACTCGGCGCAGTCCGTCCCGTACAGCTCACACCTCTGCAGCCCCAGCTGGGCCACGCCGAGCTCGCTGGACACGTACAGCTGCTTCTGTGGACCAGACGGAAACGTCCCTCGTCAAACGTGGAGACCGTGGCTCTGTAGCTCAGTGGTCAGAGCACTGGTCTTGTAAACCAGGGGTCGTGAGTTCAATCCTCACCAGAGCCTTCAGTAGTAGATGGTTCTTTAAATGCTTTATATAGATATATGTGAATATTAATGAAGATAAATAAATCAGACAGATAGACTCACTCTCTTAGTGGACAGCTCCATGTTCAGGATGGGAGTTGGACTCTGTGGAACAAACATGTTTATTAAAACCAGAGAGATGGAAAATATAAGAACCAGACTTATTGGTTTAAAGCTGCAGATTCTTCTTTCAGTGTTGATCTTAGACGAACTGTTTAATGATTTACATTTATAAACGGCATATAAACACGTTATTTTCACTTCTAGTTAAAAGTTCTAATAACACACTATAAAAGTAGTAGAGATCTATCCATCTATCCATCTATCCATCCATCCATCTATCATCCATCCATCCATCAATCTATCATCCATCCATCCATCCATCCATCCATCCATCTATCATCCATCCATCCATCCATCCATCCATCCATCCATCTAACCATCCATCTTAACATACATCCATCCTTCTATCCATCCATCAATCTATCATCCATCCATCCATCTAACCATCCATTTATCATCCACCCATCCATCCATCTATCATCCACCCACCCATCCATCTATCATCCATCCATCCATCTATCCATCCATCCATCCATCCATCCATCCATCCATCTATCATCCATCCATCCATCCATCATCCATCCATCAATCTATCATCCATCCATCCATCTAACCATCCATTTATCATCCACCCATCCACCCATCCATCTATCATCCATCCATCCATCTATCCATCCATCCATCCATCCATCTATCATCCATCCATCCATCTATCCATCCATCCATCCATCCATCAATCTATCATCCATCCATCCATCCATCTAACCATCCATCTATCATCCATCCATCCATCCATCTATCATCCATCCATCTATCCACCCATCCATCCATCCATCCATCCATCTTAACATACATCCATCCTTCTATCCATCCATCCATCCATCCATCTATCCATCTATCCATCCATCTATCATCAACCCATCCATCCATCTATCATCCATCCATCCATCCATCCATCCATCCATCTAACCATCCATCTTAACATACATCCATCCTTCTATCCATCCATCCATCCATGTATCCATCCATCCATCCATCAATCTATCATCCACCCATCCATCCATCTATCATCCATCCATCCATCCATCCATCCATCCATCTAACCATCCATCTTAACATACATCCATCCTTCTATCCATCCATCCATCCATGTATCCATCCATCCATCCATCAATCTATCATCCACCCATCCATCCATCTATCATCCATCCATCCATCCATCCATCAATCCATCAATCTATCTATCCATCCATCCACAAAACTCAACTTATAATAGGGTATAATTGATTATTTAGAGGTCGTGACGCTCCTGCTTATTTTCCTTAACCCATTGTCCCATGGCTCTGTAGCTCAGTGGTTAGAGCACTGGTCTTGTAAACCAGGGGTCGTGAGTTCAATCCTCACCAGAGCCTCTCTCATCTCGTAGTAACTCTGTTTATTTTGAATATCAAAGTTTATCTGGAGTCTCTCTGTTGGGAACTGATTCTGCAAAGACCAGCTGGGCCAATCAGATCAGTTTGGGGGTGTGGCTTAATGTGGTGATGGACGGAAGAGTAACCGTAGTCGTCACCTGAATTAGTTCAAATGTCTCTGATTGGTTGGAGGACTATCCAGGTGATTGAAACCATAGTCTGTATATAAATATGAACAACACGTCTCCACTTCCTCTCATTGGTCAAACTGATGCTATTTTCCCGGGGACACGTACAGCAACTCTCACGTTCCCACAGGACCACTTTATGAAGCGGTCGGCATGGCAACTGGTGGTCGCCAGTCACACCCTGTTTCTATAGCGTCAAATCAACATTATACTAATTAGCTAAAATGACAGAAACCCTCTTTCAAAACAAAAAAAAAATTGACAGGTAGTGTTTTAGTTTGGCCCAAGTCCCACCCACTAACACAGAAGGGGTGGAGCCTATGACCTATACTGTAGCCAGACACCAGGGGGAGCTCTACTTGCTTTGGCTTGCAATCTTTATACTGTCTATAGCTGAAACATGATGCTTGCTGTGTTACCACGGCAACGCTTAATATGTTTTTGGCTAAAAAAAAAACAGTATAACAAACTACACTGTTTAGCCTCACCCCCAGACAATCTGATTGGCTGTAGCTGAATCAGTTCCCAACGGTGAGAGACACCTGAACAACTTTGATATCCAGAATAAAGACATGAAGAACCTGAGTATGTGGATGGAAGGCTCTGGTGAGAATTGAACTCACGACCCCTGGTTTACAAGACCAGTGCTCTGACCACTGAGCTACAGAGCCACGGAAAACAACAAAAGACAATAATAAAAAGAAACCAACGAAGAAGAATAACAATTAAACACTTAGAACACTATTTATTCCTAACGTTATGTAAGGTTTCTAAGACTGAAAGAAACTGATCAAAAATAAGAAAACCTTCAGTTAAAGTCACCGAATCAGAAAAGTCATTTTTCAGACAAGACCAGCAGCGTGAAGGTTTCTCTTTAGGCTCCACAAATAATCAGTTCATCTACAAATAATTGTGGCTGATTACAGAGGAGACGCATGAAGAGGTAGAAGAACAGAATAAAACACTAGAGGAGGAGGAATGTGAGAAGAAGGAGAAGAAACAGAAACTCTTTAACGGCACTAATGTTTCAGGAGGAATTCCTCAGGAGCGACGTTAAACGCCGCGAGGTCAGGGCCGCTGCTGAGATTAGAAATCTAATAAGTCTCTTTCTGCTTCAGCGGCCGGCCATCACCCCACAGCTCCGTCCCTCCAGCTCGCTGACTCGCTTCACAAAGGGAGGCGACGACCCCTGACCCATCTGAGGCCGGGGGTCGAACCCAAGGAGGAGGAGGAGAAGGAGGAACGTGGCGATAAGGGAGAGATTTGGATATCTTGTGTCCCGTCGCAGGCAACGACACTGCAGGGTTTGGAGGAGTCAACGTGTTCGATCGTGTTTTTATCGTCTTTCCCTTCACTTGTGCTTTAATGCTTCACTCCATCTTGGGACGTCCCAATCAAGGTTTATTGCCCCCTGATGCGGCACACATCTTTAAATATTGAGATCATGATGTTCTCCTTTATCCCACTTTCCTTCTCTTCTTTCTCCGTTCTTTCTATTTACTCGGAGGAGCTTGGGAAATATGTGCCCTACTGTCTGTTTTTATATTCAGAGTCTTTCCAGAAACAAATATGTTCCACTGGTGGATGGGCACCGAGAGACACCAACACGACCTCTGCGACTTTTAGCCATAAAAGTCTTGTGTTGGGCTCTGGAGGAGGCTCATAGGTTGTCTGGGATCATACGGAGGAGAAAAGATAAACCTCAGCGAAGCTTCCTGGAGGTTTCCTCCTGTTTTAGTTGTTTTAAAGCAGGTGATGCCGACGGAAAAGCTCCTGACAGGTGTTGCATCAAAGCATGTGAGTGAGTTCTAGGTTCTTAGGCTGTGAAGCCAATTCTACCTCAATAAAAACCTCCTTGAAGCAGATTTGAACCAGCAACCGAAGGATGTAAGCTCATAGTCGCTGCAGTGCTGACCTATCAAAGGACTGATGTCTCACCTTGAAGACGGTCAACTCCTCCAGGACGATCTCCTCCAACGCCCAGTTGTCTTTAGTGACAGACACCGCCTTCACCACCTTCCCATCGTCTGGAAACAACAGAAGAAGAAGATGATGATGAATAAGTTGATGAAGAAGAAGAAGATGAAGATTATGAAGAAAAAGAAGAAAAAGATGATGAAGAAGATGGAGATGAAGATGATGATGAAGAAGATGATGAAGAAGAAGAAGATGATGAAGATTATGAAGAAAAAGATGATGATGAAGATTATGAAGAAAAAGAAGATGATGAATAAGTTGATGAAGAAGAAGAAGATAAAGATTATGAAGAAAAAGATGATGAAGAAGATGGAGAAGAAGATGATGATGAAGAAGATGATGAAGATTATGAAGAAGATAAAGATGAAGATGATGAAGATGAAGACGAAGACGAAGATGAAGGTGAAGAAGATGATGATGAAGAAGAAGATGATGAAGATTATGAAGAAGATAAAGATGAAGATGATGAAGATGAAGACGAAGACGAAGATGAAGGTGAAGAAGATGATGATGAAGAAGAAGATGATGAAGATTATGAAGAAGATGAAGATGAAGATGAAGATTATGAAGACGAAGACGAAGATGAAGATATAGATGATGAAGAAGATGAAGATGATGACGATCAAGATAAAGATGATGAAGATATGATGATGAAGAAGAAGATGATGAAGATTATGAAGAAGATGAAGATGAAGATATGATGATGAAGAAGAAGAAGGAGATTGATCACAGAACTAAAGACCTTCTTGTTTTTCTTATTGTTTCACAGTCAGTTAATTCAGATAAAGAAAAATGTTCAAACCAAAAACCACAGAAGAAGAAGCAACAAGTAAACACATTACAGTGGCCACATTATTAGGTACGCCTTGCCAGTTGGAAACCTTGTTTTTTTTGATCTCCACAACTTTCTTAACTCTTCGTGGCACAGACTGAACCAAGAGTTAGGTTCATGTTGATGAAATTGGTGAAGATGAGAATCTTCATTTAGAAAATCCTCTCTACTAATAAAATACATGATAGAATATTATCACTGGCCACTTAATTAGGTACACCAATGAATACATTCTGCTCAAAATCCTCTCTCAGTGATTAGAAACTAAAGCTGAACCAGAACCTTCATGGAGACCAGATTTAGAGCAGGACTGTTATATTAGAATGAATTCACTAGTGTACCTAATGAACTGGACGGTTTGTGTGTAAAGATCTGGATTTGATTCCACTAAAACTTTCCTCTCAAAAAAAAACCAAAACAAAACAAAACATATGCTGAGTGTCGCCGTGGTGACGGAGGACGAATTCTGAGGCGGAAACCGCGGTAACGGAGGAGAAGAACTCGGGGCCACTAACACCAGCTGTTACGGTGAAGCCACGCCCCCTCTCTTCTTAACGTGTAACATACTTAAAAAAAAAGCACAAACACACAAATCAGAGAACAAACAGTCACATGATAATGTCACGACGCTCCCAGGAGACGCCACCGTGAGAAAATGTACAGCTCAACAAACCACCAGCGAGAGGGACGACGCCCGTGGACTAGTGGCTAGAACCCCCTCTAACCTGCCCCCTCAAACCTCTAATTATAAGACAAAATGTAGGGATGGAGTAGGACTAGAAACAGACCCAACCTGAGCTCTAAGCTCTTCACAGTTTGTATTCAGGACTGCACCACATGATCAAGTTTAGGGATGTCCGGGTCAAGTTATTTTGTCTCGTGATCTAATCCCGATCTTTTAATATCAAGTATCGATTGATCCGAGTCCAGATCCGGTCTTAAATCCGATCTGAAAGATCCTCCACAGGGGATTCTCCTAGATGTGACCAGATCCAGTCCAGTAAATAGGTAAGAGGATGAGCACAAACTCCTGAAGAACCAGGGACAGAAGATATGTGTCGAGTGTGTAGACGACTGATCAGCAGTTACCGGAAACATTCTGCTGACGTTAATGCCGTTGAATGAATGTTTAGGAACAAAGTCCTGACCTTAATCCAGGTCAAACATGGGGGTGTTAATGTCCTGGTTTGGGCCTGTTCTGCTGCATCTGGACCAGGACGGCTTGTCATCAATGACCACGTTTACATGGTCTTTAGTATCCCGAATTTGATCGGGATATTGAAGTATCCCGATTTCGTGTTTGTCCATGTAAACACCATATCCCGAATTCAGAAATCGGGTTATGCTCATTTCCCGATTTCAAGAAACCTGGCTTTGCTACCTGGAGTACTCCGATAGAAGCCGGGATACTGAAGCATGTATACACCTTATCCCGATTTCTGACGGCTGCCCACTGTCTGCGCAGGCGCGAGTGACGCCAAGTGACGCACTAGATATACAAACAACATGGCGGCAACGAGAACGTCTCACTTTTGGAGCGACGAAGAGACAGAATTCTCCCTTAAAGTAATGAAAGAACTAAACACAACTACGTGTTTAGATGGCAGAAAACACCGACATGCTGATGTATTCAAATCTGTTGCGGAAAAGCTACGTGACGCTGGTTTTCCACCTCGCTCCGTTGAACAAGTTAGGTCGCGTTGGAAAACATTGAAAAAGACGTAAAACACGCATGCGCAGATAGGATGCAGCGATCGGAAAATGGGATACTGTTATTTATCATGTACACGGGGATATGAATAACCGGGTTTCTCTGTGTTCCATGTAAACACCATATCCCGAATATGCTCAAAGCCGGGATAAGCCTCAAATTCGGGATACTAAAGACCATGTAAACGCAGTCATTGATGGACCAATGAATTCTGAATTCTACCAGTGAACTCTAAAAGAAAATGTCAGGACATCTGTCCATGAGCTGAATGTGAAGAGAAACTGGGTCATGCAGCAAGACAACGAGAACCAAGAACACAAGTGGTTCTACAAAAGAACGGTTAAAGAAGAACAAGATGAATGTTTAGGAACGGCCAAGTCAAAGTCCTGACCTTAATCCAATAGAAATGTTGTGGAAGGACCTGAAGCAAGCAGCTGATGTGAGGAAACCCACCAACATCTCAGAACTGAAGTGGTTCTGTTCTGAGGAATGGGCTAAAATTCCTCCAAGCTGCTGTAGACCACTGATCAGCAGTTACCAGAAACATTTAGTTACACGGAGGTCACAGCAGATACTGGAGACAAGGAGGACATGATATGTAATATTGGCTCATTTTAGTCTAATGTATCTGTTTTATTCATTTGATTGGGTTCTTTGTCTACTTACAGGACTTGTGTTAAAATTTTTTAAGTCATTTTTATGAAGAAATGTATAAAATACTGAAGGATAGAACAACTTTGAAGCAGCTCTGTTTATATCAATGTACACATAGAACAGAGTGGAGCAACTCATTCCACAACTTAAAAACTTTCAGCTGACACTCCCTCTAAGATTAAATACGTTGGACTGAACCAAACCCCTGACTAACAGGTCCAACTACATTTATGAGAGGAGTTCAGGTAAAGCTCCGCCCCCTCACGCGATTCACCTGAGACAAACCAGGAAACAGTTTATTATTGTGTGAGACTAAAGAGAGACACAGACGATTAGATTCACCTTCAGACCAAACTAACACCTTCCTCTGAGTGAGTCCAGCTACAGGAGAGAAAGGTGGAAAACTACAACACTGCTGCTTCAAGCTGCTGACTCTCCACACACTGAAGGTGAGTTTGACCAAAAACAGGACTCAAAGTCAAAGGAAGTTTCAGGGAAGTTAGTAGAAGATGGAGGAGAGCCATGACTGACTGTACTTTGTGTCTGCTGTGTTTCAGCTTCACTCAGAGACTAAATGGCTTCCAGATCAGAGCAGGATCTCTGCTGTCCGGTCTGTCAGGAGGTCTTCAGAGATCCTGTTCTTCTGTCATGTAGCCACAGCTTCTGTAAAGTCTGTCTGAAGGACTGGTGGAGAGAGAAACCAACACACCAGTGTCCAGTTTGTAAGAGAAGATCTTCAAGAGATGATCCACCTTCAAACTTGGTGTTGAGGAACCTGTGTGAGTCCTTCTTACAGGAGAGAGATCAGAGATCTTCAGAGGCTCTCTGCAGTCTGCACTCTGAGAAACTCAGACTCTTCTGTCTGGACCATCAGCAGCCAGTATGTCTCGTCTGCAGAGATTCAAAAAAACACTCCAACCACAGATTCAGACCCATCGATGAAGCTGCAACAGAACTCAAGAAGTACTTTCAGGAAACTCTGTAGTATTTAAAGGAGAAGTTAAAGGTTTGTGAACAAGTTAAAGTGAAGTTTGATGAAACAGAGAAACACATCAAGGTCCAGGCCCGACACACAGAGAGGCAGATTAAGGAGCAGTTCAAGAAGCTTCACCAGTTTCTAGCAGAGGAAGAGGAGGCCAGGATGGCTGCACTGAGGGAGGAAGAGGAGCAGAAGAGTCAGATGATGAAGGAGAAGATGGAGACTCTGAGCAGAGAGATAGCAGCTCTTTCAGACACAGTCAGAGCCACAGAGGAGGAGCTGAGAGCTGAAGACGTCTCATTCCTGAACAACTACAAGGCTGCAGTGGAAAGAGTCCAGCGCTGCCCCCTGCTGGATGATCCACAGCTGCCCTCAGGAGCTCTGATAGACCAGGCCAAACATCTGGGCAACCTGACCTTCAACATCTGGAACAACATGAAGGACATGGTCTCCTACACTCCTGTCATTCTGGATCCAAACACTGCTAATCCAGAAATGATCCTGTCTGCAGATCTGACCAGTGTGAGATTAGGAGATAAACAACATCTTCCTGATAATCCAGAGAGGATTGATTATTACTGTTCTGTCCTGGGCTCTGAGGGCTTTAACTCAGGGATTCACAGCTGGGATGTTGAGGTTGGAGATAACACAGGATGGTCACTGGGTGTGATAGCAGAGTCTGTCCAGAGGAAGGGAGCCATAGGATCTGGATTGTGGGGGATAGAGTTCTATGAAGGTAAATACTCATCATGGTCACCACCAGCTCCTCCCACTGATCTCTCAGTAAAGAAGAAGCTCCAGAGGATCAGAGTGAATCTGGACCGGAACAGAGGAAATCTGTCGTTCTCTGATCTTGATACTAACACACACATACACACCTTCAGACACACTTTCACTGAGAGGATGTTTCCATTCATTTACACTAAGGATAAACACCCAATGAAGATATTACCAGTGAATCAGATCAGTTAGAGATAAACATTATGATTATAAATGTGTATTGGGCTGTAACAACTAATCAATGTCAGTGATCATATAAATTGTAGTTTTGTCGTCATGGTATTGGGTCAGTACGTCACTGCAACCAATGAAAACACATTTAATATCTGGTGGTGGAAGTAGATCATTGTGTTTAGAGTTTAAGACATGTTGAAGCTAGAGATGATAACTTTCTTTATAAAAGGACCTGAAGCAAGCAGTTGATGTGAGGAAACCCACCAACATCTCAGAACTGAAGTGGTTCTGTTCCGAGGAATGGGCTAAAATTCCTCCAAGCTGCTGTAGACCACTGATCAGCTGTTACCAGAAACATTTAGTTACAAGGAGGTCACAGCAGATACTGTTCATTGTCCAGCTTCTTGTTCTTGTCAGTTCTTCTGCATCTGTTTTAGTCTTTGGTTTGTAGATTTTTGGACTGCTGCTTTTAAACCTCCCTCTTCGTGTGTGGAACAAATGTCTTTTTTTTTGACAAAAATAAATACTGAAATGGCTTAATGGAAAAACAAGACGATCTCAAAGATTTGTTCGTGCTGTAACGCAGTTAATTTAATACTGACGAGGATGAACGTCAAACCGAATTAACAGCCACTACTGTGACCTCACAGTAACCTGCAGACGTTTCAAACATGTAATTTAATTTTAAAGTAAACCACCTTGACGTAAGCGCGTGGCGTCGATCGGACGGCAACGGGAGGGGGAGCCCTCCTGTTTTTTTTTTTCACTTTGAGAGAATCTGAGCGGAGGGATCATTTATCAGCAGGTAAATGTGCAGCCGATGGGGAGATGAGAGGAATCCACTTAGAGGAGATGTATGGAGCTATCGGAGCACCCCCCCGGCCCCCCGGCCCCTCGGCCTGTCACCAGCCACTAAATAACCTCCATTCATCACTCACGGGGTCGTAAACGCCTGCACAGAGCTTCAGGACACCAGGTTCCTGCAGCCGGACAAGAAAAGAACCCACTTACCCCTCCAAAATAAAAGCCCCAGCTTGTTCCTCTCATGAGTAAGTATTATTTTTTTCTAAGCCTGACATAATAGAAACAGAAATGATTACAGGACCTTTAACTCTGGGACCTCTCAGACTATTATGGAGTGATCTTTGTTGGTGGACCACTCCTGTGGATTATTTGTGGGTTCCAAACTCTTTAGAGATGGTTCTGGAACCTTTTCCAGCCTGATGAGCAACAACAACTCTTTCTCTGAGCTCCTCAGAAAGCTCCTTTGTCCACAAACATGTGTTGTGAAGATCAGACTGAGACAAATCCTTGATTTATTGAAACTAAACCAGGAACTGATTCTTCTGAACACATGGATCCTAGAGGAGCACCTCTCCTGAGTCATCTGTTTGACGCCCTAGCTCCTCCTTCTCCTCCTCACCTGTCCCCAGGTGCAGGACGTCGTACGGTCCGTCCTCGGCGTCCACTCTGTCCACGACGACCTTCTTCAGGGTGTACGGCGAGTTGACCCGGGTCAGGACGGGTCGGCCGCCCAGAGGCAGGACGGGCTCCCACATCAGCTGGTGCTGCCGCATGAAGCTCACCACCTCGTCTGGGAAGTCCTTGGTGGATTTGTGGAGAGCGTCGTAGGTCTCGCTGGGACACTGAGGGACGAGTCAAAGGAACGTTAACAGAGAGGGAACAAAGCCAACAAGATGGAAGTCATTATTGCGTGCAGGGAGTCAGTGATGAGGAGGTTACGACCACAGCACATCACTGACTGTTTCCTTTTAATCAGCCTCCCTCTCTTCTCTGCTCTCGGCCCTGGCGTGGTTTACCTCTCTGCAATCAACCACATGATTCACCGCAGCTCCGCTGAGAGAAGGAATTCCCCAGCAGGCAGCGTGAAATAACACCTGACACGTTAAAAGCTCGGCCGTCCTGACAAGTTGAGGCTTCCCAGAGGAGTTCACAGCTGAGGTGTTAAATCAGCCGAGGTCGAGGCCTCTCACGGCTTCATCAGCCTGTTTTCATTAGAGGTGTTCGGTGTGTTTGGAGTCTGAGCTCACAGGAAACTAGTTATACACAAACATAAATACCATCCTGCCTCCACGATACTGCCGCAGAATTATAGACTTGTACGAAGCAGACGGTCTTTGAACATAAAACCTTTCCAGTTTCCTTGGAACCATAGTTCATCAGAATTAAAGGGAGATTATTTTCTGCTCTGTTTTAAGTAAATTATTTATCACTACTTAATTCTACTTTGATGGAAGCCAGACCGACTTCACCACCCACAATTTTCTTGTAGGTGAAGTTAAAATTTATAAGCTAAGAGGAGCTACTGTTAGCTGGGAGGCTAGAAAGCTAGAAAAAAATACTATTAGCTGAGAGGTTAGGAAACTAGGAAGGGCTACTGTTAGCTGGGAAGCTAGGAGGCTAAGAAAAGCTACTGTTAGCTGGAAGGCTAGGAGGCTAGGAAAAGATACTGTTAGCTGGAAGGCTAGGAGGCTAGGAAGAGCTACTATTAGCAGGGAGATTAGGAAGTTAGAAGAGTTAGTGGTAGCTGGAAGGGAGGCCAAGAAAAGCTACTGTTATCTGGAAGGCTTGGAGGCTAGGAAAAGCTACTGTTACCTGGAAGGCTAGGAGGCTAGGAAGAGCTACTATTAGCAGGGAGATTAGGAAGCTAGGAAGAGCTACTGTTAGCTAGGAGGCTATGAAGCTAGGAAGGGCTACTATTAGTTGGGAGGCTATGAAGCTAAGAAGAGCTGCCTGCTGTTAGCTGGGAGGCTATGAAGCTAGCTAGGAAGAGCTACTGTTAGCTGGAAGGCTAGGAAGATAGAAAGAGCTACTATTAGCAGGGAGATTAGGAAGCTAGGAAGAGCTACTGTTAGCTTGGAAGTTATGAAGCTAGGAAGAGCTACTGTTAGCTTGGAAGTTATGAAGCTAGGAAGAGCTACTGTTAGCTTGGAAGTTATGAAGCTAGGAAGAGCTACTAGTAGCAGGAAGATTAGGAGGCTAACATTTTCAGATTTTGCGTGTTTTCTTCAGTTCCAGAGCCTTGAGCTGCTCCGTCTCTCCTATCATTGCGTTGCTGCAGAATAAATCTTGGACGATAACACTGGATAAGAATCTAACAGGTGTTTTCCATTTTCTTTGGTGCAGTCTGCAGCAGTGAGATGATAACTGTACTCTCACCATCCAGGATCTATTTCTTCATATCAGAGTCGACATATCTCTGGTAGCGTGATGTGTGAACTCACGGTTCCAGGTCGTGGGTACGGGATGCGTCCTTTGTACTCCACCCAGCGATAGTCGGGACCTTCCTTGTGGGCAAAGGGTCCGTTGAAAGCAGCACGGATAGACGCCATGGAGTAGACACAGACCGCAGAGCCACGAAATATAGAGCTGTGGGAGGAAGAGGAGGATTAAAGTCAAAAGAGCCAGTTGATTCACAATAATCAGTATAATCAATATGTTTTAATGTTTGAGAACAGAGAAGAAGGGAGCCGGGAAGGAAGGAGGGATGGGAGGAGAGGGAGAAAGAGGTAAGAGTGTTTTCATACGCCAGGGTTACAATAACACAACCAGCTGGGCCTCTTCACCTTTGACCCCAGACACCCACCCACACCTGACCTCTGCTCCTCTGTACTGCTGGGCGTGTGCACGTGACGGCCCGGCCCTGCGAGCGTGCACGTTAAGGAGGAGGGCGTCCTCTAAATCCGTTCTAAAAGATTACTCATTCTTAAAGCTGGTTCTGTTTGACAAGAAACTCACAGAAATAAAATAATTATAATCATATACTGATATTATAATTATACACTAATGTATGTAGTAATGTAGTAATGAAGTAATGTAGACAGGCATCTTAAAGTTTTAAACTGTGAAGATTTATTGTTTCTGATCCAGTCTAAGATCAGGTTATAGGATTAAAGAGGCCACCAGCTATGTTTGATAATAAGAACAAATCAAATGACACGTTCACTGTTACTTGTAAACCTCAGTAGCAATTTTAACGTCTTTCAGCTCATTGATTTTGGTTTGGAACAACTTGACTATTTTCTCCAACCAATCAATGAATCAACCAACCAACCAGCCTCAAGCTAGCAACCAACCAACCAACCTCATAGCTAGCAATCAACCAACCAACCAGCCTTAAGCTAGCAATCAACCAACCAACCAGCCTTAAGCTAGCAATCAACCAACCAACCAACCAACCAACCAGCTTTAAGCTAGCAATCAACCAACCAATCAACCAACCAACCAACCAGCCAACCAACCAACAAACCAACCTCAAGCTAGCAATCAACCAACCAGCCAGCCTCAAGTTAGCAACCAACCAACCAACCAGTCAACCAACCTCAAGCTAGCAACCAACCAGCCTCAAGCTAGCAACCAGCCAGCCTCAAGCTAGCAACCAACCAACCAACCAACCAATCAACCAACCTCAAGCTAGCAACCAACTAACCAACTAACTAACTAACTCCAAGTTAGCAACCAACCAACCAACCAACCTCAAGCTAGCAACTAACCAACCAACCAGCCAATTAACCAACCAACCTCAAGCTAGCAACTAACCAACTAACTAACTAACCAACCAACCAATCATTGCTTCTGAAGCCTACATTTTAATTTAAGGTTTAAGAGTTCAAACTCTGGTGATCAACCAGATTCCAAAACTATAATAAACTCTTGAACACATTTATTTTTCTAGGTTTTTCATTTAAAGTCTCTTTTAAATATACCGTACGTATGTTTCCTCACCTGGATGTGCTGAAGACGCCGTAGATGGTTGGGTTTTGAGGATCCTTGGTCTCCAGAACAAAGATGTCCTCTAGGAAAACAAGAAGAGGTAATAAAGTTATCAGATGTTTCATGTTAGTAGTTTTTATTGGTCGTACTGTGGTTACTGGTTCAACAACCAGCAGTAGCAGAAAGTAGGGAAGGAAAGGAGGGAACATTTATTACAGCTGTGTAATCTTTTCAAAGTTTATCTTCAGAGGAAGAGCTCAGGTCTTCTTCTTCCAGAGTCCTTATGTAAGAGGAGGAGGGAGGAAGGAAAAGGAGGGATGGGGTCAGCGTTACCGAGCTCATCAAACTGGTTGTTGACTCCAGACGGTCCTGGGACAGAACAGACCAGCCGGGCTTTGAGGAAGGTGGTCCAACGGTTGATGAGACTCCGCTTCCCCCCGACGTCATTCTGGTTTCAGGGGCAGAGGAAAGAATAAAGATTTAAAGATTTAAAGTTTGTTCAATAATTCTCCACACCTCCTTTACAAATAGGCTTAGAGACCATATATTTATAGCTAGTAAACAACTCTTCTAGTTTTGCACGGCGGCTAACCTTAGCATTGAACTCACTATCAATTGATTTCATGTTAATATTTGAATATGTGAATCCTCTCTCTCCACAAATATGAGGAAGGAACCCAGGTCCATATGAGGAGCGTTGCAGGAACCACTAGATCCAAACATCATGCTTTACTTTTAAGGCCATCCAATCTTTAAAGAAGTTGGAATCATTCCATTTCGACAGGGAGGTAATCATCTGCATAAATATTAAACGAGACACCATCCTTCCTGAGGATGTGGCCTGGGGGGAGCAGATTAGACAGGTTTAGGACAAGGTTAAAGGTCAGGTCAAGCATCGTAACACCTGGCAAGTTTGAGTTAATCCAGATTTATGCTTCTGCGTTGGATCTAACCGGTACGTTCACCTTAGCTGAGATGAACTGACTCAACTCATCAATAAAATTCCTTCAAAGTGTGAAACTACAAAGCCTGAAGAGAACATATCAACACCACGCCTGCTTCTAGTTCTGTCTCTACTTCAGTTCCTACCTTGCAGACTCGAGCCACTCGGCTGTACACCCTCTTGTCCCACTGTCCGGCCTCCGCCGCCCGCTCCTTGAAGAAGAAGTAGACTTTGTCGTCGTCCGGACTGTGAGTGTCAGGGATGGAGAAGGAGCCCACGAACTCCGGCTCTGAGACGAAAGACGAGAGACAAGAGATATTTAGAGTCTTTCTATGTGTGAAGATAGAGATGTGTACGAGGCTACTTCAGTACAACGTGATAAACTGATCAGGAATGAGACAGGAATGTGTGTTTTCCCACAAAACCTGAGGTCGGTTCTTATAAATCTGCTTAATGTTGTCAAAACACAAAAGAAGTTTTTGCGTCCTTCAGAATTTTCTACATTTCTGCATAAAAATGTCCTGAAAGTAGACGAAGAGAACCCAATCAAACACATGGAACAGAAATATTGGACTTAAACCCTTGTTTCCAGTATCTGCTGTGACCTCCTTGTAACTAAATGTTTCTGGTAACAGCTGATCAGTGGTCTACAGCAGCTTGGAGGAGTTTTAGCCCATTCCTCAGAACAGAACCACTTCAGTTCTGAGATGTTGGTGGGTTTCCTCACATCAACTGCTTGCTTCAGGTCCTTCCACAACATTTCTATTGGATTAAGGTCAGGACTTTGACTTGGCCGTTCCTAAACATTCATCTTGTTCTTCTTTAACCGTTCTTTTGTAGAACCACTTGTGTTCTTGGTTCTCGTTGTCTTGCTGCATGACCCAGTTTCTCTTCACATTCAGCTCATGGACAGATGTCCTGACATTTTCTTTTAGAGTTCACTGGTAGAATTCACAATTCATTGGTCCATCAATGATGACAAGCCGTCCTGGTCCAGATGCAGCAGAACAGGCCCAAACCAGGACATTAGCACCCCCATGTTTGATGGAGGGATGAGCTTCTGATGCTGGAGGTTTCACTGTATTTACTGTATTTGTTTTTCTATTGTTTTGTTGTGTTGTTTGGCGTAAGGCCTAGTTTTAAACCAGGTGAAGTTGACTTTACTAGTTTGGGTTAAATCGTTAAAAATAAAGTTAACAAAAAGCTGATTAAAGACCTTGAATAGTCCATAGACCTTAGACAGAGCTCTTTAACTTTGGAAAACTAAACGTAACCTCTACAGACGAGTGTGGAGCCTCTCACCGTTGAGCCAGTTGTGGTCGTAGGCCTCGGTCCGGATGTAATGCTGACTGTCGCCCCGGATCAACGTCCGGAAGACGGCGGCGTTGGCTCCCATGAAATCCACCGAGGTCCCGGCGTAGAGCTCGCCGTCTGAGGAGAAGAACGAGAGGGAGTTAGAACGTTCGCAGCCTCACGGACAGTTTCGTGGCTCTGCTCCGGCGGTTCATATGGAATTAATAGAAAGCGGTAAATGCAACCAGAAGGTGAGCTGGATCCTGACATCCAGTAGCTCTGAACCAAATCCACAAAACATTTATGTGGATTAAAAACTAGAAACAAAGTAGAGCGTGATTCCTGCTGAGGTTTGTAACGCACAGGGTTCTGGTCTAATGAGTTAAAAGCTTCAGTTTGGACCAAAGAACCTTCTACTGGTTGATCTTGGAGCCTCTCATGTGTCTTTAATTGAACTCTAGTTCTTGGATAGTGAACTAGTCAACAACCAATGTAATGTCTTCACAGTAGTCATATGTGTCCTCCTTCATTCTTGCTTGTTAATAGCACTAGAGTTGGCAGGAGGAGGTCCGGGTGGACGGAGGGTGCACAAAGCACGAACCCAACACAAACCCTAACTCATTAATCGAGTTCCATTCATTCATTCATCTTCTGTAACCACATGTCCTGTTAAGGGTCATGGGGGGTCTGCTGGAGCCTATCCCAGCTGTCATTGGTCTAGAGGGGGGGTCCACCCTGGACAGGTCTCCAGTCTATCACAGGGCTAACACAGAGAGACACTCACACCTACTGCCAATTTAGAACCAATGAACCTAACCAGCATGTCTTTGGACGGTGGAAGGAAGCTGGAGAACCTGGAGAGAACCCACGCAGACTGGGATTATAGATATAAATAAACACGTTGTGGATTTAGTTGGGATTAGGTAACATCTAGATCATATCCTGATCGGGTCTGAGTGAGCCGGACACTAAAGCTGGTGTCCTGGCTGGAGGACGTGAGCACAAGTCCAGACTCTACTGGTCCTCCTGCTCTGGTTAAGGACTCCTTTCATGACCGCCGTCACCGTCCAGCTGGGCACCGCAGACACAACCATCACATTATGACCGACACTCGGCCGCGGCGGTGAAAACTTCCTCTGATGCCGAGGATGTGTTTTATGTCCTCGGTGTCACCGGGGGCAGCGGCTGACGTCAGCGCTGAGGAATAACTCAGCCGGGACCACACAGGCCTCGGCTGAACGGGGACAGAGCGGGACAGCGGGGGGACTGTACGCCGTGGGGACATTAGTGTCACCAGAATATGAGTTAGAGAGCGACGGACAATGATTGAACATGTCCACTGTCTCAGCTGTGTGGTCCTGCTGTAAGGGACAGGGAGGGTTAAATCCTGTAAGAAGTAAGTTTTTGGGTAAAGGTTCTGCTTAGGGGTCAGGGGTCATGGTGAGGGTTAAAGGTCGGGTGTGACGTTATGTCGATGGACCGGTGGAGACCTACCGGTCAGTCTGGCAGTGAAGGGCTCTCTGGGGCTGAAGGGACATTTTCCTCGGCCCGACTCAACGGTGTGAGACAACACGAACACTGGCTGCTGTAAGGATGGAGGGGGGAGGGGGAGGGGGAGGTAAAGGGTGAGATAAAGAGAGAGGGAGAGAGAGAGACCACACACAAACACAGAATGAACAGAAGGATAATGGTTCATTCTGAGGGACGGACTCTAAACACACTTTAACACGTCTAAGTGTTTTATAATCATTTATATTTATAACAGTAGGAACTTTTGACTCTTTCTGGTTACTGACCGTCAGTCTTTTAAAAATTTTTTGTCTTTGAGGTGATTTCATGTCGTCTTTCTGTCATAGTTCATCATCAGCGTGCGTCCCCTCGTCCGTCTGAGATCAATTTTAGGACATTTATTGTCATGTTTCTGTCTTTCTGGTCATCTCTAGTTCGCCTTCATGTCTCTCTGCTCCATCTGAGTTTATTTGTTTCCATTCCACGTCCCTCGTCCTCACTTTTAGTTTAGTTTGGGGTCACATTTTAGTTTACATGCGGTCGCGTTGCATCTCTTTCGCGCCTTTTCTAGTTTAGTTTTCATCCATTTAAGGAAAGTTTTTGTGTATTCGTCGTCCTGTCTCGTCCCTTTGAGGCCACTTTTAGTTTATGTGTTTATTTATTCTGCGTAAATGTATTTATTGCACCATTTTATGTTTATTTCTCATCATTTTACATCCTTTCCTGGTACTTTTTTTTAGCTTTTTTATTGTCATTTCACATCCCTTTGGATAAGATAGGGTTAGGTGCATCTTATCTTATGTAATTCTGGTCATCTTTAGTTTAGTCATCTTTTATTGTCGTTTCTAGACTCTTTATGGTCATTTGAGTTCATTTTAATCTTATTTATCATCATTTCTCATCCCTTTAAGCTCATTCTGAGTCTCCTTCGACTTGTTCTGTTCTCTTTTTTCTCTATTTGTCTTTCTAGGGTTTCTTGCATTTGACGTATTTGTGTCGGCCCATGTTCCCTATTGACCTGCTCAGTGAACAAACATCATCATAGCTGCATTAGAGCTAATACCTGACTCTAACATCCAATTTAGATATGAATTCAAACAGAAGTTACCTCCGTGTTGTGGCCCAGGTGCAGGTATGTACACTGCGGGTGGAAGGCGCCGGTGCCGCAGACGTAGACGTGGGTCTTGTTGAACGGCTGCAGCAGACGCACGAAGTTGGCGCACTCCGTCTGAACGTTAGAAAACACACGGGACGTAAAAAGAAAGAACGGTCACGCACCATCTGTCACAGGCTGCGGTAACGCGAGGACTCAAAATCAGAGACGGAGTCCTACCTCCAGACGTTTGCCGGCCAGGCTGCAGTGCTCCACATGCTCTCTTTCTGCAGGCCAGTAAATCTGATCAAGACAATCAGACGCATGGAAAGAACACTTTAAATCACAATCATTACAACAATCCAGGCTGGAAAACCAACTAAATCCATTAGCTGTAAATTCTGGTGACAAGCCCAAAACCTTCACTGAACAGAAATGCTTTTGTGGTGGAAAGTTGATCTGGAGACTCTCTGTTGGGAACTGATGCAAAGATCTCCAGGGCCAATCAGATTGTTTGGGGGTGGGGCTTAATGTGGTCATTAGTAGTCATAGATGTGATCTGAGAAGATGTGGAGGTGAATTAGTTTAAAATAAAAGGTCTCTGATTGGTTGGAGGACTCTACCGTTGCACTTGAACGCACCATGAAAACTAAAGCCAACAACCAGCTGGAGTCAGAATCAGAATATTCCACATTTCTTCATAAAAAATGTTCTAAACAAGTCCTGAAAGTAGACGAAGAGAACCCAATCAGACACAAGAAACAGAAATATGGTGCTCCTCTAGGATCCAATCAGAGTCCATGTGTTCAGAAGTGTCTCCATCAATGTAATGAGACTCAGGTGTGGTTCAGTTCCTGGTTCAGTTTCAATAAATCAGGGATTTGTCTCAGTCTGATCTTCACAACACATGTTTGTGGACAAAGGAGCTTTCTGAGGAGCTCAGAGAAAGAGTTGTTGTTGCTCATCAGGCTGAAAAGGTTCCAGAACCATCTCTAAAGAGTTTGGAACCCACAAATAATCCACAGTCAGACAGATTGAAGACGACTGTTCCCCTCCACAGGAGTGGTCCACCAACAAAGATCACTCCATAATAGTCTGAGAGGTCCCAAAGGAACCCAGGGGAACTTCTAAGCAGCTAAAGGCCTCTCTCTCATTGGCTATCCTCATGATGTCTTACCGTCCGTGTGGGCAGACCCAGGTTGTCCGGTCTCAGCAGGTAGATGTGGTCTTTGCCTCCGACCAGCAGCCAGCCCTGGTCCTCGTCCAGCAGCAGAGCCTGGTAGCCTCCGCTGACTCCGGCCTCCCAGTAGACGGCCGAACCGTTCCTCAGATCTGACCAACATACGGGGTTTTAATTAGCTTCTCTTTGCTCTGTTGACTCTCTTCCAGCATACGAGGCAGTGGAAATCACATTTTAGACTTTGCTGATAATAACAGATTTATTTTTAATGATAACTGAAGGAAACCGTTTGACAACTTTCACCTCTGCAAACCGACACAAACCAGCAGCGGTTCACGGGTCGGTCTGCAGAGCTGCCGCCGCCGCCGCTCGCCTCTCTGGGGATTCGGCGCTAAAGCAGGCAGAAAACGACCTGAACAAGCAGAGCAAATTAACCTTGAAGCTCCGGCTCTGGCCCACTGTTTATTCAGTGATGCCGTCAGCCGGGGGACGGGGGGCCAAGGGGGGGGCCTCCCAGAGCTGTGAATGATAACTGGAGCGAGGAGGGCAAACGGCTGAGCTTCCTGCCAACAGGTCATACATCCACGCTGAGATGATGCATAATTATAATCCAACGGTCCAAAAACATCAGTGAAGAAGGGTCCTGTTTTCTTAACACTTCATAATTTAAATCAAATCCCTTGGCTGACACCAGTGGAGTCTGCTCTAAAGATTACATTTATTGTGGCTCAGTAGGTAGAGCTGGGTGGCGTCTTTATGTCCTTCATCATCAGATGTTTGTTCCTCTGGTTCCTCTGAGGATGAAGAAGCTTCCAGGGTTCAGGTCTAATGTGTTTTATAATCATTTATATTTATATCAATCATAACTATGAGTTTCTGGTTATTTGCTGACAGTCTTAACATTTTCATCTCTTTTGGTGCATTGTTTTGTCCGTCTGAGATCAATTTTAGGACATTTATTGTCTCGTTGCATCTCTTTCTGATCATTTCTAGTTCCTGTGACGTCATTTCACGTCTCTCTGGTCAATCTGAGTTTATTGGTTTCCATTCCACATTTCTTTCTCCTCATTTTTAGTTTGGTTTTCGTGCTTTTGCAAAGTTTTTGTGTATTGTCGTCTTTTCTTATATTTTTTTATTGTTTATTTCTCATCAGTGGAGTCTGCTTTAAAGCTCTATTGTGGTCTTTGTCTGGAAGACCAGATCAGGTTGATGTGACGTCATATATTCCTTCCTTCCTTCCTTCTCTCCTTCCTTCCTTCCTTCTCTCCTTCTTTCCTTCCTTCCTTCCTTCCTTCTCTCTTTCCTTCCTTCCTTCTCTCCTTCTTTCCTTCCTTCCTTCCTTCTCTCCTTCCTTCTCTCCTTCCTTCCTTCCCTCTCTCCTTCCTTTCTTCTGTCCTTCCTTCTCTCTCTCCTTCCTTCCTTCATTCCTTCTCTCCTTCTCTCCTTCCTTCCTTCCTTCCTTCTCTCCACTCTTTCCTTCCTTCCTTCCCTCCTTCCTTCCTTCCTTCTCTCCTTCCTTCCTTCCTTCTCTCTCTCCTCTCTTTCCTTCCTTCCTTCCCTCTTTCCTTCCTTCCTTCCTTTCTTCTCTCCTTCTTTCCTTCCCTCTCTCCTTCCTTCCTTCTGTCCTTCCTTCTCTCTCCTTCCTTCCTTCCTTCCTTCCATCATAAATCAATCAGATCTTAACATGTGAGAGTCTTTCCATCTTGTCTCCAACATCTGGATCATGTCTCCAAGTCAACCAGCAGCTGTTGATGGTTCTGATCCAGTGGTAGGTAGAGGACTTAAACATTTCTCAGTTTTGATATTTTAGGGTGTATTCACACCTGCCTTGTTTAGTTCGATTAAAACGAACTCAAGTTCGTTTCCTTGCTTGGTTCGGACCTTTTTGACTGGTGTGAATACAATCACTCGAACTCTGGTGCGGACCAAACAAGCGGACCGAGACCCAGCTGAGGAGGTGGTCTCGGAGCGGTTTCTACCGAACCCTGGTGTGGTTCCTTTATGGTGTGAAAGCAGCCCGACCTCGATCCGACCCAAGTTGCAAAAATCTACCTTTTTGGATTTGACGAGCTCCCGTAGTTTTCGCGCATCTATCAAGAAGCGTCTGTGTGTCTGTCTGTCTGTGGCACGCATATGTCGCGAACCGTTGGCCCGATTGATTTGAAACTGGGCAGGTGTCTCGCTACGGGCACGAAGATGTGCACTGCTAAGTTTGACGTTGTTTGGATAAGAAATGTAAAATATATCGGTAAAATAGATTTTCTCCGCTCAAATATTTCCAGTTGCCTGATGACAGTTCTAAATTATTGCGCTGGCTCAAACGCTAGATGGTAACCATGGCAACGGAGACTCAACGTTATTTTACAGTTTACAGACAAAACATGAGTGATTTGATCATCTATCTATAAATCAAGAATTTCTTTTAACTTATTTGGTGAGTTTGTGTCTGTCTGTCTGTCTGTGGCACGCTGATTTGAAACTGGGCAGGTGTCTTTGTGGGGAGGAGACATGGGTCACGACAATGGTCACAACTGAAAAATCTTCTTCAGCTCCCACTATAGGAATACATACTTCCGACGGGCACTGCAATTATGGGAAATGTAGGATAGCCCAGTGACACACACAACAGAGAGAGACACGTGAAGCAAACAAACGCAGGTAGGTTAGGTAGAGATGAGCCGTGGCTTAACCGAGCTCTGAGGAGACACGCTGCCTCCTAGATATCTGGGCAGATGTCCAGATATCTCAAATGCTGGAGAAAACACATAAAAATGCAGAAGTATATAAGATTTTTAGTAAACAAATGAGAGAGAGGGGATTCCAGCGCTCAGTTTATAAACCATATTGCTAGCATAATAACAAGTAGACCTACAGTACGCAAAGTCTCCATTGTAGCCTATTTACGTGGGACATTTGGCTTCCTTCTTTACCCCGCCTATACGTTTACCAGCCAATGGCTGAACGACCTTAGCACATGTGTTTTTGTTTATAAATTCTGGTCCGGTTGCAATTAATCACAGTGTGAAAGCGAACCGCACTAAAAAAAAAAAAAGAAAAAAAAAATTGGTCCGGACCAAAGCAAGTGAACTAACGGACCTTCCTGGTGTGAATACGCCCTTAAAAACTATTTTAAACTACAGTCTGACCAAATATCTGTAAAACACCTCTTACTTTCTAATAACTGTTGTGTATCTGAGTCCACCGGCTCCAGCTGTAAACGTTAAACAGAGTGAAAAGATCTAATTAACCTTGAAGTTCTGGACGTTTTCCTGCCTGCAACCCTCCGCCACGTTGACCTGCCTCTGCTGCAAATAATCAGCTGAATGAGTGGAAGTAACCAACCATGAAACTAGTTCAGACACACACACACACACACACACACACACACACACACTCTGCTTGTGTGTCCGGGCGAGTCGAGGCTTTTTGAAAAGCAGCTCGGCACGCTGGTTCCACTCCACCAGCGGCGGGGCACATTTAAAAGGAAATAAATCATGAGCTGACAATCGCTGCTTTCAGCCGGGGGTCGACAGGTGACACCAGTTTGTGCCGTTGAAGAGAAACCTCAACTTAATCAGGTCTAGTTTTAACGAGTTTCACAGAAAAGCGCTGAAAATATTAATAAATAACATAGAAATGTCTCTTTTTGTGTTAATTTGTTGATGCTACTGAGTCTAATAGACAGATGGAAGGACGCCACTCTTTATCTGAATCACAAAACACGTCTTTAAAAGTTCCTTTGCAAAAGAAACTTGACTTTCAGAAGCAGAGTATGTGTTAGGATTTAGACAAAACGCTACAAACACAACACAACTCCTGTGGAAATGAGCTGCACTTGTTGTCGATGCAGATGCCAAAAAAACAAAGAACTAATAAACAGAAACCTTCTTTCCCAACACCACCACAACAGTCGCGGTCAGGCCGAGTTTATCATTCCATCGTGAAACATTCTTGTTCTAGTCTGTGCATCATTTTCTCTAAATGCTGAACATGTGTTGATTTGCCTGCTTTTGTCTCTTCGCATGTGTTTCCTCTTTGCAGCAGCTCAGTGAATTCTCAGGGACGTCATGCATCACGGCTTTAAAAGGCGACTGAATCACCGTCTTCACCTACGAGCTGCAGCCACGGACGGGTCCTCCTCGTAAAAGCCCCTCACTCCTGTACGTGCAGACGTGATTAGAGTCCTGGAAAACATTATATGTTGTGAATCACCCGAAAGATTCCAAACGCCTCCACGCTCCGTCCTTTAACAGATGTCCCGGACACGCTGGAATCCTTTCACGCATGCGATGATACGCCCTAACCTTAACCCGAACCTTTCAGTCTTAACCTTTAAAGAGACATTTGAAGGTGTCAGAGGGCCGGCTCTGAAATCAGATCTAACATCTGGTCACGATCTTCCAACGAGATCTTCGCAGCTCGTTTCTCATTCAGACTCCACCGACTCCTGATCTGCAGGCTTGTCTCTGGTTGGAATGAATCCATAGTTTGTGAGCGTGTTTGGTAAACATCAGGTGAGGAGATAGGAATCCATGTGGACGGCAACGTTGGAGACGTGGAGACATCTTGGTCGCCTTCTAAGACTCTACACATTCAGGACTGGAGAGAATCTTCTATCCCAAAAAAACAAAGATGAAACAAACTCATCTGGACTTGTTGTGTTTCTAGAAGACGTTTCCTCCAGGTCTCCAGCTCCAACAGACCGGTGGGGACTTTAGGTTTTTATCACCTGTTGGTTTTGTCCACCTGAAGCTCACCTGTGACTCTAGGAATCTGTTTTTATTTTTTCTCCAATGAACGGGACAAGATCTATGTCTCTGAACAGAGGAGGTGGTCTGAAATATGATCTGCCATCAATCTACAACACAGTCTGAACATCTGTCCCCAAGATGATTCATGATCAGAGCCAGGGTTTAGAAACTGCTCGTGGTGTTTACTGGGCGTGCAACCGAAATATGTGGATTTCAAAATATTTGGAGAAGAAAAACTAAATGAGAATGTCTTTAAACCATTTGCAGTGGCATGAATGATCTCTCCAGCAGTAAAACACGAGAATCTGATTCAGTCTGGAAATAAATGATCCACACTATCTGGAAAACCTGGATCCAGACTCAAGGTGAGAGCAGGGGTTAACCTTTTATGAGACAGCTATGTTAGCATTAGCATTGAGACAGCAACAAGCTACACGTTCAGGGGAATATCCAAAAACAAAAACATCTGGACTTGTAGAGTTTCTAGAAGACGTTTCATCCAAGTCCTAGATCCTCAAGGACCGGTGGAGAAGTTTGGGTTTAAACAGGAACATCAGTGGGTGGTGTCCACCTCACCTGAAGGTCACATGACTAGAGTCTGTTAATGTCCTGATACTCACCTGTGATTGGACTGTCCTCATTCTCCAATGAATAGTTCTCTAACAAGAGTTGTCCATGAAACTTCTTGGGGACAGATAATTGGCCAGATGATGGAAATGTTCCTCAGATGGTAAAAACTAGTTTGAACTGTCCAGGTGATATGGGACTCAGACCTTTCCAGACACCAAGGTTTTTCACAACAGGACTGATGTTCTTGCAAAAGGAACCAGCCAACGGTAGAACTTGTTCTGGTATCTGTTGAGGTCCAATAACAATAATTTCCATTTGTTGTTCATCCAGTTCTTGATGTCATGTAGACGGTTGTGTAATGAACTCAAGGTTCCCATGTCTGATGAGTTAAAAGGCAGGTAGAGCCGAGTATTGTCCACATAAAAGTGGAAGGAGACACCAAGCCAGCGAATGATGTCTCCCAAAGGAAGCATGTACAAAGAAAAGAAAATTGGTCCTAAAACGGACCCCTGAGGAACGCCATATCCATCCTCCAGTTTGATATAAGACGTCTTCCGTTACTCCTCTTTCAAACCTTCTGTCTTCTCTGGATAAAACGTGGACGCTGTTGTCCTCTAGAGGAGGAGTGTCCTTTGTCCTTCAGGTGTAGGTGGACGACTGAATCACTTCCTGACGAGCTGGATCTCTGTGCGTCCTCACTGCACTTTCAACGGAAGCTGGTGATATGAAGCGACAAGCGGATGCCCGACGCTTCAACCGATCAACCAATTACAGTCAACGTAAGTTCTAAACCCATTTTGACGCTTCAACAGCACCATTAGACCATGTACCATCCACAGATGTTCTCCCCCAGCAGTGTTTTAGAACTGAAGCTTTGGATAAAACCCAACTAGTCTAGCTGAACTGGTTTCAACTTTGTTTTTTTCTTCTTCTTCTGTTCTATTTCCTGCAGATTTGACGCTTCACAGCAGCAGAACCACTTCATCGACAAACTTCTACAATGACGGGTGTTCAGATCATTTTATCCAGTGTCCATGGTAACAGCCAATCTCAGATCAGGATGATCGATTGGAGATATTGTCGAGGCAATCGTAGCCGATGAGAGGCAACCAGATCTCAGCCCAGATCTCTGCAGGACCTCATTTTATGGACCTGCTACACTTGGCTCAGAGTCCTGGAGGCTCATCCATCAAGTGCAGCAGCGATGGGAAACAGAGCAGACGATGAAGGGAAACTTAGCAGGAGATGTCTCCGAGGACGCTCCCTGGGGGGGGACACGGTGGAAAATAAAAAATAACTCCACATCACAAATCTGCCACTTCCTGACCTCCAGGGTTTCCATAAATATTCCTGATAAACCTCTCACAGTTCTTTAACGTCAGCTGTTTTCAATCTGTACGATCTGTGAAAACATGATTCAGATCCGATCGCTGGGAGGAAAGTTTCTGAAGATTAAAGCTGCTCAGTCTCCAGAGGATTATTTGATCGGTGGGTCTGGATGTCATTCGCTCAGAGCTGACGCTGATTGATTCTGATTGGCCGGCGCTGATCTGGATTAGTGCTGATTGGTTAATGGAGGAAGGTCGTGACCTCTAAACGTCTTGATTCAGGTAGAGCTTTTAGCTCTGCTGGACCCCCACGTCTCTGATATCGCCCCCCCAGGCTCAGGGTCTCTTTATGATCGTTGTGTGTCTGCTGTGTTTCTTCATGGCAGTGATCCAGCTCTGGGTATTTACTTTACGTCCCTCTGTGGACATTTTGGATCCGTCTCTGGTTGTTTTGTGTCCCCGTGCTTGTTTTGTGTCTCTTTTCCCAAAGGGAGAGCACAAAGGGACAAGAGAGAGTCCCAGAGGGACACTACACAACAAGACAACCATAAAGAGACACAACATGATACAAGTTTATCTGTTTGTGTTGATTTTGGGTCATTCTCCAGTTGTTTAACATTCCTTTGTCGTCATTGTGTTTCTCTTGATGGTTGATTTGTGTCTCTTTGCCTAAAGGTGTGTGAAGATAGTCCCTGGTTATATGGAGGTTGTGTGTTTTGTGTGGTGGTTGTGTGTTGGTTGTGTGTTGATTGTGTGGTGGTTGTGTGGTGTGTGTGGTGTGTGTGTTGTGTGTGTGCTGGTTGTGTGCTGGTTGTGTGTTGATTGTGTGGTGTTTGTGTGCTGGTTGTGTGCTGGTTGTGAGTTGGTTGTGTGTTTGTTGTGTGCTGGTTGTGTGTTTGTTGTGTGCTGGTTGTGTGCTGGTTGTGTGTTGGTTGTGTGTTGGTTATATGGCGGTTGTGTCATAGTTTTGTGTTTGTGTGTTGGTTGTGTGGTGGTTGTGAGACTTGACAACATGTCAGGTACATGTCGTGCTTCCATCAGACTGTTGTTGAGTTCAGTTTGTGTAAATTAAATTAAAGTCATGTCTCGTTAGAGTCCAATCAACAGGATCACTTCCTCCAACCCTGGAATCTGAACATGTGTGTGTCTGTGTGTGTGTCTGTGTGTGAAGACAAGAGAGTGCTGTGGATAATGGCAAACATTTGTTGAAGAGTTCAGACTCTGGGTTGATGCCAAACACCTGCACAGCACACACATGAGTGGGCGTGTTCCCATGTGTTGGTTGTGTGTGTTCCCCTGTGTTGTGTTACTCATGTGGTTAGATGGACATGTCTTCACACAGTCTCACTGAGGACACTCAACTTTCTTTAAGAGACAAAAAAAACATCACAAAGTAAAAGACAAAATGTAATGGACGACAGGAAGTCAAATTAAGTTATGTGATGGTTGTGTGTTGGTTGTGCCCTCCATGTTCATTGTGAGTCTCTCTGGTTGTGAAGACGTGTCCGTGTGTGTGACTGATTGCCTCCAATCACTGACGTAATTAAAACCTGATCTGCTTCATTAATCCTGTTTGTGTGTTCAGACGTGTGTGTTTCATGTGACTTGAGATAAAAGCTGGAACCTGATTGGAGCATGGCTAGCAGCGACGCATTCCCATCATGCCCTGCTTTAGGTTGTGTTTAGTTCTCTTTAGTAAATGTTGGCATGCTAACATGCTAAGCTAACCTTGAACACAGAGGCTTAAACAACTAACTGCTGAAGAATATCAATAAAAATCAGAATAAAGAATATGAAGAGATCTCTGAGAACAAAGGAGGAACCACTAATGGAAACAAGCAGATTTATTTAATTAACTTTAAACGCATCAACCTTTGACATTTTAAAAGTTTTTACTGGATCCAGATCCACGCTGACGTTCAAACACTTCACTCCAAACAACAGATTATAGTAGAGATACTTTACTCAGCATCTTTCTCATCTGGTTATACACGTTTTCTCTATATTGTAATTTTAATGAATCCCAGTCGTCTTTATCCTCCTTATGCTTTGTGTTTATTCTTTTTAACTTGCTGTGTAGAAGCTGAATGAACCCTGAGGAGTGTTTTACTGACACACACAGTTTTAAACACATCCCATCAGGCCTGTCAGAATCTTTAAGAGCGTTTTGCCTTCATGTCTCGCGGGAGGTCGATAATGTGAGATGTGTGTGCCTAAAAAAACTAAAACTAATTTAGCGTTCAGCTGGGAGTTCTTCAGCTTCACGTGCAAATGGATGGAAAGTAAGGGAATGTTTCACCATCTCCTCACGGGTCACGGTGTCAGGACGGCCGTGGTTTGGTTTCTATCATCCCACAGACTGAACGCTTTCATTTCAGTCCAAACCTTGAACACATGGAGCTGAGAGATGCTGCGCTCCCTCTGGTCTTCTGGAAGTGTTAGCATGTGCTAACAGGAAGCAGTGTGTGGTCCCATAAGAGCATATTTTAACTAAAGATAGATTTACCTCTTACGTGTAGTTTTGAGACATGTGGTGAATGTATTAACACGTGTTCTGGGTAATCTGGTCTCACCTGTCCATCTCTAAATCCTTGTGTCTCCACCTGGTCTTAATCTAAATGTGTCTCCACATGCGTCCCCAGCCAGCACTTGAGATCTGATCTCAGTTTGTGTGTCTGTAAATCAGCAGCGCCATCATGTGGTCAGTAGAATATTGTAGCAGCTGCTGTCTCTAATGGATCTCTACCTACCGCTGGATCAGAACCATCAACAACTGCTTGTTGACTTGGAGACATGGTCCAGATTTTGGAACAAGCTGTTTACTTGAAAAATCTTCTTATAAAAAGATTTTATATTTACTCTTTAGAGCCAAAGTGAAGCAAAGTCATAATCAGACCAAAAACTAAATTCTCACCAAAGATTCTACAGGAATCACTTCTTTAATGAACATTAAATCTGCCACAAGACTTCCTGATTTCTACAAAAACCTCCTCAGTGATCAAAACTTTGGCCCCGCCCAGCTTTAAGACCAGGTGTGAACACTGATCTGGTCTCTGGTGTCCAGGTTAAACAGGTCCAGGTGTGAACACTGATCTGGTCTCTGGTGTCCAGGTTAAACAGGTCCAGGTGTGAACACTGATCTGGTCTCTAGTGTCCAGGTTAAACAGGTCCAGGTGTGAACATTGATCTGGTCTCTAGTGTCCAGGTTAAACAGGTCCAGGAGTGAACACTGATCTAGTCTCTAGTGTCCAGGCTAAACAGGACCAGGTGTGAACACTGATCTGCTCTCTAGTGTCCAGGTTAAACGGGTCCAGGTGTGAACATTGATCTGGTCTCTAGAGTCCAGGTTAAACAGGTCCAGGTGTGAAAACTGATCTGGTCTCTAGTGTCCAGGTTAAACAGGTCCAGGTGTGAACACTGATCTGGTGTCAGTCCACATGTGGAGGTGGTCTGGGACACATGTGACCTCCTTCCTTTGGTAGTGTGAACACACAATGAGTCCTGGGTCACATTAAAGACCACCTACTCAACAGGGCTGATCTGAGGAAGAGGAGTTTAACTCCTTCATTCAACCACTAGTAGAAATGATCACATGAATCAGTGATGTCTGTTCATTAGTAATGAGAGCCTTTTAAAAGATTCTGGCCTTGGAGCTGAGAACCAAACTAAACTAGAAATAAGAATATGAGGAGGATGAGTGGGATTCATCATTTACGGGTGTGATCATGTTGATTATTAACTCCCTGTGTCTTTATTTCATTTATTATCAGAGATTAAGATGCATATGGAAGCTTCCAGGGTTCAAGTCATAATCAGAGTTTTGTGCAGGTCTATAAAATAACTAACGTCAGGGCGGAGATAAATAGATAATAACTTAACATGTGCCAAAAACCAATGTTGTTCTTGGTTCTGAAACAGCAGTAGAGATCCATTAGAGACAGCAGCTGTTAAAATATTCCGCTGTGCCCCAGATAATGTTGGAATTTATCACAGAGAAGCTGAGATGAGATGTATTCATTAATGCCAGGTCTGAACACAGGTACTAAAAACCACTTGTGATCAGGGCCTTGACAAGGACCCCTGGAGTGTCCTCAATGACCAACAAATCTCCCATAAACCTCTGACGACCATCAAAACCTTTAGACGAACCCCTGGATCCTCACCAAAGACCACAAAAACCTCTACATGAACCACTTAACCTTCCTGAATGACCCCTAACTCTGTTATAAGATCTCCAGGAAACGTCGCAGGTATTTCTAAATGTTAGGTTTTACCTCTCTGATGGCGTGGCTGTCAGGTCGGTCAGCGCTGCCGCCAGACGCCTCCTGTCAAAGTTCAGCAGAGAACCAGATGTTTTCCCTCTCTCACACAAACACACTCCATCCGTATTGATTCCGTATGTGTGTGGTTTTCTGTGTCATAATGCGTTTGGTATTTGGCAGGAAGTATACGACGGAGAGCAGGCCGGCCCGACTGTGACAGGTGAGGAATCCTGTCAGCTCTTATCTAAACTGTTTCTATCTCCCCCCTCTTAGCATGGGCAGCATGGGTGAGGTCGCTGTCACTCATGAGGTCTGAAAACGTTCCACTTGCTCAAACAGCTCAAGGCCTAAAAATCAGTAAATCACATCACTGTCTTGGCTTTTTCTTGCTCCGTGCACTTTCCTGTGGCCTTTTCATTCGGATACAAACACAGAAACAGCTTCACTATTTTTTAATATCCACGGTGCACAAAATCAAAAAGAAAACATTTAAAGTCAACAAACTTAATCTAAAGGATTTGTGTTGATCCTCTAACATCTGTTCATTTACTCAAACTAAGACTGTCTTCATTTAAAGTGATTCTCTAGGGTATGAACAGAGCTAGCTCTTCTTCTGTTTGAAAAGGAAATACCGTCAACGCTACTGACACCGCCACTCCATCTGGGTTAGCTCGACAGTCCAAGCTGCTATCAGCATTACCTGAACCAGTAAACGTTAGCCTATACCAGCTAGCGTTAGCTTAAACCAGCAAACATGTGCATAAACCAACTAACATTAGCCTACACCAATAAACATCATCCTAAACCAGGTTATTTAAACATAAACCAACAATCGTTAGCCTTACCTCACCAGCATTAGCATAAACCAGTCAATTTTAGGTTAGACTCGCTAACGTTAGCTTACATCGGATTAACTTAAACCAGACAACACTCAGTCGATGATCCAAGCCCACTATCAGCATGGTGAATTTGATGGTAGCCTAACATAAACAGGCTAATATTAGCCTAAACAATGTTAGCTTAAACCTAAGACAGCTAACTTTAGCCTAAACCAGCTAACACTAGTCTAAACATGTAAGTTGTTATCTGATGGACATTAAATAAAAATGCATCATGATGAAGTGAGTGCGGAATGTGTTTCAGCTGCTACTTCAGCTCTTTGCTGCTGAACCAGAGAAGTCGGTGAAAATGTTTTAACGGCTTTAACTTGATCCCACTTTAATGAGATCATAACCAACGTCTGATGCTTAGATAAATAACAGAGATCATCGTCAAGTGCTGTCCACGAATGTTTGGCTGTAGAGTTAAAAGCAGAGCGAGGACCTCTGGAGTGAAGATGCTGCCTGCAGCCGACTGGACTCTGATCAAAGCTGGGTTACACTGAACAGACTCGGGGGCTGGAAGCAGATTTCTTCTGCTACTTTGTGGTTAGCGTGATTGCTTTTAGAGCTATCGTGTCCAGGTGTGCATGGAAACATGAGTGTGTGGAGTCGTTTTGGGGCCCCAGGCAGAAATCTCCAGCTCACAGACAAAATGCATTGTCCAAATTAACTTAGTTACCCTCTAATGTCGTATAAAATGACAGATAAAAATCTAGAAAAAAACTCTAGAAAAGGAAACTCTGTGTATTTTAGTAAGTTGACTGGTTATTAAGTGTTAATGCTTTAACTGTTAGCTTAGTCATGTTCTTTCAGCCTCCTTGCTAAGCAAACAGGTCGACAGGTGGTGCTCACACTAGACTTGGTTCAACGTACACTGCTAGCTACGTTAGCTAATGTTAGCTGTTAAAGAACAAACTAAATGATGCTAGTGGAAGTTATTTTACCTCAAGGCTTTAGGAGACTTTAAATTACTTGGTTTTATTTATGTTTGCTGTATTTTAGGACAGGTTTTAGAGCCTTTTTGTTGTAATATCTAATGTTATTGAACCTATAGTGACCTACTTTTTTATGTCTTTTCAAAACAATGAGTACATTTTTTACAAAAGTTTCAAAGATGAGGTCTCCCCACTTTTGCCCCAAAATAAAATCATCTTAAATTCAGAGCCTAATGTTTTTATTATTGGTTAGGTGACGCCTAGTTTGTTACCTTCCATTTATAGCTTAATATATTCATATTTAATTGATGGTTTTCGGATCAAAAAGCTCAGCGACGCATGTTTCTGGTACGAGACAAATGAAAGATTGCATTAAACACAACAAATTGTACTTGATGTAGCTCAACTATAGAGTCTCGGTCACATAAGACAACATTTAGAGAAGAAAACAGAAGCAGAGAGGTCTCTAAAACTGCACAGCGAAACTTAAATGGTTGTGATTTAATGAACTTGCGTCACATCATTGAAATATTTCGTTTTGTTTCCCTCCAGCTGAGAACGTTAACTGGACCTCAGGGTTTCCTCCCTCGGTGAGGTGATGTTTTCCTGGTAATGAGATCGAGGTTTAGAGTAACACATAATTCCTGCTGAAGTCTGAAACCAGAGTCCTGTGTTTGTTATTCTAGTGATTTCAGGTAGCAGTGCCTCCCCTTCGCCTCTCCTCTTCTTCTCTGTTTATTTGACAGCGCTGCCGCCACACATCCGGAACGAAACCTCTTCAGATAGACATGAACCTGCCTCGGCCTGGTCTGAGTACTCTGTGGTTAAAGGCTTCTCATTTTAATTTAATTTCCTTTTCAGTTTTCTGTTAGTGTCCCTTTTCTTTTTCTGATTTCTTTCTTTCTATTATTATTAGTGCTTTAATTAATTTAAAACTCACTTTAATCTCATGAAAGTTCTTTTCTATTCTCTTTATGTATTTGAAACACCAGCTCTGATAGCTACTAGCCGCTAGCTGCTATCTGCTATCGGCTAGCTGCTAGCCAGCGTCCAGATGTTGTGGTGTTTCTGTTGTGGTCACGGTTCTCTGCTCATGTTTCAGCTCAAGTCTAAACTCTGCTCCCAGTCAAAGACCATGTTTGCTTTTCATAAATAAAATCTAGTAGCTAGTGGTTAGAGGAACTCAGGCCATTTTGGCTCTTACCCCTAAAAGTGTGGCTCTATAGCTCAGGGGTTAGAGCACTGGTCTTGTAAACCAGGGGTCGTGAGTTCAATTCTCACTAGGGCCTTAACTTATAGAAAAACTCTTAGAAAACCAAAGACACAGGTTTATATCCCCTTATAAGGATTTAAAAACAGTCTTTAGCCTAAAAACAACCCTTAAAACCCTCTTTAACCTAAAAACAATCTTTAAATGCTCCTTGTATTTTCACGTAGGATTTACAACCTCTTCTCACAGGCAACACGACTTCTTCAACATAATGTCCTCAATATGCTTAAAGGCATTAGGAAGGAATATGTGTTAATTAAATAAATAAAGTTGTTTCCACACTGATATTTCTTTGTGACCCAGGATGTAATTAGATCCAGTGTTTAACGTCAGTAAAGAGATGTTGCGTTCTACAAAAACAGTTTCGTGACTGGTAATAATTTTTAACTAAAAACTCAGGAAATCAGGAAATAATCATCATCATCGTGACTGAGTGTGGTCTCTGGTGTTTCTTTCTGTTCTGTTATGTTCGGTTTGATCGAGCATCCAGGCTGTGAGTAGAAAATAATGTTCATGTGTATATGATGAGATGTTAGTGGTACTCAGCTCAGCTCATTTGTTCCAGATCAGAGTGATTACCAGTTCTTAGATCACATTAGTAGAAAAAAAATGATGTCTGATATTAACGTTTAAAAATAAAAGTCGAATAACAGTTGGTTTTTACAGTTTGTTTCACAAAAAAAATACAAAAAAATGAAATAAATTAATTAAAAATAGGCACAGACTATTAACACTCCTGGTTTCAGAACAACAACCTGAATGTGAACGCACCCTAAGACTCCCTAAGGTTTGAGTTTTCATCACAGACTGTATAAAGATGGAACAGCTCCTCTAAAGTGAAGCCACATCAAGTAGAGCTCCCCCTGGTGTCTGGCTGCAGTATAGGTCATAAGCCCCACCCCCTCCATGTTAGTGGGCGGGACTTTGGTCAAACTAAAACACTAAAATACACATTTTTTTCAAGGATGGTTTCTGTCATTTTAGGTAGTTAATATAATGTTGATAAATGTTCAATTTTTTTGGATAAGTTTCATTTTACTTATTTGACGCTATAGAAACAGGATGTGACATAATGGCGACTATCAGTTGCCATGCCAACCGCTCCGTAAAGCTGTGTAAAAACAATTTAAATAAACATGTCAAGTGTCTAATCGAACATCTCCTTGTAACAGGTGGAGGTAGAGCAGAGCGTAGTATTAATTAAACTAAAACATGAGTGAGTCTGGAGGAAGTGTGGGCGGGGCATCAATATCACGGCTCCACGTGGCTCCGCCCTCAGACCGTACTGATCAGACTCTGGATCCAAACTCACAAGATGGCGCCGCCCATATCCCCGGGAAAATAGAGTCAGTTTGACCAATGAGAGGAAGTGGAGACGTATTGTCCATATTTATATACAGACTATGCTTTTCACAAAGAAGACGTTCACGCCTCGGAACACAGCCGACGCCCAGCCGTCCACCAACGAGCTTCACCTGAATGAGACGCATTGAAATAAAAACCTGACAGCGGTTCGACATCCAAAGAACACGTTAGAGAAGACAAATAAAACAAACCGGTTCTACATTTTAATGCTTCGAGGTCTCTTCTGATCGGCCACCAGGTGAATACTAGAGTGAATAACATGTGAAGGACCACACTCATCTGCAAATAATTACACTTCACCAACTCATTCAGACGCCGTCTACTCTCTTTATTCTGAAAGCCCCCTCCACCCTCACGGCCTCTTCTCCTCAAACGACTGTAAGAAACCAAAGAAACGCCTCATTTCCAAACAGCTTGTCGTGTATAATCAGAGAAGAATGTTTTCATCAGTGCTCTCTTTTTCTTTTCATTCCTCTTTTCTCTGCAGAGACTCGAGAAGACTCAAGAAGTTTCTTCAGTCGGTCTAAAAGCAGGACCACACAGATGGGAGAGGACAGCGAGCTCTTCAACCTGCCAGTCATCATCCTCATGAAACACATTCAGTATTTATGAAAGGAAACCAGGCGTGCTGTCAATGGACATTTAACTGTTATTAGAAAAGTTCCTGTTGAATCAGACTGGAACAAAGATGAAAAAGATTCATGAAGAAAACACAGAAGGAAAAAAGAAGCCGCTCTGAGCTGCAGACTGAAAGGAACTGAAGTGGTTTGACATTAAGAGCTCTGGGTTGTCCACAGTTCAGGCCTGAGCTCATTCTCTCGTGGGTCGTTTAGTTATCCTGATAAAGACCAAACCGTGAGACCGAGAGATAACGTGAGTCTGCAGTAAAACAGAGCTGGTGCAGCGAGGCCAGATGGTTCACGTCGGCATCTGCAGCATCGTACAAGACGGAGAAACGTTTCTTCTGGAGAGGGACGAAGAACGATGGCGTCTCTTGAAATGTCAGCCAGAGTCTCCACTTCAGACAGTTTACACAAACTCATGTTCCTATTAAAGAGGACATCACATTTACTTTATAAATTCCTCAACCCTAACCCCTAACCCCGTCCTAATTCAAACCTTCACCATAAAGGTCTTTTTATTTTCAGTTTTGGTTTCTTTGCATTGTGCCCCTTCATCCACCCCAACCACCTCCTGCCAATCCAATGCTCGCCATAAACAAACACATTGAAACATCTGCACAGTTTGGTTGTTAAGCTCACTTCTCTGGTTCAGTCTCGTCAACCTCTATTCCAAGTCTGCAGCCACACCTCACAGCATCCGTTTACCACGTTCGAGGTTAGCTTAGCATGTTAGCACGCCACCATTTCCCAAACAGAACTAAAACACACAATGTAAAATAAGGGCTTATGGGAATGCATCACTACTGGATGGCTTAAGGCATACGTGTCAAACATACGGCCCGGGGGCCAAAACCAGCCCACCAGAGCGTCTAATCTGGCCCGCGGGATGAATTTGTGAAGTGCAAAAATTACATTGGAGACATTAACTGCAATTCTTCCAATAAAATTAACTGCTATTCCAAGGGTACACACATATTTGTGGACATAACAACTGAAACCTAGAACTAAACAGAAATTGCATTTCTTTTTTTTAAGAAATGTGGGGTTTAGGGAAACATTTGGAGTTGTCGTTATTTATAGGTAAATACGCTATCGTATAATTGGTCCGGCCCCCTTGACCTCAAACTGGGCTGTATGTGGCTCCATGAACTAAAATGAGTTTGACACCCCTGGATTAAGGGGACAATCGTTTGCTTTAACAACTTTATGTGGTGATAATATTTTCTTATGCTGCACATGTTTTTGGTGGTGACCATTAAATGTTTCTCTACCAAACGTTGCAAGAACGTTGTGTTTCTGTAAAGTAAAGTTTATCTGGAGTCTCTCTGTTGGGAACTGATTTTGCTCCAGCAAAGATCTGCTGGACCAATCAGATCGTTTTGGGGCGGGGCTTAATGTGGTGTTTGGACAGAAGAATAACAGCAGTCATACAGGTGTTGACCTCTTGATTGTGTTCAAACTTAAATAAAATGAAAACTAAGTGAAGGTGAATCTATTCATTGTGTCCATCTATCACAAAAAGAAAAAAATTAGTTTCAGAATTAGAATTAGTTTCCACCTAAATGTCTCTGATTGGCTGGAGTACGAGCCAGATAATGCAGAGGTGTTGTATTCTCTGATGAAATCGCAATGAAGTGTTACCAGACTCTGATCCTGATAAGATCCAGGAATTTCAATGAACCCTCAGGCATCATTAAGGACATGTTTTCTCCTCATCAGGCCGTAATTATCATTTTGGCTCTGTTAGTGCATATGGCAAAATAAAAATTCTCTCCCCACACAAAGTTTGAAATTCAAAAAATAAAAATTCAAATAGGTCAACAGAACACTGTGAGAATCTCTTATCATAAATCTCTTAAACTACTTCAGAACTTTACAAAACCAGGATTTTAACCCTTTAAAGTCCAGTTTGATTACTTAAAGTCACTGTTGTTTTTTTTAAATCAGTCCTGGGTGTGACCAAGATTATCTAAAATATTGATTTAGATGAATTATTAGTTTTTGTGTGGCATCAGATTTAAAATGTACCATCCTCTAGAGTCATTAGTGGACAAACATGTCCCATTGACTCCCATTATAACAACATTGTTTAATCTCACAGCCATGACACAATATAAACATTCATTCTGCAATATTAGGGTTTCAAAATGATTGAATTTTTGGTAGCTTTGTAAAGTGTTGAAGAGATTTATGTGGAAAAAAGTTAAGTTTTTATAGCATTTTTTTGGATGTGAACATTTTTGTCCTTAATGAATCCAGAGGGTAGTAAATTAAACTGTTGCCTGAGGGTTAAATATCCAGAAACCTTAAGAAGTAGGTTGAGTTTAACTGTCTGGATCTCTATGTCTGTGTTAATGACACTTCAGTTAAAACTATAAAGCAGATCAGGTTTCTAATAAGCGAACAGACTGAAGAGTGTTTAAAAGGAGGACACTTTATTAAAGAGTCCTCAGGGAGGGACAGTCCGTCTCTTTCCACGAGCCGTTTTAGAATATTTCGTTCTCATGTCTTTGCTGTTTATGGGAAGAAGCGACAGAGCGGCTGATGAACTCAAACCTCTGCTCATTAACTGACGTCAGCGCAGGAATGTGGCCTGATTTTGGGTAAAAGATGATGTAGAGGTTCACATTCCTGTGATTATTATTATAATGATGATGACAACAGTGAAAGTCGGGGGATGGGCTTAAGGACGGAGAGGATAAACTTTAAATAATGGGAGAAAAAATAAATCTGCATCAACATCTGAAACTTTACAGGAACAATTTTATTTGTTTTACTGTTTAACTTTGCTTCAGGGCATGTAGTGGTACTTTACTAGCATTAATGTCATGTCTCTTTACTCCAGAAGCATAAATCTGACTGAAGATTTCACAGCCAAGCCTCCGACGGTGTCTTCTTGAATAAAAACGGTTAAATTAAATAATATTCCACTTTGACTGAGTGGAAATGAGGAAAACACGAAGTTTAGTTCAGGAAGATATTGGTGCTTAAGTGTTTCCAACCGCCTCCAGAGCTTATGCTAAGCTAAGCTAATCAGAACATATGCTAAGCTACTTCAGTGTTCACAGAGATGAAACTAAATATTTAATTCTCATGATTTCTATGAGTTAATAGTTGACTAACTCAGAAACAGACCGTGCTACGCTACGCTACAGCTGGTTGTTGACTTGGAGACATGATCCACATTTTGGAACAAGATGGAAAGACTCTCACATGATAAGATCTGATTTATTTTAGATTAATAATTAAAACAATTAATAATGAACAGATAGAATAGTTAGAATACAAGGAGTGGTCAACAGAAGGTGATAGTGTCGTTCACATCTACTTTTAGATTAAAACCCAGTGGTTCGTAGCAGCTGCTGATAAAACCGACAGATGTTTCTCTGTCTCGTGTCAAGAGAGGTCGTGATCGGTGGGAACCAGCGGGAACCAGCAGGAGTTTCCTTTGTTGAACACACACAAGAGAATGTATCTGTGATTGTGTAATCTGAGATCCACACACCACAGCCCTAACCCTAACCACGGTCATGCATCACTCGCTTTTAAGGAGGTTGAAGTGTTTGGAGAGTGTTTGGTCAACACTGGAGGGGAAACCGAGCAAGGTGTTAAAGTCAAGAGGAACAGATGAGGTACTTTAAGTTTTAAATATGTCCACAGATCTGATCTCAGTTTGTGTGTCTGTAAATAAGCAGCGCCATCATGTAGAATATCAGTAGAATATTGTACCAGCTGCTGTCTCTAACGGATCTCTACCTACCGCTGGATCAGAACCATCAACAATAAATATCCATAGACCATGGATACCATGTTTACCGTTTTAAAATGCTGCTATTCCTCACGTACCAATTACATTTATCAGTGTGCTACTGTGTGCTTTTATTGTATATATATTGTATTTTATTGTGTATAACTGCTATAGTGTCTATTTTTATTGCTTCTGAACCAAAGAGCTGCCAAACTGTGTTTCAAACTGTATTAGTACTGCAGGACCTAGACACTGTAACCTACGTATGTATCCTTTTTTGCCACTCGGGTTCATTTTTGTTTCTACTTCCAATGTTCTTGTTATTTATGCGCTTTAAGAGACGGCACTTTTAATTTCGTTGTACTTGTGCAATGACAATAAAGACATTCATTCATCCATTCATTCATTCAGTCATGCTTCACTTTCATCAATGATCACTGAAACTTTTAAGACGAGTCCCACAAATGTTTGTATCTCCTCTGAACCTCCTCAGTTAGCCTTTCCTCCATGTGTTCCATCTTCATTGATCCAAAACAATCAATTAGAAAATTGCAGAGATGAAGAAGCAGCTGGAAATACTAAAGAGGAAACACACTATTACTAAGTGGACCAATCACAGCTCTTAATGCTGGTCTGTGTCGCCACGAAGCGCAGTTACATTCCTGGGGAGGCTACGACGTCAAATTGACGCAGGATCCTAAACCGCCTTCATAAACAAGAGCAACTACAACGACAACAACAACTTGGGGACATTTTGTGAATGAATGAGTTAAACTCCTCTTCCACAGATCAGCCCTGTTGAGTAGGTGGTCTTTAATGTGACCCAGGACTCATCGTGTGTTCACACTACCAAATGAAGGAGGTCACATGTGTCCCAGACCACCTCCACATGTGGACTCAGGCCAGATCTACCAAAGATCCACCAGAGCCGCCAGTGTGAGAACTGCAGTATAAAATGTTTCAGGTGATGGTTGTGTGTGATGTACGACCTGTTATCAGGACACGTAGCTGGTCAGACTACGAGCTCTTATCTCCGTTATCAGTGACCTGCGTCTCTTATCTGGTAACGAGTTAAAGATGGAGGCCGTCAGCGGCAGCTCCCACTGAGCGACGTTAACCAGTGAAATATTTGTGTTCGTCCTCCACTCCCTCTCCACCTCATCCACAAGAGAAGGAGTTCTTCTTTTTAGAGCTGAGTCTGTAAATAACTAGCAGCTCAGGATAAAAAGACTAAACTAACACAAAGGTTCAGTAACTTTTTAAAAACTCTAAAACGTCTCCATCATAACACTGAGAATGGTTCCCACAACAATAGAAACACAAGGAAACACACAGTTTCATTTAACAGTCGACCTCTCTGTTGCTTCTCAGCTCTGCTTCATCTCAGGTGGTTGACAGCTTCATTAACCTCAGGAAACTGCTCTACCCAACATCATCCCTTCCTCCATCCCTCCTCCCTTCCTTTTCTTCTTCTACTTCTACTTCTTCTTCTTCTTCTACTTCTCCACAAACCACGTCCCTGTAGTTTTTCATTTTATTTCATCATGTTCTTCTTCTCGGTCATTTTGCTGATCCTTGTCCTACACACAACAACGGCAACATCAATAACAGCAACAGTACTGACAACAACAACAGTAACAAGAGCAACAATGACGACAACAACGGCAAGAACAAAAAAAGCGACGTCAACAACAACAAAAAAGACAACAACAACAGCAACAGCAATAACAGCAACAGTGATGACAACAACAGCAGTAACAACAGCAACAAGAGCAACAATGACGACAAAAGCAACAACAACCGCAAGACAAAAAAATAATGGCAAAAACAGCTACAACGATGACAATAACAGCAACAACAACAACAGTAAGATCAGCAACAACGAGAGCAACAATGACGATAAAAGCAACTACAATGACGACATCAACAGAAACACCAAAAGCAACAGTACTGACAACAACAGTAACAAGAGCAACAATGACGACAACAATGGCAAGAACAAGAACAAAAACAGCGACATCAACAACAATGACAACAACAGCAGTAACAACGACAAGAGCAACAATGATGACAAATGCAACAACAACAGCAAGACAAAAAGACAACAGAAGCAGCAACAACAGCAATAGTAACAACAAGAGCAACAACAAGAGCAACAATAATGATAAAAGCAACAACAACTACAATGACGACATCAACAGAAACACCAATAGCAACAGTGCTGACAACAACAACAGTAACAAGAGCAACAATGACGACAACAGCAGTAACAGCGACAACAAGAGCAACAATGACGACAACAACACAAAAACAACTGCAACACAGCAGCCCTAGTGACCACTATAGCAACAACGGCAACACCAGAAAAAAACACAACAACAACAAAACCAAACACAACAGCAGGAACTACACAATCTATTGACGTATGTTGCCTCATACCTTCATTTTAAATCTGCCAACCACAATCACAGCGGGGTCAAAGGTCAAGGTTCACACCATGACACACACACACACACACACACACACACACACACACACACAGAGACACACACCGTCCTCATAGCTCAGTAACAGTTCGTGGTTTTGTGGACGTCAGTGAATCTTTGACAGTCTTCCGTCTCCGTCCAACAAGACGAACACGGAGACGCCTCGGACCGAGCTACAGATGTTGAACAGATGTTTAACAGCGTGGAGGCAGATGTGGAGTTAATGGTTGGATGTGTGTGTGTGGAGATAAATCAGTGGGTGTGTCTCGTCCCACAGTCCTGATGAACTCAGTGTTTCTGGTGGATTCACTCCACAAGAGTCAGAACGACTGGAACTACAAACCCACGCACACACTCTGGGAAATGTAGTCCAGATACACCAAACATGGCTTCCTGTCCTGGGACCAGATGAGTGACCACACACAGTTTAATGTTCACACCACAGAAGAAGTAGTCAAAAGTTAAGATATAGTAGTTGTTTGTTGTGTTAGTGTGTATCAGTGTGTGTTAGTGTGTGTTAGTGTGTATTAGCCGTTGCCCCTGCATCATTAAACCTTTACAGTCTGTACAGACGCAGCCACGTCCTCCATTAAATGAATTTCACTGCTTCTCTTTATTGCCGTGGAAACCACAGAGCTGCTACTGTTTTACACCGATCAGCCATAACATTATGACCACCTCCCTATTACACTATTCTGGTATCAACAAAGACTCTCTAGTGCAGATGCTAATGGAGATGCTAAGGGCGATGCTAATGGAGAGGCTACTGTAGATGCAACTGTAGATGCTAATGGAGCGGCTAAAGCAAATGCTAATGGGATTACTAATGAAATTATTAATGGAGATGCTAATGGAGATGCTAAGGGTGATCCTAATGGCGAGGCTACTGTAGATGCTATCGTAGATGCTACTGTAGATGCTAATGGAATTACTAATGAAATTATTAATGGAGATGCTAATGGAGATGCTAAACCAGGTGGATTTCCATGAACGTTCTTGTCTAAGTGGGCGTTAAAAACCTTAACTAGATCAATAACAACAGTTGACTTTACCATTCCAGTTAAATCAACACTCTGGACGCTTTAGTTAGTTAATTAGTGACAGAATCTATGACTAGAAACTGCGAGGGATATTTTTAATCATTGAAACAAACAAACTGTATTTTCAGGTGAGGACAGACATTAGAACATCAGGAGTCTCCTCCAGCTTCTCAGCTAAACATCTCTTTATCTGCTCTACTAAATCAGTTTGAACCCAATATGGAGGCCACTCTGAAAACACCATTGACTGTGCAGGAGAAGAAAACTGAGCTGTGATTAAGTTCCTGTTTGTCACAGTTTGTCTCTAATGTGTTCTGACAGGAAGTAGAGGACGAGAAAAGTGATCCGTTCACACTAATTCATGTTAAATGGACACTTGTTTTAGACCTGAAGGGAAATAAAATTACTTCCACTCACATTAACAGACTCTTGGCAACCAGCGACTCCAGTCAAGCCAACAACTGCTTCCTCTCCAGCAGCTATTAGTCCAGCAGCTTTCACTGAGCACTGGTTAGTGAGATGTTTGTCTAGTGAGCCGTCTGCACAATGAATGAATGAATGGATGAATGACTCAAAGGATGAATGGGTGTAGTGAAGCAGCGACTGTGTTGTTCATCACAAGCGAGTTTCTGGAGCAAAGTGAGAGGGAGGGTCGTTGGAATAATAAGAGCTGGAGACCAGTGGGACTGTTGACGTCAAAGACATTTATAACAATTACATGAATGTTAGTGACACAATGAGAGGAAGAGGAAACGATGTAGAATGTCTGGAAATGCATGAAAGTTATGTTTGAAAATAACATAAAAAGAAGAAAATCCCAAGGTGTCTCATGTTACTGAGGTTTTGACTTTTATGTGTTCTTCCTGTTTTACTTTGATAGTTTCTTCTCTGATGACTTTATTATTACGATCAGCACAAGTTACTGAAGTTAAATGATCTAATCACACAAAATAAATCTCAACTTTGTTGAATAGTATCTTAACTAGGTTAATATTTGCTGGTTTAAGCTAATGTTGAGGTTAACATTCGCCAGCATAGATTCATGTTAGCTTCTCTAGGGCTAACATTTGCTAGTTTAGGCTAACGGTCACTGTTTTAGGCTAATATTGAGAAATATAGGTTAACATTAGCCGGTTTAGATTCACGTTAGCTCGTTTAAGGCTAACTTTACTTGGTTTAACCTAATGTTAGCTGGTTTAGGCTAATCTTTGCTGGTTTAGGCTAATATTTAGCTGGTTTAGGCTAATCTTTGCTGGTTTAGGCTAATATTTAGCTGGTTTAGGCTAACAATCACTGGTTTAGGCAAATATTGGCTGGTTTAGGCTAATATTCACTGGTTTAAGCTAATATTAGCTGGTTTAGGCTAATATTCATTGGTTTAGGCTAATATTAGCTGGTTTAGGTTAATATTTAGCTGGTTTAGGCTAACAATCACTGGTTTAGGCAAATATTAGCTGGTTTAGGCTAATATTCACTGGTTTAAGCTAATATTAGCTGGTTTAGGCTAATATTCATTGGTTTAGGCTAATATTAGCTGGTTTAGGGCTAACGTTTGTCGGTTTAGGCTAATATTAATTTGGCTTAGATTCCCTGTTTTAGGCTAATGTTCACTTGTTTAGGATAATATTTAGCTGGTTTAGGTTAAAGCTAGCACCAAATTCACCATGCTGGCAGCTTGGAACATCAGTTGAACCCAGATGGAACGTTGTTAATGACGTTGACTGCGACTTTACTCATCTTTATTTTAACCGATCCAAGCGAGGACACTTTAGCCACAGACATAGAGGAGACTGAACCAGTGATCAAACCTCACAGCACCATAACAGCATCTCTAACCACTAGTCCAAAGCTCCCACATACATGCTCAGAGTCTATTAAACAGTGTTCCTCTGTGGTGGAGAAGCTCCTGAAAATGTTACTGGATGCAGAAAGGAACCAAGAATCAAAGTCCAACCTAAAATAACCTTAAATGTTAACGGCTGGTTGCAGGTAGGAAGCTGTTTTATAGGAACCGAGGCCCTCATCATCACAGCATCACTTCCCATGCTGTTAGCCCGTTAATCTGCCATTTTATCCGTCCCTGCTGCGCCCGTGAAATGTTTTACTGTAGAAAAAGAAAAAGAGGCCTCTGCTGTCGACATTAGTCAGGACGTCACGGCACAATGTGGAAAAGAAGAAGGTGATTTTACTGTTCACTAGAGGACGTTTTCACGGTCGCCCATCCACCAGATCACTTTGTGTCTCTGAGACATTACTTCATTGATCTTTATGGAGGAGTTAAGGAGTTCCCTCCAGCTCCGGTAGAAATATATCCCCCAAAGAAATGACTCTACACTAAAAACCTTTAACATTTCACTTCCATCAGGAACTTCATCCAGGTTCAGTTGAGTTCTTTAACTGAACCAGTGTTTCAGACATGGGCCTTAACAGGACAGTTCATTCTGTAGTAGCGCTGGGTCATCGACGAGTCACAATGTTTACTAAAAGAAGCCGACAAAGTCACAAAAGAAGAAGACAAAGAAATTGAACTCTTCCTAAAACTGAAACCTCTCTCCACTGAAGCTGATCCGCTGGGTATCTGGACTACTAGAGAGAGTTTAGTCTGAATGTTGGTTGGTGGTCAGAGCCTGGGGGTCTTTGTTGAGAAAGGAACTCAACAAACACTCCAGACCAGATGCTAATGCGATGCTAACGGTGAGATGCTAATAGCAACACTAAAGGCGATGGGAATGATAAGACAAATGGTGATATTAATGAAGATACTCACAGGAACATAAAGGTGATGCTAATGGTGATGCTAATGGAGATGCTAATGTGGACGTAAAGATGACACTAACAGCAATGCTAATGGCAACGTAAAGTCAATGCTAATGGTGACAATGCTAACAATGTTGCTAACGGTGCCACTAAAGGTGATGCTGGATCGATGCTAACGGTAATTCTGTAATAGATGCTAATGCTAATGCTAATGGTAACGCCCCCCCTCCCCCCTCCTAGCTAACCTTACCATCCCGCCAGGTGTTTCCTACCTGAGTGGGAGAGCTGCAGCCGTGGCCCCGTTTGGCTCCAGGCTCTGGCGTCCGGACCGGAGTCGGCGTCCGACGGCCGCAGCCACAGCAGCGGGATGAGGAACGCCACCAGCATGTGGAGTGACTCCGCCCCTCTGGTCCTGGCTCCTCCTACCGCCTTCACGGTCATCTCTGTTGACTGGCGTAGAGAAGGACGTCCAGCCGGTCACATCACACTCTGGGCTGCAGCTGATCGGGAGACATTTTTAAACGTCGCGTTAACTGTACGTTGTTTTTTTTTTGTAGTTTTCATGTATATCGGAGGAAAACATCGTAATGTGAGAAAAACACTGGATGTACTTTTAGCCCAGTATGTCATTTATAAAAACATTCCTAGCGTGAGCTGAAACACAGAGACTGGAGGTCAGACTATGAATAATGTGTCAGCGTCTTTGCCTTCTTGGCCTGCTGATTTCATAAGAATGTAGAAAGACGACCAGAACATTTCCTCTGTCTGAACACACACACACACACACACACCAACACACACACATATATGTCTCAAACATAAAAAATGAAAGGCGCTACGTCTATGTATTTCACCAGAGTTATGTCGTAACCAGGCACAAAAAGAAAGCTCAAGATGATAAATCTGATACTCGCAGACGATTAAATTAAAATTAAATCCAGATATGACGTCTTAATTCTTTGCAATATAAGCAGTTTATTCCCATAATCCCTCTGCAGTCTGGATGCATCCTCAGAAAACCTGAGGTCTGAGGTGGGAATGGAGTTCACGGTCCAGTTTGTTTGTTGTTATTTTGTCAGTCCATGGTCAGTTTGCGTCTCTTTGTGTTTGTTGTGGGTCTGTTTGTGGACTATTTCTGGTTATTTTGTGATGTTTGTGTCCATTCTGTGCCTCTTGGTTGTCACTTGTGTGTGTTTGTGGTGGTTTGCTGCATGTTTGAGGTCATTTTGTGTCTCTTTCCGGTCTTTGTGTGTCTGCTTGTGATCATTTTGTACCTCTTGGTCGTCATTTAATGTCCATTTGAGATAGTTTTGTATCTCTTTGTTGTGATTTTTGACTTAATTTATGGTTGTTTTGGGATCATTTTGTGTCCAATTGTTTTTTTGTCTGTCTTCGATCATTTCTTGTCCTTGTATCTTGATTTACTTTCCAACAACTGAATAGTCCCAGATCCATTCAGAAACTCAGCGAGCCACTGATTCTCTCCACGTTAACCATGAAATGAATGAAACATGTCCAAGTCTGCAGGAGGAACGGCGTCTCATAATCATTTATCCTGATCCCTCAGTCTGGCTATCATGTTGTCAGCAGGTTTTAAAGAGCTCAGTGAAGGCGGTCAGAGAGGTTTAACTCGACCACTGCTTCTGCTTCTACTACTACATGTTTAAATGCGACCTCAACATGAATCTGCAGCGTGGTTATGAGAAGGTGGTTAACCAGAACGTGAAGGAACCTAATTCCATGAGAGAAACCCTACAACCAGCCCTTAAAAACAGCTGAGGATGATTCAGGACCTCATTGCGGCCTTTATCGTCCTCTATCATCGTGACGCCGGCTGGTCGCCTCGGGGAGGCGAGCCTTTCAAAGTAAAAGCATTCCTCTGTAACTCCTGGCGATGACAGATTCTCTTGGAGGAAAGAAACGAAAAACGACCTCCGAGAGAAGAACGTTAGAACCAGATCAGGGCTAACACAGAGAGACTCTCACAATGAACCTAACCAGCATGTCTTTGGACGGTGGGAGGAAGCTGGAGAACCTGGAGAGAACCCACGCAGACACAGGGAGAACATGCAGACTACACACAGAAAGGAACCAGTCGGCCTGGATTAGAACCACCACCACCATTCACCACCAGCTCGCTCCAGAAGCTGCTCATTGTTGTGATTTTGTTTCCATTTACTGACTTTCTGAATTTACTGAGTTACTTTATAGCTGTTTTGTGTCTCTATGGTCATTGTGCATCTATTTGTGTCTTTTAGCGTCTACGTTCTGTAATCTTGGCTGGTACACATTAAAACTGTACCTTTCTATTGTGCATGATTGTATAGTGCAGTGTTCTGGGTGTTAGGAAGAGTTAGAGTTCATTGTACGTGTTAAAAACTTGAGGTGCAGCTTCAACCGTTAGCTTGTGGTCAACACTCGTCCAGAGGAACCAACCTCCTCAGACCCAAAGGAACCAACCTCTACTTCCTCTCTGGTCATCTGACAGTATTTATCACCGTGTTGGATCGTTGCAATAATTATAAGCACTCACATGTTGATAACAGGCTACCAGACTCTGGACAGAACTGAGTCTGGCTAATGGAAGACTAATGTTCTAGACGTTAGAAACTGTCAAGACTTGGCTCAGGTTGTGGTTCTGGTTATGGTAATGGCTGGAGAATGCATTATTTATCCAAGAATATGGATATGCTGGATTTCTTGAAGATGTTTCATCCAAGTCTTCAGCTCTAAGAGACTGGTCAGGAGTTTAGGGTTGTGTGTCCACCTGAAACTCACATGACTGGAGTCTGTTAACGACCTGTATCTGGTATCTGGTGGAGTTTCACCTGCAGTTGTTTTTATTTAATCCCTAAACCCTCCACCAGTCACAAAGACTAAACCTTTGTGCCTCCGTAGGAAACCTCTAAATAAATCTCTGGAGGAAACTCATCCTCCTTTTCCTTTGTCTGTCTTGTTTGATTAGAAACAAACAAACCCTGAAGTACAGTTTATACGTCCACCACCAGAACAATGTGGTTAAAGGCAACAGGGCACGTCAGATCCAGAAACAGACTGTGTATGTTTGTCTGGTTTTGGTCACGTTCAGGTCAAAGTTGATGATTTATTTTTCTCTTTTTATCTCCTAACAATGTTAACGTGCTTCCTTTGAGCAGGTATCCCAGAATGCATTTCAAATACGCTCGTTCTCCAGAGTCTGATATCTATGACTACTGTTACTCTTCTGTCCATCATCACATTAAGCTCCGCCCCCAAACGATCTGATTGGCCCGGCAGAATCGGTAACCAACGGAAAGACTCCAGAACTTTCCACCATTATACCCGAACATTCATTAGGAGGTATTGATGCTAAAAGAGGCTAACATTAGCTTCATTAGCATAAAAACATCACAACATAATGCAAGTAGTTATGTTAACAAAAACAATCGACGACATTAGCCTGAACAAGATAGCGTAAGAAACTATGTTAGCCCAAACAAGATAACATTAGCCACTCAATTAGCCTAAACAAACTAATGTTAGGCATTTAATTAGCTTAAAAAATATATTAGCTGCTACTGTATGTTAGCTTAAACAAGATGATATTAGCAGCTCCGTTAGCCTAAACAAGATAATGTTAGCCACCTAATTAGCCTAAACAAAGTAATGTTAGCCACCTAATTAGCCTAAACAAGATATTAGCTGCTACTGTATGTTAGCCTAAACAAGAAAATGTTAGCAGCTTTTTTAGCCTAAACAAGATAATGTTAGCATTTAATCATCTTAAATAGGACATTAGCAGCTTTGTTAGCCTAAACGAAACAATGTCAGCCATTTAATTAGCTGCTATATTTGCCTCCACAATACTTTAGCCGTTTAATTAGCTTAAACAAGATGATAGTAGCTGCTATGTTAGTATAAAGAAAACAATGTTAGCCACTGAATTAGCTTAAACAAAATAATATTAGCTGCTATGTTAGCTTAAACAAGTTAGCGGGAGCCTCATAAAGATCAACTCCACATCTCTCAGATGACGTCTATGACTACTGTTGCTGTTCTGTCCATCACCACATTAAGCCCCGCCCCCAAACGATCTGATTGGCCCAGCAGATCTTTGCTGGAGCAGAATCAGTTCCCAGCAGAGAGACTCCAGATAAACCAAGAAGTTGGTGTTGGTCTACGTTTCAGGTTATTTATATATTTATATAAATATTAAACAGAATATTTTACTGTACGGTTCAGATGTCACAACATTTCTCGGTGTGATGTCGACCAGCAGAGCTTTAATCCTCTGTAAGATCTAATAACTCTCTCTGATCCCTCCTGTCAGCTCACTACTTCTTCACCATGAAGGAAATGTGATATCTGTCTCAAGGTTCTCAACTCTTAATCCACCAGTTGTTTTCTTTATTTTAACACTGATGGTTTCTTCTTTTTTTAAACTTGCAGCATCAAACTTCCTTCCAGTCAACCAAATACAAATCCCAGGGTCCCAAAGGTCTTATGGACGTTACCAGCTGAATATCTGACTTTATCTGAGCAGAGCACGGAGGTCAGGAGACAAAGTATGAAATGCATGAAATGTTGTTTTTCTTCCAGTTTGTCCATATTTAGGAGTTTTAACTCAAACATGTTTTTTTCCCACCGCTAACATAGGAAGCTCCACACAAAGAGTTGACATTTCAGAGCCTATTTCAGGAGCTCTGTGTTGGAGGAAGTGGGTTAAAGGGTCACCGAGATACCGGAGCTGACTCATAAACACACGACGTCTGATGTATGTCCTCTGTTTTCATTTCATTTTTAATGTTTGCAAACTGGACGTCCTGAGCAGGAGACACCCCGGGAGAACACACACATCATGATGATACGACCACAGCAGGACTGATATCAGACAACAACGAGCTTCAGCGTCTCTCACAACGACCTGCAACCAAACGACATGAAAACCAAGGAAATGAGTCAGGAGGTCAGGAGGTCAGGAGGTCACGGCTAACTCTAAGAACTCTGTCCTCCACCTGGACGTCACAGAGACTCCATCGTCACCTGCTGACTCAACATCTACCATTGTTCAGATTTACATGAAAACCAACTGGACTTGTAGAGTTTCTAGAAGACGCTTCATCCACAGCCTGATTCACACTGGATCAGTTTTACCAGCATGTCTTTGGACGGTGGGAGGAAGCTGGAGAACCTGGGGAGAACATGCAAACTCCACACAGAAAGGAACCAGTCAACCCATGGATTAGAACCCAGAACCTTCTGGTAGCTGTGAGGCATCAGCGCTAACCACCACACAACTGTGAGACTTGGATAAAACCTCTTCCAGGAACCCAACAAGTCCAGAACCAAACCAGAGGGTCATCAGTTCGACTCAACACCCTGAACGCTGAGCTGCTTTGCTTACATCCAATAACCTCTCACCCTCTCTTCAACCTAACAGCATCTACTGCCCGTCTATTTACTATTTAATTATGCAGCTGCGTGTCCGTTTTCACTCTGAGGACAAACATCTATTATATTCTCTCTCACGTCTCCACATCGGCAGCGACGCAGGAACAATAAGCTCTGATAAAGTCTTCACGTTGTTCCTGCCGATTTAAAGCCTGGATGTGGCAGGTTTGTTTACCGCCATCAACACCCACAATGCAACAGGAAGGCGAAATAAAGACGGCCCGAGCCGATAACCGTGGGAACTACATCCTCCACCTGGAGCACTCTGCATCAAAACAGCTTTAAAACTAGATCAGATACTGATTAGTACGTCTGAAAACAGTCTGAGGCCTCGTTCAGAGCTCGCATCAACATCTGATCACGTCCGTCCATCTACCTGGTCTTAATTAAAATGCGTCTCCACATGCGTCCCCAGCCAGCACTTCAGATCTGATCTCTAACCAGCGTCAGATCCACCCGGCGCCATCGTACCTGAACGTTAGGGGCTGCACAAGTTCAGATTTTTTTAAAAAGTGGACACTGACTAGTCTCTGGTGACGTCACTAATAGAAACCCAGTAGAAAGTAATAAATATATATTGTTGACCTGAATCATATGCTGAGAACAGACAGCTCATGTGCTACATACTGTGCTCTACAGATATGTATAGCCTGTATAAAAACATGCAGCACCTCAGCACCATTTAATAGTACTCCACAGATGGGATAGTGTAGCAAGGTCTAATAACTTTATCAAATAGTTGATGTTCAGCCTCCTTCTCTCTGTTACCACAGGATGTCCAGAGGATTTGGACCGTTCCTCTGCTAGCGTTAGCATTAGCATGTCCTTTTTTGCAGTAGTACTTTAGTTGTATTTCAGGACTGACTGGTCTGTACGATCCCCACTGAGCATACAGCTGAAAACATCTGTTAATCTCTGAAGGTGAGCGGAACACATCAACAACGTTCTTGTTTTACTGACGGGGGTCAAGGTCACGCCGACAGAGACGCTCGTAACAGTCAGAGATGAGGAGCTCATGGAACAACCTCCAACCATTCAACCTGAACGTCTGGAGCACATCTGCGTTATTCTACCAAAGTTTACCTCCTAAAAAAAGCTTTTTCTTTTTTTTTTTTTAAACCAAATCTCAAATTCCTCTTTATTTGAATGGAGTCTGGTGTAGAAATCTGTAAAGTTTAGTTTTGGATGCTTCAGTGTTTCGTTCCAGAGGAAAACGTCCGTCCAGAGTTTAGTTTTGGGTTTCTCTTGACCGAGTCTGGACATTTTATTCCCATCAGGGCTGCAGAAGTCGATCCTGCTTCACATTCAACGGCTCCGTGATAGAACTTGGAAGACATCAGGACAAACAAGATTCTTGATTCCGGGACAAGAGTGTGATGGATGGGGGAAGTTTTCCAAAGTTTTCTCCTGGAAGCATTCGAACAAAGTGAGACTTGGTCCTTGACGTTCTCAACGTTGTATTCCAGCTCCTACTTCATCATCCGAGTGTCCACACTCTTTCGTCCACACACCAAATCTCTTGGACGCCTGTGTGTCCCGGGATAAGGATCCCTGCTGAGGTTTACTGCCATGTTCAGGGAGGGAGGGAGTTGTACCTAAACTGTTTTGCAAGATTTACAGTCTGTAAATCTCCTTGAGGAACATTTGTGATCTGTCACCGTTGTTTCGCTGCAAAAATCTGACTTCAGCTGAAGAAAAATGGAAACTTGATTTTTAAGGAGGACACAGATGGATGAATTCCTCAAACCAGAAAACACAAGTAAAGACAGAAAACGTCTTCATCAATTTTGCAACACGTGTACGAAAGAAATATTACGACAACAACAACGACAGAAATGTTTCCTGGGGGTTTTAACGAGTGATGAAGCTGCTGGGACGAGATGTGGCTTTTAGAGTTGAAGACGTTTGCTACTCGTCAGTGTTTGTTGGAAATAAGTTTATTTATAAAGTCCAGAGTCTGATCAGTTCTGTCTGAGAGTGGTTCTACATTATCGATGCCCCGCCCACTCTTGCTCTGGACTCACTGGTGATTGGTTAATACTACATTCTGCTCTACCTCCACCAGTTACTAAAAAATAACTGGATTATACACTGAACTTATATATTTATTTATTTTTCTCTACTCTAGTGGTCCTATGGGACGCCTTCATGGACCGGTCGTCAGCGGCAACTGTCTATCATCATGATGTCACATCCTGTTTTCACAGAACTTGTCGTAAAAAGTTGAAAAACAAACATCAGCATTGACATGTACTTTAGTTACTAACATATAGGGGGCGGGGCTTATATGACCTGTACTGCAGCCAGCCACCAGGGGGAGCTCCACATGCTTTGCCTTCACTTTAGAGGAGTTGTCATGGCGTCCACTTTTCTTACAGTCTTTTGTTGCAACATTAATTTTAAGACTTTTGCTTTTTATTAACTTTTCAATTCAAATAATCTGACGACAGACACGATAAATTAGCAGATTGACGGGATTCTTTAGCAATAGTACATGTCTGTTTGGCTAGCCTGGTATTAGCCTCTAAACCACAGTCCTACACAGACAGAAAGAAAGACGTCGTGGTCGAGAGACACTCAATTCAAGTGCACATCTTGTTTTTCCAGGAGGACGACGGCAGCTGAGAGTCAAGACAAACAGACAAACTGGTGGGAACTGAGCTTAACTGTACAACAGATTCTGGGAAGAGGAAATTATCTTTCTAGCCTCGCTCTCTGTCTCTCTGTCCCTCTATCTGTCCAAGGCCTTGAGGAAATATTCTCTCTCTCTCTGGGGGTTTCTGGGAAGAGGAAAAGAGCCGACGTCATCCTCTTCCAGATGGCAATGTAAGGACGGAGCAGAAGAGGAAGTGGGCCTCCTGATTCCTACACAGCTCCCGTATCCCTGAAGCTGGTCACACATTCTCATTCTTTCTACAAGCACCTGCAGCCGCCGTCATGGCATCCACTTTTCTTACAGCCTCATCAGTTTGACAACTGAGATGTAAACGTCTCGGAATAAATGTTTAAATAATGTTAACGAATGCCGTCAATCTGCTAATTTATCAGATTATTACTCAGGATGTTAGAACCAAAGACTGTAAGAAAAGTGGACGTCATGACAACTCCTCTAAAGTGAAGCTCCCCCTGGTGGCTGGATGCAGCATAGGTCATATAAGCCCCGCCCCCTATATGTTAGTAACTAAAGTTTTAGTTATTTGACGCTATGAAAACAGGATGTGACATCACAATGATTGACAATTGCCACTGACGACTGGTCCGTGAAGCGTGAGAGTAGAGAAAAAATAAATAAATATATAAGTTCAGCGTATAACCAAATATTTAAAAATTGTCTGCAGAGCGTAGTATAAACCAATCACCAGCAAGTCTAGAGGAAATGTGGGCGGGGCATCAGACTCTGGACTCATTAGCGTCAACAAACAAAGTTACGTCCAACAAACGCTGACGAGTAGCAAACGTCTACAACTCTAAAAGTCATAAAACGTCCCGTTAAGTTCATTCATGTGATCATTTCTAATAGTGGTTGAATGAATGAGTTAAACTCCTCTTCCTCAGATCAGCCCTGTTGAGTAGGTGGTCTTTAATGTGACCCAGGACTCATTGTGTGTTCACACTACCGAAGGTAAGGTGGACTGAGACAAGACCACTCAGGACAGACGTTAATGTTCGGTCTGAACGAGGCCCGTGATGCTTCATGATGTAAACTAACATCTAATCTAAAAGATCAGGACGTTCTGAAGGATCAGGACATCTTCTACGACTCCAAACCGTCTGCACATCCGGTAAAAACCTGCTTATCTCTCAGATAGCTGCTTTGGTTCCTATCTGTGAGGACTGACTGTGACGTGGGTCAGTCTGACTCAGTATCAGGTCTCATCTTGGAGCCCTGGAGGTTACTCTGGTCCCATTAGTGGACCTGGAGCTGGAGCCTGATGAGTTCATGCCACAGGTGCAGGTTTGTTGCAGGTTTGATCTTGAAGGATCTGATTGGCTCCCAACTCGCTGCAGACTCCGACTCCACGTGAACTACAAACCTCCTTAAGAGTGTTCATGTGTGAACGTAATCTCTGGTGTGCCGTGATGAATGGCCGCTGCCTGGGTAGATGGATGACTGCTTTTATGTCTCCGTCTTTGCCTCTGGGCTTCGGGGACGGGTGGAGCTTGAAGAGCCGACCAGAGGGAAGCACGGCCTCAACAAACCCCGTCTGGAGGATTTTCTTTTATATATTTATATTTATGTGTTACAGAAACCTCCAGGAGAAGTAAAAACCACCTTGTGACAGTTCAATGTTCTGCTGGGAACCTTCTGGACCTGGCATTCATTGGTGTGGATGTTACTTAGACATGTAGCACCCACCTAGACCAGACCAGGCACCCCCACCCCATAGCAATGACGCTCCTTGATGGCAGCAGCCATCCCCAGCAGGATGCAGCTACAAAAACACTTTAGGAACAACTAAAACAAGGTGCACAAGGTGGTCAGAATGTTATGGCGGATGGGGATACTCTATGAGTGAGTGGCTCCATAACGCTGGAGTAAAAGTCCCGTCTGACGTATTGCATCAACACAGGAGTCCACATGTTGACCTGAGTCTTCATGGCTGAGATTCCAGTCGGTCTGAGGGGAGCGTTAAAGGCAGGTATGCAGAGGAACATGGGAGGACGGGGTACGGGGGGGGCGGGGGACGGGGGGGGTCTTCTGTTTGAGTCCAAACTGAGACTGAATGAGCGACGACAGGAGAATTATTCCTGCGATGCACATAAAACACGTCCAGAACCACTTAGAGGCCGTTAACATCTACTGTTCTGCTTCAGAGGATCATTCATTCATCATCATTCAGATGTCTTCTCTGTGTTCAGCGTCCCGGGGATTAAACCGACGACCCTCTGGTTCCTGGACGACGCGCTCCACCCACACGGAACAAAGCTGAAGAACACTGATCTGGTGTCAGTCCACATGTGGAGGTGGTCTGGGACACATGTGACCTCCTTCCTTTGGTAGTGTGAACACACAATGAGTCCTAGGTCACATTAAAGACCACCTACTCAACGGGGCTGATCTGAGGAAGAGGAGTTTAACTCATTCATTCAACCACTAGTAGAAATGATCACATGAATCAGTGATGTCTGTTCATTAGTAATGAGAGCCTTTTAAAAGATTCTGGTCTTGGAGCTGAGAACCAAACTAAACTAGAAACGAATCCTTCCTTACCTCCCTCTTTCCCTTCTCCCCTTCTCCTCCTTCCTTCTTTCTTTCCCTACCTACTTCCCTCTGTCCTTCCTCCCTTCGTACTTTCTATCCTTCCTTTCCTTCATTCCTTGTTTCCTTTCTTCCCTCCTTTCCCATTTACCTCTTTCATGCCTTCCCTCTTCCTTCTTTCCTTACTACCTTCCTCTTTCCCTTTCCTCCTTCCTTCTTTCTTTCCTCCTTTTCTTTGTTCCTCCCTCCCTCCTTTGTTCCTTCCTTCCTTGCCTCCTTCCCTCCTTCCTATCTTCCTCTTTTCCTTCCCTCCTTTTCCTTCTTCCTTCCTTTCGTTCCCTACCTACTTCTCTTCCGTCCTTCCTTCCTTCCTTCCTTTTCCTCCTTCCTTCCCTCCTTTTCTCCTTTCCTCCCTTGCTTCCTTCCTCCCTTCCCCTCATCCTTCGTTCCTTGCCTCCTTCCCTCCCTCCCTCCCACTTTCCTACCTTCCTCTTTCGCTTCCTTCCTTTTCCTCCTTCCTTCTTTCTTTCCCTACCTATTTCCCTCCTTCCTTCCTTCCTTTGTTCCTTCTATCTCCAAGTCAACAAGCAGCTGTTGACGGTTCTGATCCAGCGGTAGGTAGAGATCCATTTGAGACAGCAGCTGGTACAATATTCTACTGACCACATGATGGCGCTGCTGATTTACAGACACACAAACTGAGATCAGATCTCAAGTGCCGGCTGGGGACGCATGTGGAGACACGTTTATATTAAGACCAGGTGAGACCAGGTGAGACCAGACCAGGTTGATGTGAGGTCTAAAGACAGAAACATATTCATTAATTATTATTTTTATCTGACTGGTCTCAGCTGCTGGAGCTCAGAGAAAAACACTACTTAAGATTCTCAGTGTGACCAGAGACGGCTTTTAGGATTGACACCCACTGGAGGAAGACATAAAGTAGTCCTCCCTCATTAGGCGTCCTAACGAGCGCTGAAAGAAGCCGGGTCTATTCACTGGGTCTGGGGGGGGACACTGGGACCGGCCGAGCGAAAAAACAACCGACCGGCGGGGAGAGCGGACCCTGACGGCTTCTCCTCACATCGAAACAAAGACGTGAATACGTGTGAAGATTAAATCCTCAGCCTCCTCCTCCTCCTACGGCTTTGTAAAGAGAGGAGTCGAATTAAAGGCCTTAATTCCTCCTGACAGCTGTCACTCCGGATGGAGGACCCCCCCCCCCCCCCCCCCCCGTCCTAATCGCAGAGCTGAGATAAGGACGAACTGTTTCACTTCTTTTCATTTTCATTTTCATCTGGTTTGAAGCAGCAGGTCTGACTTCGGGAAGGATTTCTGAGGGACGTCTGCAGCTCCAGCTCCTGGTTGTTCCCTCAAACAATAGTTTCCTATTGGGAGGGTGGGGGGGGGGGGGCTATGCATCATTGTGTTATGACCGGCGCCACCCAGACGGTTGTTCTTTTGTATCAGCCCCATGAGGGACGTCCTGAATCATCTGTGACCGATGAGAACATGAACTGAACTGAGTCGAGCATCTCTGTCGACGTTTCATTGTTTTCTTCTTTTCAATAAACACAGATCCAGTCACGGGACGGGACGGGACGGGACGGGGGGGAGGGGGGGTAGGATGAAGGGACCAGGATTGTTCAGGACGCCGTCAGAGGGACGGCTGGTCGAATAGCAGCCAGTAAATCAGACGACTCAAATAAAACCTTCAATCCTTCAAACATACCTCCTAACCGCTCTGACACTGATCCAGGAAACAACCATGAGCTACACCCTGCCCTCCTCCACACAGGAGCCAGTACAGGATTCATAACGTATATAAGCTGAAACAGGAGCAGCTGGACTCGTTGGGTTCTGGTCTTCAGCTCTAAATGACTTCAGGTTTTAAACATCAGAGACTCTCAGTGACCAGAGTCTGTTGAGGTTCAGTTGTGTAGATGAATCTGATTTGACCCAGAGTCTCCAGTAATGTAGATGAATCTGATTTGATCCAGAGTCTCCAGTAATGTAGATGAATCTGATTTGATCCAGAGTCTCCAGTAATGCAGACGAATCTGATTTGATTCAGAGTCTCCAGTCCTGTAGACGAATCTGATTTGATTCAGAGTCTCCAGTAATGTAGAAGAATCTGGTTTGATTCAGAGTCTCCAGTAATGTAGAAGAATCTGGTTTGATTCAGAGTCTCCAGTAAATAATGATCATCATAGACCAGAGGTTGAGCTACGTACAGGTTCAAGGGTCTCTAGATAAAAACTGAGTTTAAAAGACGATCAATTATCACTGAGAAGATGTTTGATAGGAGGAGGAGGAGAGGAGTAGGAGGAAGAGGAGGAGAGGAGGATTGGAGGAGGAGGAGGAGGAGGAGGAGAGGAGAGGAGACAACAATACTTGATCGGTATCTCACTAAACAGAAGAAAAGAAAAAGGTATCTTCATTTATTGTTGATGTGAACAATCAGAATAAGAAGCCATGATATTAATAAAAGAAACACTAAATAAAATCTCAGGTACATTTAGAACAGATTAAATTATTACATTAATTCATGATTAATTGGATCATTTCTATAGTTAACGTAGGATTAATCACTATTAAATATTATAATGTATCCTTATTACTATACGCTATCACGCTAATTTACAACTTTACTTCATGAAACACGTCAACGTCTGACCTGTAAAGAAGTAAAAGTTCATCCCTCTGTGGGCCAGAGTCTGAGTGTGTGTCTGCTTTGTGTCGTGTCGTGTTGTGTTCTCAGAGGGGAAGGAAACCCTCGACCTGCCAGAAAAACTTTATTGTTGCCTGAGTCCTGATAGACGGCAATTAATTAGCAGGCTAGACAAACACAATAAAACAATAGGGTCTGATGCTCCTGCTGCTGACAGGACGGGACGGTGGTGGTGGTGTGGGAGGGGTACTGCTCTACTCTATTTTTATTAAAAGATACCCGTCTACTACAAAATGATTTATTAGCAACAGATAACGAATCCCCAGGACAGTGACTAATAACACCAGGAGGTTCTCAGTGTTTGAGTTGGCTGCACCGGGCCTCCTCTCTGAACGCTGATATGATGAAGAACACGAAATAATCAACATATCAAACTCATTAGCTAATACGTCTGAGCTGAACCGCTGTTGATTTAACTTTCTTAGGAGTTTTAGTTTATTCCATTTTTCATATTCTCCACCTGTGAGACCCGTCTCCTCTTTAAACACGAACAGAACAAACCTGTTGATGAATGTTTGTGAACGCAGCTTGACTCTTACAGCCTGACCAGAAACATGCAGGTGAAGTCATGTCTGGGCTTGAACACGCAGATATCAGGTTTAATGACGCTTTAATATGTGGACGTGATAAAAATAAATCAACTGATAACACCAAAGACGTACAGCAGGCTACAAGACGTGCTGTAGTACCTGGTTGTGCCACTAGGAGGAGTCTAATACGAAGGAGTTACAGGTGTGTTTTAGTCTAGTGTAACTTTTCAAAGTTAACACCTCTGCATCAACTGGACGGTCCTCCAACCAATCAGAGCCTCAGAAGACTCTTCAGTCCATGTCCATCTCCACATAAAGCCCTACCCAAACCGCTTCAAGCCTGCCCCTGTGAGCATGCTAACATTAGCATTCAGCTCTGTTAGTGTTGTTTAAAAACAGACCACAGCTATCTCACACATTATCTTGTTTAAGCTAACATAGCAGCTGCAGCTAATGCTATTGTGTTTAGACCAATTAAATGGCAAACATTATCTTGTATGGGTTAACATAGCAGCTAATGCTATCTTGTTTAGACTAATTAGTGGCAAACATTAGCTTGTTAAAGCTAACATAGAGCTAATTGTATCTTGTTTAGATTAACTAAGTGGCTAACATTATCTTGTATGGGCTAACATGACAGCTAATGCTATTGTGTTTAGATTCATTAAAAGGCTAACATTATCTTGTATGGGCTAACATAGCAGCTAATGCTATCTTGTTTAGGCTAATTAAGTGGCTAACATTGTCTTATTAAGGCTAACATAACAGGTAATGTTATCTTGTTTAGGCTAACATAGCAGTTGACATTATTTTTGTTTAGGCTAATTAAGTATCTAACATTATCTTGTTAAGGCTAACATGGCAGCTAACATTACCTTATTTAGGCTAAGTAAGTGGTTAATATTATCTCAGGGCTCTCAAGTCTCACACGCATTTCGACCCGTTCACACGCTCACACGCCACACTTTGTATTTCTCACGCAGATAAATTACCAGGATAACGAGCACCAAGTTGCGCCGCTATTTTTTAAAACAGTGGAACAGGTCGGAATCAAGCGCGTTCCCGTACAGTTCAGAAGGAGCCTATCACGCACCAGCCAATCAAATAAAAAGAATATAGCTACTGAACAGCCAATCAAAAAATAGCATTGCTGTATCCGGGCAAGATTTAGATTTTCCCAAGTCACATCTCACTCATTACAAAACTTCCGGGTCATGTAAACCCAACCAATTAAATATTAAAATCAAATTCAGTCCTGTGTCCCGGGCCTAAAATTGAAATATGAAAAACCAGCCATTTTTTCCTTTTGTGCTAGATTAAAAAACAAATAACAAAATAACCAGTCACTTTTTAATTTTTTGATTTTTGATTGCCATTTGAAAATGGAAAGAACGACTGATACACGGATTGTAAGTCATCTCATCATTTGATTTTTGTTGATGGGGAATGTTGTGTCCAGGCAGCTGATAATCAGTAATGTTAGCAGTTCACCAGTGTGTGAACTAGCCTAGCTAGCCAGTTGAATCCCAGCTATTTTCAGCAGCTATTCTGACGCTTGTTTTTTAGTCTTAGTTCAGGACACATTATTCACATAGCTTTTCTCTTAGGCCACCGCTTAGTTTTTTCTTTAACATTATTCACAAAGCAGTTGAGACCAACTTCTAGGAAGGACATTACCAACTTAAAATGAGATTTAAAAAAAAAAAGAAGCTCTGCTTTGCTTGAAGGCTCATGCAGGAGCTAGCTTGCATTCACCTCGCTCCGTGATAGGCTGATGAGTGCTGCATATTTGACTCAGTTGCAGAAATATCTTTGCCAGGGGGGTGAATTATGTAATACCATATTATTGATAAGTTCAGACATTATCAGACGCACACACACACACACACACACCTGCACTAAGAAATGCTGAATTAAATAAATATTTTTATTTGTGCGAATTTATGTGTCATTTATCAGATCAAAGCCCCGTCCACACCCCAACCAAATTCCTGCCGTCGCCGCCAAAATCTCACTCTGAACTCAGTTCAAAACTTGAGAGCCCTGTTATCTGGTTTAGGCTAATTAAGTGGCTAACATTATGTAGTTTAGGCTAATTAAGTGGCTAACATTATCTTGTTATAGCTAACATAGCAGCTAATGCTACCTTGTTTAGGCTAACATACTCTACTATGAAAAAATCTTGATCAGGACATCACAAAGCAGAAACAAACACCTGGACCATCCTCCAACCAATCAGAGCCTCAGATGACTCTTCAATCCATGTCCACATAAAGCCCTACCCAAAGCGCTTCGAGCCTGCCCCTGTGAGGATGCTAACATTAGCATCCAGCTCTGTTAGTGTTGTTTAAAAATAGACCACAGCTCTCTCTCCATCATTAATTATTCAGGACCCAACAGCAGCTCATTCTCATCGTCAACGTGACATTTCTCAAGCTAATCTGTCCTAGCGTTGTTGCGCTGGGGCCCCGGCCAGTGACCCACACTGGGCCCTGACCTCCTTGGCTGATCAGCTGTCATGTCCTCAGAGACAGAGGCTGGGTGGTCTCTCTGCTCAGTCCGTCCGTCACCCAGCGTCTGTGCAAACTTTCAATATTCTCCTTTTGTCCCTTGGAACAAAAAAACAGCAATAATAATAAATTTTGACTTGCTCACAGTTTCTCTGCTCCCAGCAGCAACACTCTGACCTTCAGTAAATCATAATGTTGGCTTGGCCCACGAAAGATGAATATGACGAATGAATAAAATAGACCAACTGAGCAGAACAAGTCCGGAGAAGACAACTCTGTACGACCAGTTGTAGCTCTTCCTAGCCTCTTAGCCTCCCAGATAACAGTAGCGCTTCCTAGCTTCCCAGCTAACAGTGGCTTTTCCAAGCTTCCTAGCCTACGAGTTCACAGTAGCTCCCCCTAGCCTCCTACCCTTCCAGCTAACAGTAGCTCTTCCTAGCCTCCTAGTGTAAAAACAAATAGTAACTTTTCCTATCTTCTTAACCCCAAATTAATAGTAGCTTGTCCTAGACTACTAGTCTCCCAGCTAACAGTAGCTCTTATTTGCCTCCCAGCTAACAGTAGCTCTTACTAGCCTCCCAGCTAATAGTAGCTCTTATTAGTAGTAGCTCTAACTAGCCTCCCAGCTAACAGTAGCTCTTCCTAGCCTACTAGCTAACAGTAGCTCTTCCTAGCCTACCAGCTAACAGTAGCTCTTCCTAGCCTCCCAGCTAATAGTAGCTCTTCCTAGCCTACCAGCTAATAGTAGCTCTTCCTAGCCTACAATAGTAGCTCTTTCTAGCTTACCAGCTAATTGTAGCTCTTCCTAGCCTCCAGCTAATAGTTTTTACAACTCTCTCTTACTAGACAGACACAATAGACACATTAACTTCACCACAAGGATCCTTTTTACGACACAACACTTGGTGTCTGTCCTGGGAACGTTTAACAGATGCTCTGTTTCCCTCTGCATCACTTCACTGTTTGTAGCTGCACTGGGAAAATAAACAGTTGTTAGTGTTGTAGCCAACGATGGAGGGAAACTGTTGCTACGTAGTCGTCTGATTAGTCGGAGGAAATTCTCCTTTACAGTTGTTGAATGAAGGATGTTTTGAGACTTGCTCAGAGTTTCATCATGTTCAGTCTGATCCCGGGTTATCATCATAAAATAAAACCTTCAGAGCTCCGATTAAAATGTCATATGTCTTTAAAACCGCAGGAACACGCTTCTGATGAGGAGCCCAGACAAACATCCTCTCTATGCTCCGTGAAGCTTCTTGTGTGATTGAATAAATCTCTTCTTCCTCCTCCAGACCACAGTCATCCAGCTCCTGGGAATCTTGTGGGTTTTTTTTTTTAGATAGAGCTGGAGACAAACACATTGGTGAAGCTGAGAAATTCCCCACCTTCCAGTGCAGCGCTGCCTTCACCACAAAAGACGTAAAAAAAAAAAAAAAAAAGACTGACACACCCTGAAGAAAGACACGCAAAGAGACAAAAACGCTTCGTTCAGTAGTTCATGTAGAAATGTGTTCTACCACCTCAACACCCTCAGCCCCTCAGGCCAGGGCTGGGTTCCTGTGCTTAATAGAAAAACTCATAATACTGAAGAGAGAGGAATTAAAACAGCAGCCAAAGGTGAAGTCATGAATACAGGGCTCTAGATTAACTTGGACGTCCTGTCTTCTCCTAGAGTTGGTCTCCTGTAGCTTCCTAAAGTCTGTCCTTGTCTTCCTTGTCTTCTCCTAGAGTTGGTCTCCCGTAGCTTCCAAAAGTCTGTCCTTGTCTTCCTTGTCTTCTCCTAGAGTTGGTCTCCCGTAGCTTCCAAAAGTCTGTCCTCGTCTTCCTTGTCTTCTCCTAGAGTTGGTCTCCCGTAGCTTCCTAAAGTCTGTCCTTGTCTTCCTTGTCTTCTCCTAGAGTTGGTCTCCCGTAGCTTCCTAAAGTCTGTCCTTGTCTTCTCCTAGAGTTGGTCTCCCGTAGCTTCCTAAAGTCTGTCCTTGTCTTCTCCTAGAGTTGGTCTTCTGTAGCTTCCTAAAGTTGATGCTGTCTCCAGGAAACTTTTCTCTTCTTTTAAACGTTCAGTGTTTGTTGTTGTTGTTTGGGTGCAGCCTTTGACTTAGTGGACTCCATGGATTCTGTTTAGATGATCAACTACTACCGACCATAGACTGTATATAAACATGTACTTCCTCTCATTGGGCCAAACTGACGCTATTTTCGGGGATATGGGCGGCGCCATTTTTCCATTTTGGAGCGATTAACTTGGCAACTGGTGGTGGTGACATCGTGGCAACCTCCAGTTGCCAAGTCAACCATTCAAAACATGATGTCACATCCTGTTTCTGTAGCAAGCAGAAAATACTGGGACACCAGTAACACAATTATTAGCATTCTTCCTAATTTATTCTAACCTAACTGATTTTATTCTGCATCTATTCTGCCATTAGCATCATCTTTAAAATCTTATCTGAGCTTTGTCTCAAATATAAAAAAGAACTTTCCATCTTGTTCCAACATCTGGATCATGTCTCCAAGTCAACAACCAGCTGTTCATGGTTCTGATCCGACGGTAGGTAGAGATCCATTAGAGACATTCAGGGAGTCCATGAATCAGAGCAGTCGTTGAGGGAAACAATAAGTTTTTGTCCTTGTCGATTATTATTGAACATGCTCCAGTCTTTGGACAATCACATGGGTTTAGTTTTTAGTGTGTGTCCGTCCTGCCGGCGTAGAATGGGCTCATTGTGGCCGGCGGTCGTTACGATGCTCTGTTCACTTTTTGTTTTTCCTTCCTCCTCTGCTGTTTCCTGAGTGTGTGAACGAGATAGAGAGGGAGAGAGAAAACACAACGGCTCTACTCTCACGTCGTCTTGACACGTCGGTCTGATCATTTGTTTGTTTGTCAGTTTAAAGAAGTGGACTTATACGTCAAATAACATAAAAAAAACACAACAACGATGGTACAGCAGTATCTGTTTGGATTAACGAGTTGTAGAAATGTTGGAAGACAGATTGTGTTACATTCAGAAAGTGACTGAGATAATCTGGTAGTGTGAAGAGTTTACAGATCCTCACAGACTCCTCAGGGACGACCCAGATGATTATCAACTGTGTCTGATGTCTAGGATTTAAAGTCTGGATGATAACTGTTAGCTGGGAGGCTAGGAAGCTAGGAAGAGCTACTATTAGCTGGGAGGCTAGGAAGAGCTACTGTTAGCTGGGAGGCTAGGAAGAGTTACTGTTAGCTGGGAGGCTAGGAGGCTAAGAAGAGCTACTGTTAGCTGGGAGGCTAGGAAGAGCTACTGTTAGCTGGGAGGCTAGGAGGCTAAGAAGAGCTACTGTTAGCTGGGAGGTTACGAAGCTAAGAAGAGCTACTATTAGCTGGGAGGCTACAAAGCTAAGAAGAGCCACGGCTATCTGGGAAGCTAGGAAGAGCTACTTTTAGCTGGGAGGCTAGGATGCTAAGAAGAGCTACTATTAGCTGAGAGGCTGGGAAGCTAGGAGGAGCTACTGTTAGCTGGGAGCCTAATAAGCAGGAAGAGCTACTGTTAGCTGGGAGGCTATGAGGCTATGAAGAGCCACGGCTATCTGGGAAGCTAGGAAGAGCTACTTTTAGCTGGGAGGCTAGGATGCTAAGAAGAGCTACTATTAGCTGAGAGGCTGGGAAGCTAGGAAGAGCTACTGTTAGCTGGGAGGCTATGAAGCTAAGAAGAGCTACTGTTAGCTGAAAAGCTATCGAAGCTAAGAAGAGCTACTATTAGCTGAAAAGCTAGGAAGCTAGGAAGAGCTACGGCTATCTGGGAAGTTAGGAAGAGCTACTTTTAGCTGGGAGGCTAGGAAGCTAAGAAGAGCTACTGTTAGCTGAAAAGCTAGGAAGCTAGGAAGAGCTACGGCTATCTGGGAAGTTAGGAAGAGCTACTGTTAGCTGGGAGGCTACGAAGCTAAGAAGAGCTACTATTAGCTGGGAGGCTACAAAGCTAAGAAGAGCTACAATTAGCTTGGAGGCTAGGAAGCTAGAAGGAACTACGGCTATCTAGGAAGCTAGGGAGATCTACTTTTAGCTGGGAGGCTAGGAAGCTAAGAAGAGCTACTGTTAGCTGGGAGGCTAGTAAGAGCTACAAACTGTCGTACAGAGTTGACCTCTCCTGAATCAGCTGATCCGTTCTAGATCATCGTGTTGTTGAGAAAATATTTGCGGATTTAAATGTTCAGATGAGACGACAGTCGCGTTGTTCTTTACTTTATCTTAAATAAATGTAATAACAGCAGAAGATAATCAGTCCAACATGTGGCTCTGTTCATGACGAACAGTGAAGGAGCTGCTGGGATTACAGCAGCAGTTACGACCCAATCAGAAGTCTTTGAGGACTCATTCTGAGTCTTACTCTGGGAATAATGAAACTACAGCTCAGTCCTCACAGAGTGAGACAGCACTTCCTGGACATGTCTCCATGGAGACCTAATAAACCTGCTGAGAAGGTTTCCTTCATGACCAGTGACAGGTTGACGTTAGGATGGAGGCAGCTCAGCTGGATTTGGGTGTAGCTCTGAGCTTTATGTTGTTTTATCATCAATCTGGTTCTCAAGCCTCATATACATTACATACATATACGTACACATAACCACCATGTGAGCAGCTGTATCTGAGGGACTGTAAGGACCATACACATGTTTCAGTCATTAAAGCCAAATGACAAATTACCGTAATGACTAACATCAATTATGCCAGATTTATTTTATTTTTATTAATAGAGGTTATAAGTTGAGGACTAAAAAACAAAAAGATCCAGAGAAGGGAATCACATATAAAGCCTCTTTTGTTACGACCAAGAGTAGGTTTTCATTAAAATCATTCCTTTTTGAAACAAGATAAAATAAATAATCAAAAGAAGTTTGCTCAATTCAGACTTGAAGTAACCTTTTTTAAATTGTACAACGTGGAAGTGACCACAGAGAAGATTTATGAGGCGAAAGAAAAATAATGTGTTTGGGACATCAGGAAGTGATCAAAGCAGCAGTCATGGTGTGGAAAGCAAGCAGAACCCAAAGTGCGGTTGCAGTAGATGATTTAACTGTGTAGAGTTACGCTGTCTAAACCAACAAAAACCCACAAAGAAGAACGAATAAATACATGCGCAGAAATGTTAGCTGGAAGGCTAGGAAGCTAGGAAGAGCTACTGTTAGCTGAGGAGCTAGGAAGAGCTACTGTTAGCTGAGAGGCTAGGAAGAGCTACTGTTAGCTGAGAAGCTAACCGGTGTATGACGAGACCAACCGGTCGACCAATCAGGTCGTCCTGGTTAATGAGGACGAGAGGTGGTGGTGGTAGTAACCATGGTAACCTTTACTAAACATCATCAGGTGAGGAGTTTGGTTCCTGAGCCCACATTGAACGCAGACTTCCTTCCTTCCTTCCTTTCTTCCCTCTCTCCTTCCTACCTTTCTTCCTTCCTTTCTTCCCTCCCCCTGTCCTTCCTTCCTTCTCTCCTTCCTTCCTTCCTTCCTTCCCTCCTTCTCACCATTCCTTCCTTCCCTCTCTCCTTCCTTCCCTCCCTTCTCTCATCCTTCCTTCCTTCCTTCATTCCTTCCTTCCTTCCCTCGTCCTTCCTTCCTTCCTTCCTTCCCTCTCTCCTTCCTTCCTTCCTTCCCTCTCTCCTTCCTTCCTTCCTTCCTTCTCTCTCTCCTTCCTTCTCTCTCTCCTTCCTTCTCTCTCTCCTTCCTTCTCTCCATCCTTCCTTCCCTCCTTCTTTCCTTATAATGATCTCTAGAGACCAGATCAGTTTCAGTACCAGGATGTAAACACGTCTATTTAACATGGAGGTCTATGGAGACTGAGTCACAGGTGGAGCCTCTAGTGGACGATAGGGGAACTGCAGGTGCCTGGTATTTCAACAGGTGGGTATTTTTAAAGTTTTTAAAGTGTATTTATTTATTTTATGTTTTAATGAAAAAACGTGAAATATATCTGTTAGTTTAAACCTTAAATGTCCAAATACGCTTCAAATGAGTAAAAACTTAGAGACGACTTTCATTGTTTTGGTTTTCATCTAGTTTAATCTAATCAATCATCCTGTTTATGCCTGAATAAATATACATGCAGCACACATCACTGATTATTGATTTAATTATTACAGGGGAGTTCATTTATTTTCTATTTAATGACAGAAAGTCTGAACAGAGCAGATCTGAAAGGAAATGAACAAAACATAAACTGAACTAAAGTGAGAAAGAAAGAAGAATTAACTGATTAACTTCTGATCAATGAATCAACAAACAGCTTCACGAGGACACGAAGCTTAAACAAGGACGAGACACGCGGGACAGGAAGCAGCCGTCCCACGTTCCGCAAAGAGACGCTGACGTAGAAAAACAGGAAAGGCCGAGACAATGGAGCAGAGTTTACTCAGAGCGCCACACACTCTGGACGTTACCAGCTCAGCTGCAGGTGTCTGGAACGTGTGGAACATCTGAACGATCTCAAAACATCGGGAACACGTGGACGAGAGATGACTGCTTCGTGTCAAAACGTCCTAAAAGCAGAACAAAGGACAGAGACTGTCCACCGGACGTAGAATTAAACTCACCGTCCCTGAAAACATCAAGAACTTCTCCTGGAGACTCTTTAATTATCTGGAAAATCATACGAGGAGGAAAAACCTGGACGAGCAAACCCGGAATGTCCTCAGTGATCACAAATATCACAGGAACTTATAGAAACTATGATTTACAGAATAAACGTCATCAGTTACCCAAAGAGATTAAACCAAAATGGAGACAAACCTCCAAATAAATCATTAGATTCTCTTCACAGACCATCAATATTCTTCCAAAACACCTGAAAACGTCTGGTTAACCACTAGAACCTCTACAAGAGTCACAAGTTCTGCTGCGAGAGCTCCTGATTTCTATAAAAACCTAATTCAGAGACCCTCAAACAGACTCATATCCGTCTATACAGGGCGTCCTGGGACGTCCTCGGAGACCAAAACTTTGACAAAGACTCCTGGAAACCTCTACCAGAAACTCTACTGGAGTCATAATATCTGCTACATGATCTCCTCAAAACTCCTGATTCCTACAAAAACACAAACAGACTCATATTATTTTATAAAAACTAGGGATGCGCCAAAAATTTTCAGCCGAAAAACCAAAAATGCACTTTTGGGCCATTTTTGGCCGAAAATTGCGTCGTCACAACATCCTGTTTCGGCCGTGTTGATAAATTTTGAAACTGTATTTTCGGTTTTTCGGGCGAACATTTTCGGTGCATCCCTAATAAAAACCTCCTCAGAGACCGAAACGTTGACAAAGACTCCTGGAAACCTCTCAGCAAACAGCAGAAACTCTACTGGAATCAAATAACTGATGATAATATCTGCTAGAAGAGCTCCAGGTTTCTACAAAAAACTCCTCAGTGACCCCCAAACAGACTCATATTCGTTTATACAGGGCGTCCTGGGACGTCCTCTGAGACCAAAACTTTGAAAAAGACTCCTGAAAACCTCTCAGCAAACACCAGAAACTCTCCAAGAATCAAATAAATTATGATAATATCTGCTAGAAGAGCTCCAGGTTTCTACAAACAGTGACCCCAAACAGACTCCCTCATACAAGGAGTCCTGGCACCTCCATCAGAGAACTCAAACACCTGAAAACATCTCAGTAACCACTAAAACCTCTACAGAAGTCATGAGTTCTGCTACAAGACCTCCTGAAAACTCCTGATTTCTATAAAAACCTCCTCAGAGACCCTCAAACAGACTCATATTCATCTATACAGGGCGTCCTGGGACGTCCTCTGAGACCAAAACTTTGACAAAGACTCCTGGAAACCTCTCAGCAACCACCAGAAACTCTACTGGAATCAAATAAACTTCATCAAAATGATCATCTGCTAGAAGAGCTCCAGGTTTCCACAAAAACCTCCTCAGTGACCCTCAAACAGACTCATATTCATTCATACATGGAGTCCTGGCTCCTCCATCAGAGAACTCAAACACCTGAGCACCACCAGAACCAGTCCATGAACCAGTCCATGAACCAGTCCATCAACCAGTGGATCCTCCTCAGAGATCTGAGCAGCTCTGCAGGAACCAGACTAATTATTAGACCTGGTTCCTCTTCAAAGCTAGTTCCAGTCAGACTGATCAGGACTGAAGCTGATTTCCTCCAGAAAAAAAACAAAAACAAACTTTTAAAAACTCACCGAGTAGAATCTGTGTTCCTGATCTCTGGGTTGATTCTCGGTGGATTTCCGGTTTTAATATTTCTGGATCAGGTCCTCTCGGTGTCGGATCACCTGGAGGCTCCGCTCATTATAAAGAGCCGCAGATCGGAGCCACTCCTTCAGGGACCAGCCGAGTCCCCCCACCCTTCACCCTTCCTCCCCCCACGGAGCCGCTGCTGAGTGCTGCCTTCACGGCCTGCTCGGAATATCAGTCTCCGACACTTTAATCAAGGTCTGGTTGATGTTTTAGACCAGGGGGAGTCTAACTCGTTTCAGTACAGGGGCCACATGTGATCCGGTTTGATCTCGGGTGAGTCAGAGCAGCAACATAACAACCTGTAAATAATAAAACTCCTCATGTTTCGTTTTGTTTTAGAGCAAAAAAGTAAATTATTAAAATGTTTACATGTAATAAACATTTTAATAAAAATAAATATTTTAAGAACAAACTATAATTTTATAAGAAGAATAAAAGCAATTTTTGTTTATTTCTTGGGTCTCAGCAACTCTGACTAAAACGGTGCCAGTGGACAGATTAGGAACAGCAGATACTTTAAATGAAACAAACACTTAAAGTCTCTGTAGTTTTCACTCTTCATCCCAGAAACTTCATCCCACGGGCCAGGTTTGAGCCTCTTCGTCCCCCGGGCCCCAAGAGGTTTGACCCTCCTGGGTTCGACCTGACCGAACGGGATAGTCCGGCTCTGGAGCAAAAGAATGTCAGGCCCCTAAAGGTCAACCATAGTCCCGCTAAGTCAAGTAAAAAGTAAAATGAGCCCAGAGACATAAAATAAAGACAGAGAAGAAGAAAAACTGATTCAGGAACAACAACGAGAGAGAAAACGGTGAGAAAGAGATGAAGAACGACGGCAGGCACAAAGAACTGATGACAACAGAAGCAACAAAACAGCAACGAGACGTTAAAGGATCTGAAAACACCAAATGTCTTTATTTTACTTATTCTGAGCTCATTATCAGCTAGTTATTAAACAATATAAGTAAATACTTTTAGAAACAAAGTAATCATTTAAAAATCTCAATTTCCCACAGTTCACAGTGTCATTAAACACACCTCATGATGTTCAGTTTATAAACCAGACAGCTCCATCTAGTGGTGGGAGTTTGACAGCACAGACATTGATTGTTTTATACAAGTTACGGTCACTGGCCACTTCATTAGGTACACTCTTCATGAACGTTCTGGTGTAGAACTATTGAATTCTAGCGCGTTCCTTAATATCCATCATTTCCTCACATCAGTCTGGTTTAACTCCATCCTCCATCATCATCATCATCATCAGCTTCCTGACGCTGCTTCTACATCAACTCAACATTATCTAAAGATAATGAGAGACATTAATTCAGTCAGACTAAAGGATCTGCAGACATGAAGCAGTGAGGAGTTCATTCATTCATCCTCCACTTTAACACAAACACACTGAGATTATAATTAAACCTTTATTTAATGAACCTGATCTGGTTCCAGATGTTTCTAGAGAAACTTGTTGCTCATAAACAGGACGAGTTTGTTCCTCATAGAACAGAATCAGCTCTGGTTGAAGTCACCCACCGTCTCCTCGTGTCTCCTCGTGTCTCCAGACTTGTCTCTGTCCTCGTCCTGTTAGATCTTAGAGCTGCATTTGAATCTGTTCATCAGAATAATTTAGAAATAAAAACACACTGACACGAGTTGATTCACACACACGGCTGAGGTCGGACGTTCACATGAAGCTCGACGTCGTTGAAACAGATTCTTTTAACCACGACACAGATTTAGAGACGTAGACTTGATTCATCCAGAGAAATTACTCTTTAGGTCAAATAAGAAACACTCTGGAGGACCACAAGTCATAAAATAAAGAAAAAACAATAAAATATAAGTAAAATATCTCATGAAATAAATTAAAATAAAATAAGAGATTTTGTAAAAGAAAATTAAATTTTGTAAAATTAAATATAAGTAGAAATCTTGTAAAATAAAATGTCATGAAATAAAAGTACAAATCTCGTAAAATGAAAAAATAAAATATAAGTAAAAATCTTGTAAACTAAAAGTAGAAACCTCATAAAATAAAATGTAAGTAAAAATCTTTTATACGGAGCCCCTAAAGGGACATGGGTAAAAAGAAAAAAAAAAAAAAAAAAAATGAAACGTTCCCCGTTTCTAGTGAGCATGAGATACTTTCCCGTGCTCACTAGCGTTTCATTTTTTCCCCCCATGTCCCTTTAGGGGCTCCGTAGAAATCTTGTAAAATAAAATTTCATGAAATAAAAGTAGAACTCTTGTAAAATAAAAAATAAAATATAAGTAAAAATCTTTCAAAATAAAATTTAAAAAAATAAAATATAAGTAGAAATCTTGTAAAACTAAATTTCGTAAAACAAAATAAAATTGAATTCTTATAAAATAAAATTTTGTAAAAGTAGCAGAAATCTTGTAAAATAAAAGTAAAAATTTTGTAAAATAAAATAATATGAGCGCATATTATTAAATTAGTACATGAACGAATTTACAAGAAATAGAAACAGAAGTAAATATATATATTATTATATCCATAGGAAGGATTAATAAGGTGTTATAATGTGCATTCACATTAATAATGTGGAGTTATCTAACATTAAATCTGTGGCGTGGTTAAATAAATCAGTTTTAATGACGTAAATGTGCAGCTTCAACTAAATAAAGGTCATGATGAAACAGTGACACTTAAACGTCTGGAAACAAGTGGTTCTACAAAAGAACGGTTAAAGAACAACAAGATGAATGTGTAGGAACGGCCAAGTCAAAGTCCTGACCTTAATCCAATAGAAATGTTGTGGAAGGACCTGAAGCAAGCAGTTGATGTGAGGAAACCCACCAACATCTCAGAACTGAAGTGGTTCTGTTCTGAGGAATGGGCTAACATTCCTCCAAGCTGCTCTAGACCACTGATCAGCTGTTACCAGAAATGTTTAGTTACGTATTTAACTTTACTGACAAACAACAACAACTCTGACGTACGAGAGATTTATGGGATTTTATTCAGACATGATCATTTAAGAAGATTTGGCTGCAGACCCATTACTGTACCATGTACAATGTATATAGTATGAGAAACAATGTGGTATCAATAGCTACGTTTAAGAAAAAAGGCACATTTCATGCCCATTTAATACAAATATACATTATAAACTCTCAACATTATCTCAGTTCATTTCAGTAATAAAATATAAAACACACACATAATATAAACATTCAAAAGGCACCAACTCAATAAGGAAAACAAAGACAGACCCCAGCATAGCTTTGTATAAAATATTTACAGTATATTTACAGAAGGCACAGCAAAGAACAAAGCTTGACATTTTGACAAGATGAGAAATAAAAACAAAAAATAAACAGCATAGCTTCCTCATTACTACGAACGACAATCTAAAGAAATAGTGGTTAAAGGTTGTTTGCAGTTAAGTTTAAATATAATAAAACACATATTCTCCATACTGACCCTTTCTATGATCTACCTTCATCTTCATTGACATTAATACTAGGGACGCACCGAAATGAAAATTGTTGGCTGAAAACGAAGACCCCCTCCCAATCTACCAGTGATAGTGATCAACGTATTGGGCTCCATCAGCACCATCACTTCCTTGCTTGGATGTTTGGAGCTCAGGTGATAAATTAAATGCAAATCACTATCGGTGGGTATATTTATATATTTATATATTACTTTATATATTGAAATATCCGTGCTGGCTGTGGTTGTTGCTTGCGTTATCACAACTTCCTGTTTCAGTCGTATTGTTTCGATGATAAAAGTCTTTCAGAAGATTTTCAGTGGCTGAATATTCGGTGCATCCCTAATTAATACTTTCTCTGTTCAGCTGGTGTACCATGACCATGACCTCACTGACCTGTTCTACATAGAGTGAGAATATTTGTTTCATCAGCTGCCTTTGATTTATTGCTTCTGTTTTAAGGCCTCATCAGTCTGTTGGTTCAACAGGTCAATAGATTATTCAGGCAGCACTCTTTTTTGATCTGATCCCTTAAGATTCTGGAAGTTGACTTGATAAGACACTATAAAGCTTGATTCCCTGTATTTGTGTCTTGTTCTGGAGCTAAAGTCTGAATGTTTGAGACACAATGAGACAAAAACATGATGAGACGACTGAGAGGAGAAACAAACCAACGGAAGAGAACAGAAGGAAGAAACGTTCACAGAACTGTTGAACATAGAAAACAAATGTTTCTCTCCAGCAGTTTGTTTCTGCTCATTTAGACGTATTAAACTAAAGCAGGTAGACTTCCTCCCTCAGTGTAACACTATGAAGTGGGTGGAAGCAACCACAACTAACTCTGACATTACAATCAGCAGTCATCAAGTCATTCCTCTGAAACACTTGGTTATTAATGGCAGAATAAAGGAAACTACACTGAAGAAATCTGAACTGATGAATCGTATCAGTGGGGAAAAGTTCACGTTTGAATCTTCATAGATTTCATGTTCAGTTTGTTATTTTGAGATGTTGGAATAAAAGTTTATTAAGGGAAGTTCTATTGATTTAACCAAAGGATTAACTGACTATTATTGACTATCCTCTGGTTATTATTCTTTCACTGAGAAGAGAAGATCATGATGATGATGACTTGGCTGCAGATTGTACTGTTGACTTGTTCTATACTGTATTATCAGTTAAACCGAGTGGATTCATAGTTTCAGGATCATGATATTTCTTCTTCTGAGTCCCTGCAAAGAAGAAAACAGATTTTCTATCACATGAAGTAGAATGATTTATTTGTTATTGTCTGTGGAGCTCTGGACATAAGAACATTACAAAGTAAATGACATGATGGTGACTGAACAAACTGGACACGTTCATACAAATCATTTAACTCACCTCTGATCCAACTTAGTCTGATGACCTTAAAAGCCACAAGCAGAACTTGAACTACAGTCAGAAGTACAACTCCCAACACCATTCCAATCATCACTCCTTCAACGGTCACTTTTCTACTCAGGTCCTCTTCACCACAGTCTTTTCTACACTTGTCCACAAACAGTTTCTCTGAAAGACATGAGACAAAACCTTTTGATGAGACTGAGAATCTAAATGTTGAACAGACTGATTAAAGCTGTACATGTATAATTATTAAAGACTAGAGGGAATCTCACCAGACACAGTGATGTTAGAACCAGTCTCATGGTTCAAGTCCTTCTGTTGGACCACACACTGGAAGCAGTTGGTTCTGGTGGAGGTCACAGTAGTTTGGAGGGTGATGTTGTAGCAGCCGTCTCTCTCTGAGATCTCAGCCTCCTCAGCATCAAGGATGTTTCCATCACTGTCCTGCCACCGTAGCTCTGGCTCTGGAGAAGCTCCTAGAACCTCACACTTCAGCTGAACCCCAGAACCTGTCACATCTAATATCATGATGGTGGGTTTGAAAACTGCACCTGAGAACAGAGGAACCAGACAAAGTTAAAACCTGATGTATTTAAAAAGGTTTAAAATGAAGAACAACATATTTATTTCAAACCGTTCACCTTCAAATAACAGCAGCATGTTTAGCACGGTATTAGCATGCTAGCTTAGCCCTGTAGTTAGCTACACTCTCCACCGTATAGTAACCACCACGTTAGTCCCGCTAGTCTCGTTTTATTCAAAGTGTCGATAACAGTGAATTCATCCAACATACAGACAACGTCATGAAACCAAACAGTGGACTGTTAATCTCACAGTGAAAAATAGCGTCGGATTGACCCTTAGTTGGTAAAACAGTCCAGGTAAAGGTGTTTGGAACACAACCCACAAGTTTGTTCTTGTGAGACTTTACAGATGAACATAGAGCTGGTGGTCATAATGTTACGGCTGACTGATGGCACTAATTTCTACATCTACAACGTGTGTGTTACAACTCTGACACCAGACATTTGAATGACAATCAACACTACAGTACATCTATATACACACACACACACACACACATATATATATCACCAGTGATCAGCCATAACATTATGACCTTGTGTCTGATGCCTGATCTCTACACACAGACGTTCAGCATCAAAGTGTCTGACTGATGCTGAGACCTACAGAGTTGTAACACACACATTATAGATGTTCAGATTAGTGACTCACCAGAGATTTCTCTTGATCGGTCTTTAAGGACAGGATCTGAAAAACAATTGATTTAAAACTGTCAACTCAGAGGAATAACATGTAGCTGTTAGTCACTGCAGTGTTTATACTACGGTGGCCCCCCAGGGTCTAATCTAGTCTGACGTGGCGTCACAGCCAATCACAAATATTTTTGCACATTTCAAACAATGTTGTGATTGTGTTGTTTTTCCTATTGCTCCATAAAGCCTCTCTCCCCATTAGTTGGACCCCCCCCCCCCCCCCCCATATCACCTCCGCCCCCCTCCAATTATTTAAAGAGAGTTGGTCAAACCCCAGAGGAAACAGACCTAACGCTAACTAGCTTAACTTTATAAGAGCTAGCTCAGGAAGTTAGATTGAATATCAGCCGTTTACTATAAATTACATGTTCTGACCAGTTCATTTATACTTGATGAGAAACTCAAGTACTGAACTCCAGGGACGTCCTCACAGGCCTCTAAGCATTGTGGGAGATGCAGGAGACAGACGATGAGAGACACTTTTCTTAACATTTTCAGATGTCTGCCGGTCGTTTTGACGACTGCGTCTGCCGGATCACTCCGTTCATTCTGCTGCTCAGGTCCAACAGCAGACCACATATCTGGGACTGGAGGATGTTTTGGTAAATGATCTGACTCCTTTCTATCAGAACCAGCATCACTGGATCAGAACCACACGGGTCAGACTCACTGATCCTTGGTCCAGGACCCTGTCTCTGGTTCTCCTCCTTCCTTGGACCTCTGTTGATAGATACTGACCACTGCAGACCAGGAACATGGAGATGTTCTGATCCAGTTATTTATCCTCCCACTGACAGGAGCCATGGCAACCAGGTCATAATGTTATGGCTGATTCTATCACTATCCAGTTCTAATTGGTAAATTAAAGTAACAATGAGTTGTGATAAGAACAAAGAGGTCAGAGTGTTGTTGTTTAACTGTGGTTTCAATAATTATCACTACATCAACTTACATTAATTTACGTTATTATTAGAGATGCACCGATTTATCGGCTGGTGACCGGAATCGGCCGATTTTCACGTGATCGGCCATGACCGGAGACCGGCCGGTCAGTCTGACATATGCCGATTTTTTGCCGGTCAAATGCACTCGGGCGCCGCATGATTTACATCGCGCAACATCAGCATCACACGCAGGCCAGCTGACAGTCTTGCCTGGGCCCGGGACGAGATTATCTTTTTTTTTTTTAATTATTCCATAATTTAATGAGGGCCCAGTTCTGGGCCCCCCCTCTACCCTGGGCCCGGGACAGCAGACATTTCTTTAGTTGGATATTGGATATGAAAAGAAAGAAATGGTTCTTCCACAACACTGCACTTTAGATGTGTGTGAACTTCCCACACCAGGAGTAATTTATATAGTTCTATTTTTATAGTGATAGCGATTATCTGTTCAAAAAATGTTCTATTAAAGAAAAGATAATATTAATATTCTATTAAAGAAGAGAAAATAAATCTTTGTGTGTGTTGTAAAGTGGTTAGAAAAAATGAAATCGGAATCGGCCGGGAAAATTGTAATCGGTGCATCTCTATTTATTAAGAATTAAACATAATTACTCACCAACAACAAGCTGGATGTTGAATGTTTGTCTTGGAACAAGACGTGGTAAAACACAGGTGTAGTCTCCACTGTCTGTGATCTTTGTGTTATTAATCCTTATGGAGGCGTTACCAAACTTCAGCTGATCTTCAAAATGTGAGACCCGTCCTTTGAACTGAAGATCTTGACCTGGACGACCGTTATTATAATGAACACCAGCATCGTGAAAGAACACCTCCTTCTGTCCATCTTTCTTCCAGTCAAAGACCTGTTGTACAACACTCTCCTTGGTGCTGAGGGAACACGGTAAGATGACGTCACTACCTTCAGGTACTCTGATGACCTCTGACCCTGGAAGACATGAACAGATTTTAATCATTAACTTTAAATTGGTAGGAAACAGAAAGACAACATTTAGGCTGAATGACCTGAACATCTCTTCAACAGATCTGATCAGTCGTCTGCTTCTTCTACCTCAAACTGAATAAAGTCACCCTGCTCCTCCCCTCCTCCCCCATCCTCTGACCCACCATCACCCAGGTGACTCTGCAGTCGTCTGCCTCATACAGGATGGGGACGATGGATAATTCAGAGGACTCTTCAGAGACTTTGTAGTCTGGTGGCAGGAAAACTGGATTTCCAGAAACACAGTTAAACTGATGAAGCTCCAGCTGTGACAGGAGAGACCAAAGGAACGACCTCTATGGTGTCAAGGTGAGAGAGAGAGGAGGAGCTGTTATCTCCTCGCGTATCTTCGTCTGTCTGAGACATAACTTCAATGTTGCCTCCTTCCTCACGTCAATGTTTCCCTTCAGTCAAGTTCATTTCATTTATATCACCAGATCACATCAGAACTCACATCAGGTCATTGTTCCTATAGAACACGTCTGGACCGTGTTATTTTAACAAATAATGATATTACTCATATAACATATTTCATCTCATTTCATTTCCATATGGCCTCCTGCAGTTATCCACTCCTACCTGAATGAACAATTCTCCAACCTGCCTGTGATTCCTCTTACATTTTCAAACTGTCATGTAACATCATCAGTTTGTATCATCAGATTCCACATGTACACTTTAGTCAGATATGTGTATCTATGACAGATGGATGTTTATCTTGCTGTTCTCTTCTCTCTTTCTTCTATCTGTGCCCTGCTGGCGTTGGTTCCTCCACATGAGCTGGTTCTGGTTCTGGTTCTGCTCCAGGTTTCTTCCTGTTAAAGGCAGCATCTCCTACCACCTGTGCTGCACCGTCTCCTTCAGGCTGCTCTGGAGGTTTCAGGCCAGGTTTTGTAAAGCGTCTTGAGACGATTTTTATTGTTATTGACGCTATATAAATAAAAACACTCCTACTTCCGTTCTGTTCTAAATGTGTGCAGCTCCGCACCGACACACACAAACAAACATGTTTGCTAGCTAGCTGGCTAATGCTAGCTGACTGGTGCTAACTAGCTGATATCTCCGGATGAAGAACAAACACAAGTTAGAATCAACTCTTACCGTTTGATTTCACCTCAGTCAGAGACAGAAGAAAGATCCACAGAAGATGCTTCATGATGCTAACGGCTAACAACAGAGACGTCAGGTAGCTAGCTGACTGATGGTAGCTGACGGACTGGATGCTAGGTAGCTAGCTGACTGATGGTAGCTGACGGACTGGATGCTAGGTAGCTAGCTGACTGATGGTAGCTGACGGACTGGATGCTAGGTAGCTAGCTGACTGATGGTAGCTGACGGACTGGATGCTAGGTAGCTAGCTGAAGGTAGCTGACCGGCGCTAACTAGCTGTGATCTCCGGTTAAAGAGCAGATAAAGTGGTGGTAGAAACTCCTTGATGCTTTTAAAAAGAAATAAACCCCCTGTCTTTAAGATGCTGCTGTTAAACACAAATAACTTCGACTCTATCCTGCAGTCTACGATATTTACAACACCGGAAACTGCGCGTCAAACGAAAACAGCACTGACAGTCTGGACTACAGCTGTAGGTTGGGCGGATTGATACTGTGACTCCTCCCGTGTTACTCCGCCTCCGGGAGGATCCGGACCTTACTGTCTAACTGTCGATGTTTTTGTGTCAGTTTCTCTTCTATACTTTCATAAAATTAATAATATTTCCTCGTAGAGTTTGTATGAGCTCAGCTCCTCTCAGTCACTTTGGTAGATTCTGTCCACTCTACTAACGATCAGTGTACAGATGTGATGTGATGTGATGTGATGTGATGTGATATAGATCCTATGAGAAAAAGCCTCAGTTTGTTTCAGTCTGGTATATTTATAAACAGCTGTTTGGTCCCTAAATACTGTCTGTTATATATTTAATTATATTAATTATATAAAGTTTCTGCACTTTACTTTAGCATTTCACCCTTTTACCATGCCATATAAATGTAACAGATATTAGATAGATTTGATTTATTTATATCTTGTGTTACATTTACATTTCCTGCACCTGTCTTAGACGTCCATATGACCTCCAGAAACGTTATCTGGTCTGACGATCAGATGTTGAACGGCATATTGACGTCTAAATGGGGTCATGGTTAGACGTCAATATAGCGGACCTAGTTTACACGTCGTGTAGACCAGGGGTTCGTAACCCAATTTTCCCACGTCCGGGGCCCATTCAAATATTAACACTTTCATTTTAATTGATCCGTGTCTTGGTTTGATTTGTGACCAATAACTAAATCAAGATAGTGATGGTTTAACAAGCTAAAACCTTGTGAAATAAATGACATGATACACTGTGACCATCTCAAAGACATTAAATTATATCCTGTGTGTAAACCTGCACATACAACAACACTGAACAGTATAGAAACTATAACATATCAGGCTGCTACAAGAACAAATATAAAGGCTCAATATTTAGATTTAGATAGACTCTAAAAGAACCGATGACAAATTCTGATGAATAAATCTCTGTGGTAATAAATACAATCAAAATAATAAAAGTTTCAAATTAAATAAACTGTAAATAAAATATAAATAAAGTGCAAATTAAAATATTGCCTTATAACCTACTGATGAATTTGACAATTTAGCAGTCTTCATTTTTGCATGGCAGAGCTCGTAGTTACTCTTCAAATCTGTGACAAATGAACAATACCAACAGTCACTGGGGTTACCAACCGTCCCTTAAAAACAGACTCGTCCCGTATTGAGCTGAAACAGGACGCACTTTGTCCCGTATCACCGTGAGAATCAAAAATGGTGAGTAAAATGTCAATGGAATGAATGAACAACAAGGAGCTTTATATGAACATTTACGGTAAACTTATCCCAGACCGTCTCCTGCTCTGTGACCAATGAGATGACAGCAGGAATCCCGCTCATCTCATTGGTCGAGGTGCGGTCGCTTACTAAGAAGATACTGAAAAAGATGATTTGTTTTCCGCGTGTTCACTCAGAAATATGAATCTAATTCAATTCAGGTTCGAGTCAAATAGTTAAAAAAAGTGACCACACCTGGAAGGGTTCGGTCGGCCGGCCCTGCCAATGAGGTGTCCCTTATTTATTATTCAGGGAGTTGGTAACACGAGTCACAACAGTCCATCCTCCGCTATGGTGAGCGCTTTCTTACCCTGCGCCACACGTCTGGCTACGAGATAGAGGACTTTCAGAGCACATGTAGCGTTACCAGCCAGTGACACGATAGACTCTCGGCTCTGCCTCACTACCTCCATTCACAAAGCCGAACTTAATAAAGTCAGGGCTGCGCACAAATGTAGCCTTTTAGGAGGGGTCGGCATCACTTTCATCTTCATTTTTTCGTTTAAAAACTTCTCCATCACAAAAGATCGCAGCTGGCTTCTCCTGCTGCTGCTCATTGGAGCGAGCTAAACAACTGGCTGACGCTTCACTGCCACCAACAGGAGGGAAGCTGCATTGCGGTCTCGCGGCCCTCGCAGGCCCACAAGTGCAGAACTGATTTGCTTTTTGCGGCCCAACGTTGGGCCGCGGCCCAGTGGTTGAGAATCACTGGTGTAGACGTTCAGAATTGGTCATGGACCGACGGACGCAATATAGACACGATCTGCACGTCCATCAGACGTCTAATGTTTAGTGGGGAATGTAAAGAAAAGTATTCTTTTTAAAATAAAACTTGGTTAAAAGATTTTGAATATTCTGAACACATCTAACAACACCGTGATAATATTAATAACCGTGATATGAAATGTTCACATCGTTACATTTAACGTTTGTGTTTCTGCAGACTTTGTTCAGAGGCAGCTGTTGACGTTTTCCCCAGTTCACCTTCTACCCTGAAAGAAAACCATCCTGAGTGATAATCTGATTATGAAGTGAGGCGTTTACATCAGTCAGGCAGCTTGATGCAGAGTAAACAGTTCATAGATGAGTTTTTAACGTCGTCCTCCTGTTTCCTACTCCTTCCTACACTGCTGCTTCTCTTTGTTTATGTTTATTCTGATTATTCATTACGCTTCCTCATTACTAAATAAAGAAATATCTCATTTAATATTTATTTGTCACATACATGAGTGAATAAAATTACTTTTCACAACTGTTCTAGCAAATACAGAAGCTAAAAAAACACAGTTTATAAGGCAATAACATGTAGAATAGACAGGCTTATATAAAGGAGTGTGTGTTACGTGAAAATGTACAATGTAGTGTAACAGTTGTGGTTTCTGGTGTTACTGAGTGAAATGACCTCCTGTTTCAGATCCTGTTTAGTTAAAGACTCATTGATCCTGATCTGATTCTTAGCTGCTGTTCACACTGACGTCAGAATAAATCTGGTTTTAATTCATATCTCTCACTGACTACTGAGTCAGTTATCTATCTGATAACAGAGGAGACTGGAGGGTTTAAGTCAGTAGAAAACAGACTTTTACCACCATGACAGCAGAATAATCCTCATTTTAATTATTGAAGATAAATTATAAATAAGATATAATGTCATATATAGACCTGGTTAGTGTTCAGTGGAGTTTTATGGTGTAAACAGTGGACAACAATAGACTGGATATTCTACTAATAAATTAAAAATAATACTTTAAATAATATTTTATTTCTTTATGTTCTTGAAGTGCGCGGCTAACAAGTAGCCACCGTGGCTAAGCTAGGTGGCTAATATTAAAGCTAGCATACAGCTAACAATATCAAAGAAAGAAAATATTTTGTCATTAAACTAATTTAACATTTATATCTTTATCTACGTGTCCATGTTGAACCAGCATTGCTCTTACCTTCATGACTTCTGTCTCTGTTTCATTCATTATAAAGTTGTAAACGTTCAGTATCCACATCTAACGGACCGCGCCGGTTTGAATTTCTTCTTCTACACTTCCGGTTTCTGACGCAGAGGAACCAGATCAACGTTAGTCCTCCACAGCGCCCCCTGTGTCCCTGAGGCTGTAGGACATGACTTATCACATGAAGATTCTTCACGGACTTTTCTCCAATATCTTAACTTTGTTTATGAACTGGTACGACTGAATGTTTTTCACCATTAATAAAATAATAATAAAAAAATAATGAAATGAATATCACTGAATGTTCACCTCCTACTTATAAATCCATTACACTTTTTTATACTGTATATCTTTACTGTGAGCATTTAGATTAGATTATTTTTATCATTGTACCAGAAAAATCTGTTGGTGTATCCCAGTTAAAATAATACACATTAAAAAAATAAAAATAACAAAAATAATAATTTTAATAATAAAAGTTTTATTTGATTTGATTGAGTTGAGGGAATGTGTCTTCTAGACACTAGGGGGCGCCAATGTGCTGAAAATGAGCTGAAACCACATGACAGAGAAGTGAAGCAGAATCAGTCCTCATCATGTCTCATTAGAGATATTTAGATAATTATTAGCTTTGATGAACAAGGACAAGAGGCAGTGAAGCGTTTATTCACTCATTTATCAAGAATACATCAAACAAACATGAAAACCAGACAGATTCATGTATTATAACACAAACTCCACAGAATGACCAGAGAAACTCCTGAAAACTGGTCTTCAAAGTGTTTTAATGTGACATGAAACGTTCAGGAAGATCCTGTTTTCCTTCATCAACTTCTTCAGCAGTCTGAGCTCCAGTAGCTCGTCTGTTGGATCAGAACCACACGGGTCAGACTCACTGATCCTTGGTCCAGGACCCTGTCTCTGGTTCTCCTCCTTCCTTGGACCTCTGTTGATAGATACTGACCACTGCAGACCAGGAACACGGAGATGTTCTGATCCAGTCGTCTGGTTCTCCTCAAAGTCAAATCTTTCCTCTTGAACATTTTTCCTGCTTCTAACATCAACTTTAAGGACAAAGGACATGTTGTCCAACCAGAGACAATAACGTCCTGGATCAGGTCTACTGCAACATACAGGGAGCATACCAGGCTGGAGCAGCTCCACACATGAACATGTCAGACCACATCTCTGTGGAACTCATCCCACATATGAACCTCTGATCTGCAGGACTAAACCAACCACCAGAACAGTCCAGGTCTGGTCTGAGGAGGCTTCTCCAGCTCTGCAGGACTGTTTCAAGCAAGAGCTCAGACCTGGAGGCTTACACCTCATCTGTCCACTGATGCTGCCTACAGGTCTGGTGACAGGCTGGCTTACAGCAAGACCCCCAGTGGACTAAAGTAGGACGTTCAGCTGGCTACACTCAGGTACAGGTAACACACTGAGGAGCACTTTGAGAACAACAACACAAGCAGCATGTGGAGAGGCATCAGGACAATAACAGACTACAAGAGCAGCAACCATCAGCTGGAAACCTGGAAATAATAAATAGTGTGTAATACTCAATAAATCAATGAATTACTTTCATTGACTGTTTGATTTAAATTAAACTACGTATTTAACTTTACTGACAAACAACAACAACTCTGACATACGAGAGATTTATAGCACTTTATTTACACGAGATCATTTACAAAGACTTGGAGCTTTGGTCCCATTACTGTATTATGTACAATGTATATAGTATGAGAAACAATGTGGGATCAATAGATATGTTTCAGAAATAAGGCACATTTCATCTCCATTTTATACAAATATACATTATTATAAACTCTCAGCATTAGTTCAGTTGATTTCAGGAATAAAATATAAAACAAACATACAGTACAAACATTCAAATGACATTTGGTTACTCTCGTAACGAAAACAAAGACAGACGCCAGTGTAGCTTCATATAAAATATTCACAGCATTGAAGCTACAGCAAAGAACAAAGTCTGACATTTCGGCATGACGATAAAAATATAATACAACATATCTTCCTCATTATTACAAACAGAGGTTGCGCTGGACATGTTTGTCGTCGGCCATTTTGACTGACAGGGTCATAAAAATCCTGTCATAATCTATTTTACCTGTCACTTTAATTTTTAAAAATGATAATGGGTTCAGGGGTGTGAACTGCAATCTGTCAAAATGATGGGTGGCCTTCAGATTTTTCCGTCACGTTTAAAAACAAACGGTCAATGACGGAAAATATTCGGTTAACGTGACCCCTGATTACAAACTACAATCTAAACAAGTAGTGGTAAAGGTTGTTGGCAGTTAGTTTAAATAAAATAACACATATTCTCCATTCTGACCCTTTCTATGATCTACCTTCATCTTCATTGACATTAATACTTTCTCTGTTCAGCTGGTGTATCATAACATTGACCTCACTTACCTGTTCTGCATAGAGTGAGAATATTTGTTTCATGAGCTGCCTTTGATTTATTGCTTCTGTTTTAAGGCCTCATCAGTCTGTTGGTTCAACAGGTCAATAGATTATTCACTCAGCCCTTTATTTTGATCTGGTCCCTTAAGATTCTGGAAGTTGACTTGATAAAACACTATAAAGCTTGATTCCCTGTATTTGTCTTGTTCTGGAACTAAAGTCTGAATGTTTGAAACACAATGAGACAAAAACATGATGAGACGACTGAGAGGAGAAACAAACCAACGGAAGAGAACAGAAGAAATAAAAGGTCACAGAATTGTTGAACATAGAAAAGAAATGTAACAAATGTAACAAATGTAAATGCAAACTCTCCATATGAGTCCTGAGATCTGTAAATAATCAGCACCATCACATTGTACCAGCTGCGGTCTCTAATGTAGTGGTTCCCGATTGGGGGGCCTCATCAGACTTGGCTGCAGATTGTAATGTTGACTTGTTTTATCCTGTAATATTAGGAGAATTGAGTGGCTTCTCAGCTTCAGGATTCACAGTTTCATGATCTTTCTTCTTCTGAGTCCCTGCAAAGGAGAAAACAGATTTTCTATCACATGAAGTAGAATGTTTTATTTGTTATTGTCTGTGGAGCTCTGGACATAAGAACATTACAAAGTAAATAACATGATGGTGACTGAACAAACTGGACACGTTCATACAAATCATTTAACTCACCTTCAATCCAACTTAGTTTGATCCACGTAAACATAACCAAAACTAGAACTGCAGCCACAAATACAACACACAACACTATTCCAATCATCACTCCTTCAACGGTCACTTTTCTACTCAGGTCCTCTTCACCACAGTCTTTTCTACACTTGTTCACAAACAGTTTCTCTGAAAGACATGAGACAAAACCTTTTGATGAGACTGAGAATCTAAATGTTGAACAGACTGATTAAAGCTGTACATGTATAATTATTAAAGACTAGAGGGAATCTCACCAGACACAGTGATGTTAGAACCAGTCTCATGGTTCAAGTCCTTCTGTTGGACCACACACTGGAAGCGGTTGGTTCTGGTGGAGGTCACAGTAGTTTGGAGGCTGATGTCGTAGCGGCCGTCTCTCTCTGAGATCTCAGCCTCCTCAGCATGAAGGATGTTTCCATCACTGTCCTGCCACCGTAGCTCTGGCTTTGGAAAAGCTCCTAGAACCTCACACTTCAGCTGAACCCCAGAATCTGTCACATTAAATATCCTGACGGTGGGTTTGGGAACTGAACCTGAGAACAGAGGAACCAGACAAAGTTAGAAATGACTGTTAAAACCTGATGCATTTAAAAAAGTTTAAAATCAAGAACAACATATTTATTCTATTGACTTCTGCTTTGACATTCTGTCTGTCATGACTGACTCTACCCATCAGTTATATCACACATGTCAAACTCAAGGCCACATGATAATATTTATATCTATCAGAATTAACCTGCAGGTATTTTGCAGTAGCTGAACTTTTGGCATCAGACAGGTACGTCAATCAGCTCCTCCTCCCAACTTTATTGACAAAGTCATCAGTCTCATGGTTGCCTAGGCAACTGTTCAGCTTATCAGTAGCTTACAGCAGCTTCTGAAGCTACACCAGTCCATCACATAGTCTGTATATAAACCATGGCAACCAGATAATCAGTGATATCACTTCATGGTCATAATGTTATGGCTGATTCTGTCACTATCCAGTTGTAATTCACCTTTGGCTAAGCCACACCCTAGAATGTAGATTGACCAATCACAGCCAAGAGAGCTCCCACAGGGGTCCGACACTTTTCCACAGCGCTCCATTGACTTTAACGCAGGCGTCTCATATTTTCGGTCTCGGCAGGCTACTGTCGGTATATATCCAGGGTATGGATAAGCCCAATGATGTGCACGCAAAACCCTGTGGGAGCTAACCAAAACATCACCGTTACAGCTTAAGTTGCATAGTTGTTGATACGCTAGCACACGCTGAAGAAATACAACGTTATACGTGCGTAACGTTAGTCCGTTTGCTTCGTAATAACGATTATAGAAGTGAATAGAGACGTACCCAGCTTTGCATGAACAGTGTTGCTCCTTGATATTGTCAGTCCCAGCCTCCGTCTCGATTAATAGGATATGCGGTAGTTCATTTTTTGACTGTGACCGGTAGCTTTTGCCTCTATTTGGATGCCTTGTTGTTCGTTGCGTTTCACTTGTATGTCCTGAATATAGCCTTCCAACGCATATTGCAGCCCCTTTTGCCTACTTCTATCGGACACTTTATTTGCTGCTTTATAAAAGTTTGACAAAAGTTCAGCAGGAAGAGCTGTCACAGCATAAGCCATGTTGATACCAGAGCCTTATAGATAACCAGAAAACCACAGCCCAGAAGAGAATGTCGGACGTAGCAACAGTAACTAAGGGGGGCGGGGCTTAGCCAAAGGCGAACTGGTAAATTAAAGTAACAATGAGTTGTGATAAGAACAAAGAGGTCAGAGTGTTGTTGTTTAACTGTGGTTTCAATAATTATCACTACCTCAACTTACATTAATTTACGTTATTAAGAATTAAACATAATTACTCACCAACAACAAGCTGGATGTTGAATGTCAGTCCTCCACTGACGCGTGGAAAAACACAGGTGTAGTCTCCACTGTCTGTGATCTTTGTGTTAATAATCTTTATGGAGGCGTTACCAAACTTCAGCTGATCTTCAAAATGTGAGACCTGTCCTCTGAACTGATCATCTTGACCTGGTAGACCGTTATTATAATGAAGACCAGCATGGTACATGAACACCTCCTCCTTCTTCTTCTGTCCATCTTTCCTCCAGTCAAAGAGATGTTTTACAACACTCTCCTTGAGGGAACACGGTAAGATGACGTCACTGCCTTCAGACACTCTGATGACCTCTGACCCTGGAAGACATCAACGGATTTTAATCATTAACTTTAAATTGGTAGGAAACAGGAAGACAACATTTAGGGTGAATGACCTGAACATCTCTTCAACAGATTTGATCAGTCGTCTGGTTCTCTGACCCACCATCACCCAGGTGACTCTGCAGTCGTCTGCCTCATACAGGATGGGGACGATGGATAATTCAGAGGACTCTTCAGAGATTCTGTACTAGGACTGGGCGATAAAACGATAACAATATACACTCCTGATCAAGATTTTAAGACCACTTGAAAAATTGCAAGAATTTACATTTTGCACTGTTAGATCTTAAAAAGGTTCTAAGTAGTGCTTCAAAATGCAAAAAGAAGAAATGGGAGTGAGACAAGAAAAGAATTTGAGTAAGCAATTTATTGCAAACAACCATTAAACTGAAATAGGCTGTTCATCAGCTGATCAAAAGTTTAAGACCACATCTCAAAAAAAACAAAAAAAAACACCCTAAAACAGAAATAAAATTTTCAAAAAAGGACTCAGTAATGAGTAGCTGCACCATTTGTGTTAATCACCTCAAAAATTCGTTTCAGCATGCTTGATGCTAGTGTTTCCAGGAGGCTAGTGGGAATGTTGCTCCAAGTGGTGAAGATGGCTTCACGGAGGGCATCCACTGTCTGGAACTGGTGTCCATTTTTGTAAACTTCCCTTGCCATCCAACCCCAAATGTTCTCAATTGGTTTAGATCAGGGGAACACGCAGGATGGTTCAAAAGAGTGATATTATTTCTCTGGAAGAAGTCCTTTGTCAGGCGGGCATTGTGGACTGCAGCGTTGTCCTGTTGAAAAACCCAGTCATTACCACACAGACGATGGCCGTCAGTCATGAGGGATGCCCCCTGCAACATCTCCACATAGCCAGCTGCCATTTGACGCCTCTACACAACCTGAAGCTCCATTGTTCCATTGAAGGAAAAAGACCCCAGATCATGATGGCACCCCCTCCACTGTGCCGTGTAGAAAACATCTCAGGTGGGATCTCCTTGTCATGACAGTAACGTTGGAAGCCATCAGGACCGTCAAGGTTAAATTTTTTTCTCATCAGAGAATAAAACTTTCTTCCACCTTTCAATGTCCCATGTTTGGTGTTCTTGTGCAAACTCCAAAGGGGCAATTTTGTGCCGTTGAAGGAGACGAGGTCTTTGAAGACGTTTTTTGTTCTTAAAACCCTTCTCTCACAGATGCCGTCTAATGGTTATGGGACTGCAGTTGGCACCAGTGACAAGCTTAATCTGGGCCGAGGATCATCCCGTGTCTTGACGGACAGCCAATTGGATCCTCCGGCTCAGGGCCAGTGAAATCTTTTTGGGTCTACCACTTGACTTTTTTTTCCCCCATAACCCTCAGGATCTTTGAAGAAGTTTAAAATGACTGTCTTACTGCGTCCAACCTCAGCAGCAATGGCACGCTGCGAGAGGCCTTGCTGATGCAGCTCAACAATCCGACCGCATTCAAAAAGAGAAAGCTTTTTTTCCTTTGCCATCAGGAGGTCATGACAGTGTGGGTACCTGACAGAAAATGACACTGAATCCACATTTTTGCGAAGATTTGGGCTTTTACAGGCTGATGTTTTACAACACTCTCCTTGAGGGAACACGGTAAGATGACGTCACTGCCTTCAGACACTCTGATGACCTCTGACCCTGGAAGACATCAACAGATTTTAATCATTAACTTTAAATTGGTAGGAAACAGAAAGACAACATTTAGGGTGAATGACCTGAACATCTCTTCAACAGATCTGATCAGTCGTCTGGTTCTTCTACCTCAAACTAAATAAAGTCACCCTGCTCCTCCCCTCCTCCCCTCCTCCCCCGTCCACGTCCTCTGACCTACCATCACCCAGGTGACTCTGCAGTCGTCTGCCTCATACAGGATGGGGACGATGGATAATTCAGAGGACTCTTCAGAGACTTTGTAGTCTGGTGGCAGGAAAACTGCATTTCCAGAAACAGTTTGTCACAGTTAAACTGATGAGGCTCCAGCTATGACAGGAGAGACCAAAGGAACGACCTCTATGGTGTCAAGGTGAGAGAGAGAGGAGGAGCTGTTACAATGCTCTGTATACCATGATCTGGGTGAATACTCGATTCTGATTGGCTGGAGGGTGTAGGTTAAAAAGTGATAATGTACACCTAGGAAAGACGTTCCATCAAATTGCCTGATGACAGTTCTAAATCATTGCGCGGGCTCAAACGCTAGATGGTAACCATGGCAACGGAGACTCAACGTTATTTCACAGTTTATTCATCACAACAGCAAGACAGACAAAACATGAGTGATTTTATCATTTCTTTTAACTTATTTGGTGAGTTTGACAACTTTGAAGACTGGGATGCAGCAGAAGAAAAAGAGAGAAGGAGGTGACACCGGAGGAATTGAACGAATTCGAGGATGACAAGGACGAGATAAACACAAAGAAAACCACGAAATGTGCAGTTAAAACATTAGGAGACTTCCTGAATGACAAAAACATGGACATCAACTTTGAAAGCTACACTGCCGCTACTCTCAATGACGTTTTGCGACTGCCCTGCAAACATTTCATCAACCTGGGGGTTGACGGCAGGTCTAAGGGGCGACCTCTACCGTGAAACGAGTTTAAAATAGGTCTAGGTTGCACCTCGACCACAAACCAACTAGATGAAAAAAATAAATGTACACAACCAATCGGGTGAGAGCCTTTCAAACCAATCAGAGGCGAAAAGGGCGGGACCTTCTACTTCAAACCTGGCAGCGGAACACGACTGCAGAGAAGCAAGCACGGCACGTGCAGAGCAGTTTTTTCGGTAAGTTCGTTGACATAAAACATTAGAGACGGTTTATATGTGTTCATATCATAGACTGTAGGTTCATATGCAACTTTCTGTGTTTTAAAAAGTGGCATTGACCGACCGTGCGTTATGTGTTTAACTGTCGAGTGGATTTCAAGCTAGCTGCTCACTCGGCTAACATAAACAGGCCTCTGCAGTGTGCTTTCTGTCTAATATTCTGATATTTTTGGACTATTGGAGTTTAGAAATCCAGACATAAATCAGTGAAGCACTTATACAGACGAGCTGACATGGAGGTGTCCAGAAAATGCATTTTTTCCCCAAGATAATTTGAAAATGTTAATTTATCTTCATTAAAAAAAACAATGGTAGCCTAATCTATTGATTAGCTGTTAAAATGTTAACATTCAGTGGATTGTGAACATAAAGTTTTGACTCCCAATGCAATGCCTAATTGTCTGCTTTGTTAATCAACAATGCTTTTTCTATTTAAAATCATGTAATGTTTTTATTTTATCATTATCTGGGACTTTATGGCCTATGTAAATATAACCAAAAAGCAATTTATGTCTGTTTCATGACTTAACATTCATGTGATGTATGTAGTATGTACGTAGGTGAATTAGATGGTAAAACAGTGTATAATTTCCCAAGATGTGTTTAAGAATTGTTAAGTAATATACTTCAAATGTTTATCCAGCTTCACATGACAGAGTGAGGATCTCCACACCACTGCATTATACGTCTGAAAACACCAGAATTGTTTTGTCATTTTGACCTGTTGCCATTTTCTGCAAATACATGTTCTAAATGACATTATTTTTATTTCCAATTTGGGAGACATTTTGTCAGTAGGTTATAGAATGAAACAAAAGTGTTCATTTTACTCAAACACATAGCTATGAATAGTAAAACCAGAGGAACTGATCATTTTGAAGTGGTCTCTTAACTTTTTCCAGAGCTGTATGTGTAAGAATCATGTTGGTCTCATTATTTTTTAGTTTTTCAAAAGTGTTCTGATTGTTTGTGTAATAAAACTTTAAAGAACTTTTGTGTTGTCAAGCTTATAATTTCCCCCCAAAGGTAGGTTCTGTTAATACATTGTATTTATATAAATGTGTTAATTTATAGCAAAAAATATTTTTAATATCATTTATTATTCATTAAATGTATGTTTTATATGTAAACACTAATTGTTTTTACAGTTAATCAGTCAGTTTGAACAGATAACATTTCGACGTTGAACAAACGTTAAAACGACGTCGAGACCTAGACGCAGCCAGGGGCTTTAAAAGTAGTGCTGAAATGAAGGTTGAAAAGACGTCAGATCGCAACGTCAACATCTTCTCTACCTGCATTTGTCAACCTCTTTTTAACTCCACTGCAGAAACAACATCTAAAACTCGACACATACAGCTGTAAAAAATATATATATATCAGAATATTTACACTGGATCGTTTTTAGAAGGTGAATAATGCGCGTTTAGAAGACATCTGTGTTACAACGTGACGTTGTGGAGACGTTGTTTACGACAGTTAAAAAGACGTCGAGGTTGCAACGTGACGTCGTTTCAATTTGCATTTCAGCATTACTTTTAGACCTCCTGGCGACGTGTACGTTTAGACGTCGTTTCAACGTTTATTAGACGTCGAAATGTTTGCAGGGTGTTTTATGCGTCTGTCCAGTCGACCAAGGAAGGAGAATACAGCGTTGCTAGTTTGAGGAGTCTGAGAGCCGGTATTAACCGCCATTTAAGTGAGGTCAACATCATTAGTGACACTGTGTTCAAGACCAGTAATGCGGTTTTTAAGGCGATGCTAAAGCGTTACAGAAAGAGTGGGAAGGACACCAGCTTCCACCGTCCTCGCATCACTGAGTCGGATCTTCAAAGAATCAGATGTTCATCTGCGCTGTGTCCCGATACTTCCTTCGGCCTCGTCAGAAAGGTGTGGTTTGACATCCAGCTGTGTTTTGCTCGGCGTGGCAGGGAGGGGAACCGAGAGCTGACCATGACATATTTTATCATCCAAAGAGACGAGCATGGCGTTGAATACGTCAGTTTAGCTCATAATCCTCAGACAAAAAACCATAAAGATCCGAACGACCCGCACAAGGAAAACCTACGAGGCTTCATGTTCGCCAGGCCCGGGGATCCTCTGTGTCCAGTAAAAAGTTTTAAAAAGTACATCTCCAAGTGTCCACCAGATGCAAAATCGTTTTATCTCCACCCGAAGCGCTCCATCACTGTGGCATCTGATGTGTGGTAGGCTACTCCAGGGAGCCGATGGGTGTCCACTACCTGGGGAACATGCTGAAAAAAATCAGCGAGGAGGTCTGTACACTAGCTACAATCTAATAATAATGTAGCTGTATAACCCCTCTTCTGTCCTCATTAATATAGCCTGTTTATTATTGATTCTTTCAGGTGGGTCTGTCGCGGGTTTACACCAACCACAGCCTCCGGAGCACAGCTGTCGGTCGTCTCTCTGACGCCGGGCTGGAAACTCGCCAGATTATGTAGATGACGGGGCATCGTTGTGAGAGCAGCCTGCAGGCTTACTGGGCTCCGTCAGTACAGGACAGACAAGAATGGAGCAACATTTTGTCATCTCCCAATGTCCCAAGCAGTGGTCGCAGCGAGCCACAAACTTTAAATGTCCGTCCATCAAATGCCACGATGATGGACATGCCAATATCGCTATCAAATTTTACAATTAATGGAAATGTAGCATTTAATTTTAAATAGTGTGTTAATAGTTAAGTTACGTCTGGCATAGGCCTACTGCCGTTGCCTGTCTTTCTGTGTTGCATATAGGCTACTTGCTCGCTTTCCTTTCAACACATGTGATGATCAGAGTGAATGGTTGACAATATTTTCTGTAATAAAAACGATTTAGGAAACTATCTGTGAACTTTGATTCTTTGAAACAAAATTTCTCATCATCCTCTGGACACACACAAGCGGTAAGTAGTGCACTGGCCTTCTGAAATGATACTTTGTATCACGTAACGTAAGGTAAAGCCATCATCTCACTTCCCAACACTGATCAACTGCTGCAGTCGGGTCGCTATGACCACGTTGCTTGGCAACGCCTGCATACAAAAAAAAACATAAAAATAAAAAAAACCCTCACGATTTTAACTCTAAAACACCTTAAAGTATTATTAATTGATTAAATATTTCTTTCTTTCGTAAGTGACCATGGCATAAGCGGGATAATGCCCTCCACTTCGCGTCGGACGGTTCACGCCTCCGCGTCGTCCATTCATTTCTGTTAATGGACACCTCGTCGGGCATTATCCCTTACGTATCATCCACCATAAAGTCCTCTGATAGACAGTCCAGACTGGTGATGTGATGAACACAGGTGTGATCAGGTCTCCACCACAGATAGTTTCAGTCTTTCCTGTCTGATGATGATTCTGAACACAGGGACCTACTCCATCATTGTGATGTGTTTCTGGTTTAGTAGCTGCTCTGTGCTGCAGCAGTTTTATTCCCTGAGATCAGAAACTGATCAGTTAATGAAAGTGAAGGACCGACCTCTTCATGAACAGAGTGACCCTCTGTGGTTGGTAGACCTGGTATTAATAGTTGATCTCACTGATCATCTGAACACACTGAACAAGAGGCTGAAAGAATCTTCGTCTATTTGAGACTGCAGTCGAGGGAGCCGTGGTCGGATTTTTCTTGTCCATCTATTTGTTTACTTGTGGTACGGGTGCCGGGACAGGCCAAAATGCGAAATTCAAAAAAATCTAATAAAAATGTATTCGGTGGATTCTGATTCAAACATTAAAAAATAAAAAAATAATAAAAATAAAAAAACGGTTTTCATCCCTCCTTATTATTGTACAACATTTCAAGTCATTTTACTGTATAAATGTAAAAAAAAATAGTGACAGACACTCATAAACCCGTTCTTTCATAGGTTTGCTCACATTGTGGCTTGATTCTTGTTCCTATTGCTATTACTGTACAATAGTTCAAGTCATTTTACTGTAGAATTTGAAGATAATCAATGACAAAGTCACCAAACATAAAAACGTCCTGATAGTTCAATTCCTCATAATAAAGAAAAAAATAATCAGTAACATTCAAGCATATGCAAAACATAGCACAATCATATCGAAATTTCAGTGAGCCTTAGACAGTTAAAAATGGTAAGTATCGCAACAAGATGTTTCGATGTCTCCCTTCATCAGTTGAAAAATCGCGCGACTCCCCAAATGAAGCTTCATTACGTCACAGGATTGTCAAACTCACAATGCTTATAAATGGACACAGTCCCTCAGATGGTTGTGGGTTTTTGAGAGGAGGAGAGTTTTGCATGTTACGTAGTTTCATTGATTTAGAAGGAGGGAGAGTGAAGTTTAAGGTAAGATTAGTATGACATTAGATTAACTTGCATACTCACATCGGCACATTCACACACTATATATTGATTTCCATCCCTGTATACATACATAGAAGAGGACCAGACTAAAGCCTAACTCAGCTGAAATGATCTTGTTCCCAGTTTCACAAGCATTTTGTACAACTACTGTCATCACCGTCCCTAGATGCACAAGCATTTCACTTATTTTGTAAATATATTTTTGTATTTCTATCAATCTTATGAAAGCGTATATTTAAAACATACAGTATTACATGATGTCAAACTCATACACGTATATTATTATTTTCTATAAAAGAAAAAAAAATCAAGCATTTCAAGACGCACATACTGTAGATCCTTTAATGTTAGGCAAAAACAACTTTCTGTTTCTGTTTCCTTTCGTTTCATGTGAATGCTATGTCTAATATTATCCAGCAGATGTCGCCACATTTCATTAGATCAAATGCGTCGAAACACTGAACCATTTCAACACAACTGCTTCAGATTGATTCAGTGGTTCAGAAAGCTTCGGTTCCTCCATCTCTACCTGTCTCTACCTGTCTCTGTCTGTCTCTGTCTGTCTCTAAACAAATAGACGCGCTCGCGGCTCACTTTACCGCAGTGACACAACTTCAATGTTGCCTCCTTCCTCACGTCAAAGTTTCCCTTCAGTCAAGTTCATTTCATTTATATCACCAGATCACATCAGAACTCACATCAGGTCATTGTTCCTATAGAACACGTCTGGACCGCGTTATTTTAATAAATAATGATATTACTCATATAACATATATTTCATTTTCTTCATCGTCGCGGAGTTAAACTTCTACTTCCTGTTTTCAATGTGTGCAGCTCCGCACCGACACACACATAAACATGACTGGTGCTAACTAACTGACATCTCCAGATGAAGAACAAACACAAGTTAGAATCAACTCTTACCGTCTGATTTCACCTCAGTCAGAGACAGAAGAAAGATCCACAGAGGAAGATGCTTCATGGTAACGGCTAACAACAGAGACGTCAGGTAGCTGACTGACTGGTGGTAACTAGCTGTGATCTCCGGTTAAAGAGCAGATAAAGTGGTGGTAGAAAGCTCCTTGATGCTTTTAAAAAGAAATAAACCCCCTGTCTTTAAGATGCTGCTGTTAAACACTAATAACTTCGACTCTATCCTGCAGTCTACGATATTTAAAACACCGGAAGCGTCAAACGAAAACAGCACTGACAGTCTGGACTACAGCTGTAGGTGGGATTGATACTGTGACTCCTCCCGTGTTACACCGCCTCCGGGAGGATCCGGACCTTACTGTCTAACTGTCGATGTTTTTGTGTCAGTTTCTCTTCCATACTTTCATCAAATTAATATTTCTTCGTAGAGTTTGTATGAGCTCAGCTCCTCTCTCACTCTGCTCTGACTCACTTTGGTTGATTATGTGCGATGTGACGGGATGTAATATAGATCCTATGAGAAACGCCTTAGTTTTTTTTTTTTTAGGACAGTCTGGTATATTTCCAAACAGCTTTTGGTCCCTAAATACTGTCTGTTATGGACGGACGTAATTTGGGGGCGGGGGAGGGCACAGGGGTCCCACATGTCCCCTGCACTTTTTACCGTCCTAAAACAATGTTACTATAGTAACCAGAGACCCGTCAAGCACCAGGACCAAGCGGAAAACGGCCGCTCAAGCTGAAGCCTGTTTCTCTTAGTTTAGACCCGCCCACAAGCTCCTCCATTGGCTCTGCCGTTTCTTGTGTGATTGGCCGTCCCCGCTGTCACTCCACCTTGATTTATCCAGCAAAGGTTCAAAAGAGTCAGCTGGACTTGTAGATTTTTTTGAGAAGACGTTTCATCTGAGTAGCTTCTTCAGTTCTGGTGGACTGGTGGGAAGTCTGAGGTTTAAATAGGAACTCCTCCTGAAAAAACTTGCTTGTTATGCTAATAACCAGAAACCTGTGCAGCTAATTCCATTAACGACTGGGTACTTACCTGTTGTTGAGGGGGGACTGTTTTTGTCCCTGTCCTCTTTCCTATGAATGGTTCTCTAACGACTCTTGTCCGTCAGAGGCTCCAGTGTCAAGGTGTGAATGAGGCTGAAACTTCTTGGGGACAGAAGTTAAAACTGTATTGTAAATAGATGGCAGATTAAATCTCAGTCCACCTCCTCTGTTTAGTGAAGGTTTTTCCAATCTGACATAGATGGCTTCCTTTACTCCTCTTTCAAACCATCGGTCTTCTCTGGCTAAGATTTGGATGTTGTTACCTTCAAAGGAGTGTCCTTTGTCCTTCAGGTGTAGGTGGACCGCTGAATCGTTTCCTGATGAGCTGGCTCTCCTGTGTTGGTACATGCGTTTATGGATGGGTTGTTTGGTTTCTCCAGTGTATAAGTCTGTACACTGGATGAGTGATGAAATGTCTTCTCAAAAAAACTCTACAAGTCCAGTTGCCTTTTTGAACCTTTGTTGGATATACCATGACCTGGATGACTGAGAACCTTCACAGACTTCCACCTTGCTGTCACACCGGTCTGCTAGTCTGCGGTAAGGAGTCATTGTTAATCTGCTACTGTAAATTGTTCCTTTGTTCTGCCTGGGTCACGTCAGCGAGAAGGATTGTAATATCAGAGGTCTTGTTGTTCACTTTTCATTTACATAAAAAATTTCAGTGGTTCTCTCTTACACTAATTTCAAATCAAATGTAATACTTGACTACTTACACTGAACAATGGACATTTGATTCAGTTTCCATATATTCCATAAATAAGTGTCACATTGGTGGTACTGAGTTGGAGTGAAGTTGACTAACAAGGTGAAACACAGAATTGGGTGATAATGTTTTGCTACATGCTTTACAACCAGTCAAACCAAAAAAGGGAACATTAAACTTAAAAGTAGCAGAAAACTAGAAGAACTACTAGAAAACACAGTCAACTGAAAGATTAGAGTTTTATTAAATATACTTGTGACCCCCCACCTCTGAAAGCAAAAATTCGTCCTTGCTGTTATGTATTTAATTCTATAAATTAAATAAAGTTTCTGCACTTTAGCATTTCACCCTTTCACCATGCCATATAAAAGTTTTATGTAACTCACTTATTAATTACTGAATATTCATCTTTACAATATTCACCCAACCCCACATAGAAAAAGGAAACCTGAACCAATGACTGATATTAGATTTGATTTATTTATATCTTGTGTTTGATCACTCATTGTCATATTTCATAGTCCTATGCATTTTATTTCTTTTGGTTCACATTTAACATTTGTGTTTTTGCAGACTTTGTTCAGAGGCAGCTGTTGACGTTTTCCCGAGTTCACCTTCTACCCTGAAAGAAAACCATCCTGAGTGATAATCTGATTCCAGATAAGAAGCGATGAGTTCTCATTTAAAATTTATTTGTCACATACATGAGTGAGTGAAATTACTTTTACGACTGTTCTTGTTAAAATCTGTATCTAAATATAAAAGCCAAGATGGAGGGAGATTACACACAGTAGTTTATTTATTTTGGTTCAATGAAGTTAGAATCAACTCTTACCGTCTGATAACTGCTCTAAGTTAATGTCTCTCATTTACACATATATTCAGGAACCAGAAACAACGTCTGTAACGTTCTCTGATGATTCTAAACGTTAACGTCTATGTTCAGTGTACAGGTCGGAACCAAACCACTGGATGTGTTTTATAATGTTTTGTCATAATATATATATAAACATATATATATATATATATATAATATATATATAATGGCTTGTCATCATTGATGGACCAATGAATTGTGAGTTCTACCAGTGAACTCTAAAAGAAAATGTCAGGACATCTGTCCATGAGCTGAATGTGAAGAGAAACTGGGTCATGCAGCAAGACAACGAGCCCAAGAACACAAGTGGTTCTACAAAAGAACGGTTACAGAAGAACAAGATGAATGTTTAGGAACGGCCAAGTCAAAGTCCTGGCCTTAATCCAACAGAAATGTTGTGGAAGGACCTGAAACAAGCAGTTGATGTGAGGAAACCCAAAAGCCAAAAAAAACCCCAAAGCTGCTGTAGACCACTGATCAGCAGTTACCAGAAACATTTAGTTACAAGGAGGTCACAGCAGATACTGGAAACAAGGAGGAAATGATATGTAATATTGGCTCATTTTAGTCTAATGTATCTGTTCCATGTGTTTATTGGATTCTATCCTTGTCTACTTTCAGGACTTCTGTTAAAATCTGTTGGCACTCCACAATCAAACACCTTTGGACTGAACCACTCCCTGACTAACAGGTCAAAGTTCTACATTTATGAGAGTAGTTCAGGTAAAGCTCCGCCCCCTCACCTGATTTACCAGAGACAAACCAGGAAACAGTTTATTATTGTGTGAGACTAAAGAGAGACACAGATGATCAGATTCACCTTCAGACCAAAATAACACCTTCCTCTGAGTGAGTCCAGCTACAGGAGAGAAAAGTGGAAAACTACAACACTGCTGCTTCAAGCTGCTGACTCTCCACACACTGAAGGTGAGTTTGACCAAAAACAGGAAGTTAGTAGAAGATGGAGGAGAGCCATGACTGACTGGACTTTGTATCTGCTGTGTTTCAGCTTCACTCAGAGACTAAATGGCTTCGAGATCAGAGGAGGATCTCTGCTGTCCGGTCTGTCAGGACATCTTCAGAGATCCTGTTGTTCTGTCATGTAGCCACAGCTTCTGTAAAGTCTGTCTGAAGGACTGGTGGAAAGATAAACCAACACACCAGTGTCCAGTTTGTAAGAGAAGATCTTCAAAGACTGAACCACCTTTAAACTTGGTGTTGAGGAACCTGTGTGAGTCCTTCTTACAGGAGAGAGATCAGAGATCTCCAGAATCTCTCTGCAGTCTGCACTCTGAGAAACTCAAACTCTTCTGTCTGGACCATCAGCAGCCAGTGTGTGTCATCTGCAGAGATTCAGAAAAACACTCCAACCACAGATTCAGACCCATCGATGAAGCTGCGCGACAGCACAAGAAGAACCTTCAGGAAACTCTGGAGCCCTCAAAGGAGAAGTTAAAGGTTTCTGAACAAGTTAAAGTGAAGTTTGATGAAACAGAAAAACACATCAAGGTCCAGGCCCGACACACAGAGAGGCAGATTAAGGAGCAGTTCAAGAAGCTTCACCAGTTTCTAGACGAGGAAGAGGAGGCCAGGATGGCTGCACTGAGGGAGGAAGAGGAGCAGAAGAGTCAGATGATGAAGGAGAAGATGGAGACTCTGAGCAGAGAGATAGCAGCTCTTTCAGACACAGTCAGAGCCACAGAGGAGGAGCTGAGAGCTGAAGATGTCTCATTCCTGAACAACTACAAGGCTGCAGTGGAAAGAGTCCAGCACTGCCCCCTGCTGGATGATCCACAGCTGCCCTCAGGAGCTCTGATAGACCAGGCCAAACATCTGGGCAACCTGACCTTCAACATCTGGAACAACATGAAGGACATGGTCTCCTACACTCCTGTCATTCTGGATCCAAACACTGCTTATCCAACACTTACCCTGTCTGAAGATCTGACCAGTGTGAGCCGAGGAGATAAACAGCATCTTCCTGATAATCCAGAGAGGTTTGATTATTTCTGGGCTGTCCTGGGCTCTGAGGGCTTTAACTCAGGGACTCACAGCTGGGATGTTGATGTTGGAGATAACACATGGTGGACACTGGGCGTGTCAGCAGAGTCTGTCCAGAGGAAGGGAGACATAGGATCTGGATTGTGGGGGATAGAGTTCTATGAAGGTAAATACTCATCATGGTCACCACCAGATCCTCTCACTAATCTCTCAGTAAAGAAGAAGCTCCAGAAGATCAGAGTGAATCTGGACTGGAACAGAGGAAATCTGTCGTTCTCTGATCTTAATACTAACAAACACATACACACCTTCACGTACACTTTCACTGACATGATGTTTCCATTCATTTTAACTGGGGATAAACTCCCAGTGAAAATATTACCAGTGAATCAGACCAGTTAGAGATAAACATTATGATTATAAATGTGTATTGGGCTGTAACAAGTAATCAGTGTCAGTGATCATATAAATTGTAGTTTTGTTGTCATGGTGTTGGGTCACATTTAATATCTGGTGGTGTAAGTAGATCATTGTGTTTAGAGTTTAAGACATGTTGAAGCTAGAGATGATAACTTTCTTTATAAAAGGCCCTGAAGCAAGCAGTTGATGTGAGGAAACCCACCAACATCTCAGAACTGAAGTGGTTCTGTTCTGAGGAATGGGCTAAAATTCCTCCAAGCTGCTGTAGACCACTGATCAGCAGTTACCAGAAACATTTAGTTACAAGGAGGTCACAGCAGATACTGAAAACAAGGAGGAAATGATATGAACACATGATTAATTGTGCTGACTAAATAAATACACGAGTGTAAAATTTCTGTTTCATGTGTTTGATTGGGTTCTCTGTCTACTTTCAGGACTCTGTTCATGTTTTAAGTCATTTTTATGTTGAAAATTCTGAGCTTCCAGCTCTGTATATGAGCAGAAAATTGGTCCAAAGAAACATTGTAATTTCTGTTTTAAAGACGACACATAAATCAGCTGAAAAGATGAATGTTGGGAGTTGTAGTTTGACTAAATGTCATAATTATCAGTTGACAAACATGCAATGACTTTTCGTCAAACCATAAAAGATAAAACTGACTAAAATGTGACTAAATCAAAAATGTCTGTTAAAATGAACACAGGTAACTATAAGGGGCCATTAGGGACATTATTCAGAATTAGCCTCTCACATACAGATGTCAAATGCAAAACTCTTACACACACCCGTCAAACGCTCTCACATATACACGTCAAATGCTCTGACATATGCACATCAAAAATGCTCTCACATATACACGTCAAAATACTCTCACATATACACGTCAAATGCTCTCACATACACACGTCAAACGCTCTGACATACACACGTCAAATGCAAAACACATACACACGTCAAATGCTCTCACATACACACGTCAAAATACTCTCACACACACGTCAAAATACTCTCACATACACGTGTCAAACGCTCTCACATACACATGTCAAACACTCTCACATACACACGTCAAATGCAAAACTCTCACATGCACCCGTCAAACGCTCTCACATACACACGTCAAATGCTCTCACATATACACGTCAAAATGCTCTCACATATACACGTCAAAATGCTGTCACATTCACATGTCAAACGCTCTCACATACACACGTCAAACGCTCTCACATACACACGTCAAATAGAAAAGGAAGTTGTTCGAGTAAAAGCGGAAGTCAGGTGAAAGCGCGAAACAGACGCAAAACGGGTTGATCATCCGCTGCCCTGCCTTGCCCTTCCCTGCCTTCTTTTTAAAAATAAAAAAAGTGTCTTGTAGTGGAAACAGACTGTGACAAAATATGTGACTTGCTTCCCAAGGGGAGACACCGCACGAATCTCAACGTCTGTTTAAGAAGCTCGCACAAGGCAGCTAATGTCAAGTACCAAAACAAGCTAGCCTCTGTGAGTCCGCCGCCACCGCCGAGAAAGAGAAAAATTAAAGGGATAGTTCACCCTAAAATAAAAAGTCAGTCATTATTAACTCACCCTCCTTTTTGAATTCTGCCCCTGACAAATAACCCAAAGTACAAGAAAATAATGCTAAAACTAATAAAAACTAAACTAAAACAAAGCATTTTTGGAAATATAAAAACTCGCAAACCCACAACTAAAAACGAATTAAAACTAACATAATTGGAGGGAAAAAAGTAAATGAAAAATCTAAAAATATTATAATCTTGGTGTATATATGAGAGCATTTTGATGTGTATATGTGAGAGCATTTGACATGTATATGTGAGAACATTTGACATGTGAATGTGAGAGCATTTGACATGTATATGCGAGAGCATTTGACGTGTGTATGTGAGAGCGTTTGACGTGTGTAAGAGTTTTGCATTTGATGTGTGTATGTGAGAGCGTTTGACGTGTGTGTGTAAGAGTTTTGCATTTGATGTGCGTATGTGAGAGCATTTGACGTGTGTATGTGAGTTTTGCATTTGACGTGTGTATGTGAGAGCGTTTGACGTGTGTGTAAGAGTTTTGCATTTGACGTGTGTATGTGAGAGTTTTGCATTTGATGTGTGTACGTGAGAGCATTTGACATGTGTATGTGACAGTTTTGCATTTGACATGTATATGTGAGAGCGTTTTGACGTGTTTATGTGTGAGCATTTGACATGTATATGCGAGAGCATTTGACATGTGTATGTGAGAGTTTTGTATTTGACGTGTGTATGTGAGAGCGTTTGACATGTGAATGTGAGAGCGTTTGACATGTGAATGTGGGAGGTTTCCATTTGACATGTGAATGTGAGAGCATTTTGACGTGTATATGTGTGAGCATTTGACATGTATATGTGACAGCATTTGACATGTATATGTGACAGCATTTGACATTTGTATGTGAGAGTTTTGTATTTGACGTGTGTATGTGAGAGCGTTTGACGTGTGTATGTGAGAGTTTTGCATTTGGCGTGTGTATGTGAGAGCGTTTGACGTGTGTGTAAGAGTTTTTCATTTGACGTGTGTATGTGAGTTTTGCATTTGACGTGTGTATGTGAGTTTTGCATTTAATGTGTGTATGTGAGAGCGTTTGATGTGTGTGTGTAAGAGTTTTGCATTTGACGAGTGTATTTGAGAGCATTTGACGTGTGTGTGTGAGAGTTTTGCATTTGACGTGTGTATGTGAGAGCGTTTGACGTGTGTGTGTGTAAGAGTTTTGCATTTGACGTGTGTATGTGAGAGCGTTTGACGTGTGTGAGAGTTTTGCATTTGACTTGTGTATGTGAGAGCGTTTGACGTGTGTGTGTAAGAGTTTTGCATTTGACGAGTGTATTTGAGAGCATTTGACGTGTGTATGTGAGTTTTGCATTTGACGTGTGTATGTGAGAGCATTTGACGTGTGTGTAAGAGTTTTGCATTTGACCTGTGTATGTGAGAGCGTTTGACGTGTGTGAGTTTTGCATTTGACGTGTGTATGTGAGAGCGTTTGACGTGTGTGTGTCAGTTTTGCATTTGATGTGTGTATGTGAGAGCATTTGACATGTGTATGTGAGAGTTTTGCATTTGACGTGTGTATGCGAGAGCGTTTGACGTGTGTGTAAGGGTTTGGCATTTGACGTGTGTATGTGAGAGCATTTGACGTGTGTATGTGAGAGTTCTGTATTTGATGTGTGTATGTGAGAGCATTTGACGTATGTGTAAGAGTTTTGCATGTGACGTGTGTATGTGAGAGCATTTGACGTGTGTGTGTAACAGTTTTGCATTTGACGTGTGTATGTGAGAGTGTTTGACGTGTGTGAGAGTTTTGCATTTGACGTGTGTATGTGAGAGCATTTGACGTGTGTGTGTGAGAGTTTTGCATTTGATGTGTGTATGTGAGAGCGTTTGACGTGTGTATGTGAGGGTTTTGCATTTGACGTGTGTATGCGAGAGCGTTTGACGTGTGTGTTTAAGAGTTTTGCATTTGACGTGTGTATGTGAGAGCGTTTGACGTGTGTAAGAGTTTTGCATTTGATGTGTGTATGTGAGAGGCTAATTATGAATGATGTCCCTACCGGCCCCACATAGGTAACACCCTGAGTTTTACTTTCTGTAATTTGTGAAATATTGTCCTGATGGTTGTTGTGGACAGGAACAAATGAAAAGATGTTTTATTAATATATATATATATATATATATATATATATATTTACAAGCACGTTCTTGTCAATGAAGAAATGATTTCCTGACACCTTCACAAACTTCCTGTCGGGGAAATCAGGCTGACGGTCTAGAATGAAATGAGCGACGTTGTTCTTCCTACACACAAATAAAAACACAAAATCATGAAGAAGAAGAAGACGAACAGAATAACAAAGGTAATAACAGAAGATGAGAAATAGTAGAGATACCAATATACTAATAATACTACTAATACTACGATTATTAAATACCATGTGACCATGAGCTGGATGAAATGCAGCAGGTTCTGGCTGCTGTGACAAACTGAGCAGGTTTTGTAGCCGTGACCGTGACAAGCGCCACATCTGGAGGAAGGAGAGACGAAACACAACGTGAAGGAAAAGATAGAAAATAAATGAAACTTGAGAGAGAGTCAGAGGAAGGATTGAAGACGCTGAAGGTCCATGAATGGTTAAATATAAAAAACAATGAGACGGTTTGATAGGACGTTATTAGTTAGAGTCACTGGGAAAAGAAAACAGGATCAGAGTCTTTTCATCTTGATCCAAAATCTGGATCATGTCTCCAAGTCAACAACCAGCTGTTGATGGTTTTGATCCAGCAGTAGGTAGAGATCCATGCAGGGGTAACCAACATTGTGCCCACAGGGACTACATGAAGTGCAATAATGTAGATTTGAACATGGCATTATAATTATAATATAAAATCATATATATTTTAATGTTTTATGTCTATATGAACTCTGACCTGTCTGGTGTCAAAGTTCAATATCACGCGCAAGACAAACCACCATCTTTCTTTTTACCGATATATGGAAGCAGCTGGTGCGGCTACGTTGAGGAGCTAGATGTGTCATAACAACAGAAAACATGAAGAAAAGAGAAAGAAACCATTTTCACAGTGAGTGGAAAGAAGCGTTTGTTTTTTAAAACAGAAAAAGAAACACGTGTATGTCTCATTTGTGGAGCAACTATGGCAACGGCAACGCGGCACAATGTGGAGAGACATGTCAGTTCAGTACGTGTCACACTAGCTTCCATTTAGGACTTTGAATGAGCCTTTAAAGATCATTTAAGGTCCTGCAGGACATAGAAGCCGTATCATACGCACATGTCATATCTCTGAACCTCCTCAGTTAACCTTTCCTCCATGTGTTCCATCTTTATTGATCTAAAATGATCAATTCAAAACTTGCGGAGATGGAGAAGTGGAAATACACTACTACCAAGAGGACCAATCACAGCTCTTGAGGTCTGTGATACATAGTTACAGTTCTGGAGAGGTGCATGCGAGACTACATCGTTAAGTTTCATTTATAGTACTACAGGACGTGGACACCATAACCTACGTACGTAGCCTACTTGTACCTCATCAGTCTGACTCACTCTGTAACAACTCCACCCAAACACTAGGGGGCGCTGTGTCTTTTTCTCTATTCAGGTTAATTTTTGTTTCTACTTCCTGCTTCACTTTCAACAATGGTGAATGCTCTGCTCTGTGTCCCAGACTACAACTCATCTTTGGTGAAATTTCGGTGAAGAGAAGAGAAGAGAAGTTTCAGTCGTCATTGTTGAAAGTGAAGCAGGAAGTAGAAACAGAAATTAACCCGACTGACAAAAAAAGTGTTCAGTTATTGGACTTCTGTGCGAGTCGCAGTTTGTCCATAACTAACACCATGTTCGAACATAAGGTTGTTCATCTGTGCTCTTGGCACCATGACAGCCTTGGTCGTAGGTCGATAATTGACTCTGTAGTCGCATCATCTAACCTGCGACCATATGTTCTGGACACTCGGGTAAAGAGAGGAGCAGAGCTGTCAACTGATCAGATGACAGAGGAAGACGCCACGCAGACCTGGTAGGCCCAAACGAGTAGTGAGGGTCTGCAGGGAACGCCTGGCGGAAGAACCTGTCAAGATGGTCTTCAACTCCCACCTCTGGCAGAGCTTCAACCGCGTCCCGGGGGTGGTGGGGGACATTGAGTCAGAATGGGCCATGTTCCACTCCACCATTGTGGAGGTGGTTGTCGCAAGTTGCGGCCGCAGGATTGCTGGTGCTGGTCGCGGCGGTAATCCCTGAACCCGCTGGTGGACACCAGAAGTGAGAGGAGCCGTCAGGCTGAAGAAGGAGGCCTACAGGGCATGGCTGGTCTGTGGGTCTCCTGAAGTAGCTGACCGGTACCGGATGCTGGCGTGGGACGAGTTCGGTGAGGCTTTGGAAGAAGACTATCGATCGGCTCCCAAGAGGTTCTGGCAAACCGTCCAGCGCCTCGGGGGGGGGGGATCAGAGAGGCATCTGCAGTGATGCGGATGCTTAACCGGTGGCGGGGAAGAGAGAGCTAAACCGAAAGGCAAGGCCTCTCAATTTACCAGTCAACCTACGTTCCAGTCCTCACCTATGGTCATGAACTTTGGGTAATGACCGAAAGAACAAGATTGCGAATACAAGCGGCTGAAATTAGTTTCCTTCGCAGGGTGGCTGGGCTCAGCCTAAGAGATAAGGTAAGGAGCTCGGACATACGGGAGGAGCTCAGAGTAGAACCGCTGCTCCTCCAGGTCGAGAGGAGTCAGTTGAGGTGGCTAGGGCATCTGGTCAGGATAGCTCCCGGGAGAGGTGTTTCGGGAATGTCCCACCGGAAGGAGACCTTGGGGCCGAACCAGGACACGATGGAGGGATTATATCTCTTGTCTGGCCTGGGAACGCCTGGGGGTTCCTCCGGAGGAGCTGGCTGAAGACCCGGACCCGGAAAAGCGGGGGAAAATGAGACGAGATGAGACGAGTCAGTGACACGATAACCTCGACTCCGCCCCGCTACCTCCATTCACAAAGCCGAACTTAATAAAGTCAGGGTTGTGCACAAATTTAGCCTTTTAGGAGGGGTTGGCATCACTTTCATCTTGATTTTTTCGTTTAAAAACTTCTCCATCACTTAAGGGAAAAGAGCGCAGCCAGCTTCTTCTGCTGGTGCTCATTGGAGCGTGCTAACAGCTGGCTAATGCATCATTGCCACCAACAGGTGGGAAGCTGTATTGCGGTCCCGTGGCCCTCGCGGCCCACAAGTGCAGAACTAATTTTTTTTTCAACAACAGGCCACGGCCCAATGGTTAAGAATCACTGTTCCAGCGGATGGTATATTTTAAATCTGATGCTACACAAAAACGAATAATGCATCCAAGTAAATATTTTAGATAATCGTGGTCACAACCAGGACTGATTTGACAAACAAGAGTGACTTTAAGTAATCAAAATGGAATTTAAAGGTTAAAATCCTCAAAATGATGTTTTTTTTGTTTGTTTTTTGTGATGTCCTGAAGTAGTTTAAGAGATTTGTGAAGAAAAAAAATGTGGAAACATTACACAGTTGTTAATGCCTGAGGGTTAAAATGAGAACTAGCACAATCCTAAAGGTTTTAGATGAACAAAGACAAAACTATCAGGGATTTGTCTCAATCTGATCTTCACAACACATGTTTGTGGAAGTGTATGATGGCAACGGACAAAGGAGCTTTCTGAGGAGCTCAGACAACTGAAGGAGCTGTTTAGTGGACAGATGAGACCAAAGTGGCTCATTTTAGTCTAATGTTTCTGTTCCATGTGTTTATTGGGTTCTATCGTTGTCTACTTTCAGGACTTGTATGAAAATCTGTTGGCACTCCCCAATCAAACATCTTTGGATTGAACCACTCCCCTGACTGACAGGTCAAAGTTCTACATTTATGAGAGGAGTTCAGGTAACGCTCCGCCCCTCCACCTGATTTACCTGAGACAAACAAGGAAACAGTTTATTATTGTGTGAGACTACAGAGAGACACAGACGATCAGATTCACCTTCAGACCGAACTAACACCTTCCTCTGAGTGAGTCCAGCTACAGGAGAGAAAAGTGGAAAACTACAACACTGCTGCTTCAAGCTGCTGACTCTCCACACACTGAAGGTGAGTTTGACCAAAAACAGGACTCAAAGTCAAAGGAAGTTTCAGGGAAGTTAGTAGAAGATGGAGGAGAGCCATGACTGACTGGACTTTGTATCTGCTGTGTTTCAGCTTCACTCAGAGACTAAATGGCTTCCAGATCAGAGCAGGATCTCTGCTGTCCAGTCTGTCAGGAGGTCTTCAGAGATCCTGTTCTTCTGTCATGTAGCCACAGCTTCTGTAAAGTCTGTCTGAAGAACTGGTGGAGAGAGAAACCAACACACCAGTGTCCAGTTTGTAAGAGAAGATCTTCAAGAGATGATCCACCTTCAATCTTGGTGTTGAGGAACCTGTGTGAGTCCTTCTTACAGGAGAGAGATCAGAGATCTTCAGAGGATCTCTGCAGTCTGCACTCTGAGAAACTCAAACTCTTCTGTCTGGACCATCAGCAGCCAGTGTGTGTCGCCTGCAGAGATTCAAAAAAACACTCCAACCACAGATTCAGACCCATCGATGAAGCTGCAACAGAACTCAAGAAGAACCTTCAGGAAACTCTGGAGCCCTTAAAGGAGAAGTTAGAGATTTGTGAACAAGTTAAAGTGAAGTTTGATGAAACAGAAAAACACATCAAGGTCCAGGCCCAACACATAGAGAGGCAGATTAAGAAGCAGTTCAAGAAGCTTCACCAGTTTCTAAACGAGGAAGAGGAGGCCAGGATGGCTGCACTGAGGGAGGAAGAGGAGCAGAAGAGTCAGATGATGAAGGAGAAGATGGTGACTCTGAGAAGAAAGATAGCAGCTCTTTCAGACACAGTCAGAGCCACAGAGAAGGAGCTGAGAGCTGAAGACGTCTCATTCCTGAACAACTACAAGGCTGCAGTGGAAAGAGTCCAGCGCTGCCCCCTGCTGGATGATCCACAGCTGCCCTCAGGAGCTCTGATAGACCAGGCCAAACATCTGGGCAACCTGACCTTCAAGGTCTGGAACAACATGAAGGACATAGTCTGCTACACTCCTGTCATTCTGGATCCAAACACTGCTCATCCATATCTGATCCTGTCTGAAGATCTGACCAGTGTGAGACTAGGAGATGAACAACATCTTCCTGATTATCCAGAGAGGTTTGATTGTCACTGGTCTGTCCTGGGCTCTGAGGGCTTTAACTCAGGAACTCACAGCTGGGATGTTGAGATTGGAGATAACACAAGATGGACACTGGGTGTGTTAGCAGAATCTGTCCAGAGGAAGGGAGAGATAAAGTCTGGATTCTGGGGAATATGGTTCTATGAAGGTAAATACTTAGCAGATTCACCACCAGCTCCTCCCACTGATCTCCCAGTAAAGAAGAAGCTCCAGAAGATCAGAGTGAATCTGGACTGGAACAGAGGAAATCTGTCGTTCTTTGATCTTGATATTAACAAACACATAAACACCATCACACACACTTTCACTGAGAGGATGTTTCCATACATTGACACTGATAAACACCCAGTGAAGATATTACCAGTGAAGATATTACCAGTGAATCAGATCAGTTAGAGATAAACATTATGATTATACATGTGTATTGGGCTGTAACAACTAATCAATGTAAGTGATCATATAAATTGTAGTTTTGTCGTCATGGTGTTGGGTCAGTACGTCACTGCAACCAATGAAAACACATTTAATATCTGGTGGTGGAAGTAGATGATTGTCTTTAGAGTTTAAGACATGTTGAAGCTAGAGATGATAACTTTCTTTATAAAAGGCCCTGAAGCAAGCAGTTGATGTGAGGAAACCCACCAACATCTCAGAACTGAAGTGGTTCTGTTCTGAGGAATGGGCTAAAATTCCTCCAAGCTGCTGTAGACCACTGATCAGCAGTTACCAGAAACATTTAGTTACAAGGAGGTCACAGCAGATACTGGAAACACGGAGACTCTGATGTGACCACATGATTAATTGTGCTGACTAAATAAATACACTAGTGTAATATTTCTGTTTCATGTGTTTGATTGGGTTCTCTTTGTCTACTTTCAGGACTCTGTTCATGCTTTGAGTCATTTTTATGTAGAACATTCTGAGCTTCCAGCTCTGTATATGAGCAGAAAATTGGTCTCAAACTATAAAAGATAAAACTGACAAAAATGTGACTAAATCAAAAATCTATTACACTTCATGAGCAAAACAGGCTACAGTTAAAATTAAACATCTTAAGTTTAGCCACTCAGGCAAGTTAAACTGATAAAATACAAGGAAAACAATAATCCTCTATGCGTCAATAAAAAACAGATTTTGAGAGTTTACTTTAAATAAAAAAATACAACAAACCAACATCTATTTTAAGAGCCAGAATGAAAACAGAACAACAGTGATGTCCTCATATGACAGATACTTGCCCATTTCATGTATGGTTGATCAGGAATGTGATGGTCCTGGAGCTTCCTGGTCAGGAAGTTCAGAAGATCCTCTGGCTCAACATCTGGAGCTCCAAAATATTTGAGTATTGCTCCTGCAAAGACAAAGCTCCTTATCAAGCTAAATACATCATGAGGGCATATTCATACTATATAACTGCAGTGATGTAGCAGTAATACAGAAAATTTAAATTAATCTGTTTTCATATTAAACATTGTGACGTACAGTGTCCCTTTAAAGCTTGTACCTAATTACAAAGTTGTCACTTTAAAGAGTTTTCTATGTTAATTGGACTAGTTAAAGAAATAAAACTAAGATAAATGATCCACTGCTACAATAGTCTAAAATAATAAACACAATGCCTTATATTTATAAATCACTTAAAAACCAAACCTTTAAAATACTGATTTAAATTATAACAGTCGCACACTTCTAATTAGAGGCATATAAAACACACACTAAACTTTATAAATGAATCCTAAGTAATGCTAAAATAATGTTAAGTGTCAAATATCTGAGAGACAACTTCCACTGAACAATAACAGAGAAGATGATAACAACATGCCCTCCCTCCCTGTAGTACTACTAGTAATAATAATAATAATAATAATAATAAAGGGGTCTGGAGTCAGTGAGTCAGTCATTCCATGTCAGGACAGACTGTCCATTCACATGCGACATAGTCATTTTATATTAGCCAACTTTCATGAAGTAAACACTAAAGAAATCATAGCCAGCCAGCTAACATTTATCCAGGACTAACTAGCTGGCTAGCTAATATTTATCCAAGACTAGCTAGCTGGCTAGCAGGACAAATAAACAGACCTTCTAAAAAAGGTTTTGCACCTCCACCTATCCAGGCCACATTTATCCAGGACTAGCTAGCTAACATTTATCCAGGGCTAGCTAGCTAATATTTATCCAAGACTAGCTAGCTGGACAAATAAACAGACCTTCTAAAAAAGGTTATAAATAAATGTCATGTTTATTTTACTGAAATGCTCACTGCAGAGCCTGGAATACGGGTTAGCAGAAAACCCTTCCCAGGAGATATGACTTTAAATCAACGTTAACAATAAGGGATGTGTGTAAAATCTGACACTAAAGTTTTATTTTACTTGATTCAGTTGAGGGAATGTGTCTTCTAGACACTAGGGGGCGCCAATGTGCAGAAAATGAGCCGAAACCATTTCCCAACGAAGTGAAGCAAAGTCATGCCTCAGCGTTCCCAGCAGAGCCTCACTACTCGTTTGGGTCTACCAGGTCTGAGTGGCGTCTTCCCCTACCATCTGATACAACTCACCTCCAGGTGGTGATCAGTTGAGAGCTCTGGTCCTCTCTTTACCCGAATGTAAAGAACATATGGTCGCAGGTCAAATGATACGACTATAAAGTCAATCATTAACCTACGAAAAGCCAGCTTCCATAACCGAGGATCAGACCGCAAAGGCCCCCTCTTTGGTCTGCTGACCGATCCACACAGCACCGGACCCTTAAAGGGTTAAAATCCTCAAAATTATGGATTTTTTGTAAAGTGCTGAAGTGGTTTAAGAGATTTTGAAGAAAAAAAGGAAGAAACATTACACAGTTTTCATAGCCTGCGGGTTAAAATGTGAACTAGTACAATCCTAAAGGTTTTAGATGAACAAAGACAAAACTCAGGGATTTGTCTCAGTCTGATCTTCACAACACATGTTTGTGGAAGTGTATGCGCTGGGTGCACTTTTAAGGAGCTGCTTTAAATCTCATTGTACTGTGTATAATGACAATAAAGGCTTTATATTCTATTCTATTCTATTCTATTCTATGATGGCAACGGACAAAGGAGGAGCTCAGGCAACTGAAGGAGCTGTTTATTGGACAGATGAGACCAAAGTGGCTCATTTTAGTCTAATGTTTCTGTCCCATGTGTTTATTGGGTTCTATCTTTGTCTACTTTCAGGACTTATATGAAAATCAGTTGGCACTCCACAATCAAACACCTTTGGACTGAACCACTCCCCTGACTAACAGGTCAAAGTTCTACATTTATGAGAGGAGTACAGGTAAAGCTCCGCCCCTCCACCTGATTTACCTGAGACAAACCAGGAAACAGTTTATTATCGTGTGAGACTAAAGAGAGACACAGACGATCAGATTCACCTTCAGACCAAACTAACACCTTCCTCTGAGTGAGTCCAGCTACAGGAGAGAAAAGTGGAAAACTACAACACTGCTGCTTCAAGCTGCTGACTCTCCACACACTGAAGGTGAGTTTGACCAAAAACAGGAAGTTAGTAGAAGATGGAGGAGAGCCATGACTGACTGGACTTTGTGTCTGCTGTGTTTCAGCTTCACTCAGAGACTAAATGGCTTCCAGATCAGAGCAGGATCTCTGCTGTCCGGTCTGTCAGGACGTCTTCAGAGATCCTGCTATTCTGTCATGTAGCCACAGCTTCTGTAAAGTCTGTCTGAAGAACTGGTGGAGAGAGAAACCAACACACCAGTGTCCAGTTTGTAAGAGAAGATCTTCTAGAGATGATCCACCTTTAAACTTGGTGTTGAGGAACCTGTGTGAGTCCTTCTTACAGGAGAGAGATCAGAGATCTTCAGAGTCTCTCTGCAGTCTGCACTCTGAGAAACTCAAACTCTTCTGTCTGGACCATCAGCAGCCAGTGTGTGTCATCTGCAGAGATTCAGAAAAACACTCCAACCACAGATTCAGTCCCATCGATGAAGCTGCAACAGAACTCAAGAAGAACCTGCAGGAAACTCTGGAGCCCTTAAAGGAGAAGTTAAAGGTTTGTGGACAAGTTAAAGTGAAGTTTGATGAAACAGAAAAACACATCAAGGTCCAGGCCCGACACACACAGAGGCAGATTAAGGAGCAGTTCAAGAAGCTTCACCAGTTTCTAGACGAGGAAGAGAAGGCCAGGATGGCTGCACTGAGGGAGGAAGAGGAGCAGAAGATTCAGATGATGAAGGAAAAGATGGAGACTCTGAGCAGAGAGATAGCAGCTCTTTCAGACACAGTCAGAGCCACAGAGGAGGAGCTGAGAGCTGAAGACGTCTCATTCCTGAACAACTACAAGGCTGCAGTGGAAAGAGTCCAGCGCTGCCCCCTGCTGGATGATCCACAGCTGCCCTCAGGAGCTCTGATAGACCAGGCCAAACATCTGGGCAACCTGACCTTCAACATCTGGAACAAGATGAAGGACATGGTCTCCTACACTCCTGTCATTCTGGATCCAAACACTGCTGGAAGAAGACTGATCTTGTCTGAAGATCTAACCAGTGTGAGACGAGGAGATAAACAACATCTTCCTGATAATCCAGAGAGGATTGCTCTTTACAGATCCGTCCTGGGCTCTGAGGGCTTTAACTCAGGGACTCACAGCTGGGATGTTGAAGTTGGAGATAACACATGGTGGTTATTGGGTGTGATAGCAGAGTCTGTCCAGAGGAAGGGAATCATACAATCTGGATTATGGGAAATAGGGTTCCACAAAGGTAAATACTTAACATATTCACCACCAGCTCCTTCCATTTATCTCTCAGTAGAGAAGAAGCTCCAGAGGATCAGAGTGAATCTGGACTGGAACAGAGGAAATCTGTCATTCTCTGATCTTGATACTAACAAACGCATACACACCTTCAAACACACTTTCACTGAGAGGATGTTTCCATACATTAGAACTGTGGATAAAGTGAAGATATTACCAGTGAATCAGATCAGTTAGAGATAAACATTATGATTATAAATGTGTATTGGGCTGTAACAAGTAATCAATGTCAGTGATAATGTTGTCGTCATGGTGTTGGGTCAGTACGTCACTGCAACCAATGAAAACACATTTAATATCTGGTGGTGGAAGTAGATGATTGTGTTTAGAGTTTAAGACATGTTGAAGCTAGAGATGATAACTTTCTTTATAAAAGGACCTGAAGCAAGCAGTTGATGTGAGGAAACCCACCAACATCTCAGAACTGAAGTGGTTCTGTTCTGAGGAATGGGCTAAAATTCCTCCAAGCTGCTGTAGACCACTGATCAGCAGTTACCAGAAACATTTAGTTACAAGGAGGTCACAGCAGATACTGGACACAAGGAGGAAATGATACAAACACATGATTAATTGTGCTGACTAAATAAATACACTAGTGTAATATTTCTGTTTCATGTATTTTATTGGGTTCTCCTTGTCTACTTTCAGAACTCTGTTCATGTTTTGAGTCATTTTTATGTAGAACATCCAGCTCTGTATATTAGCAGGAAATTGGTCTCAAACCATAAAAGATAAAACTGACAAAAATGTGACTAAATCAAAAATCTATTACACTTCATGAGCAAAACAGGCTACAGTTAAAATTAAACATCTTAAGTTTAGCCACTCAGGCAAGTTAAACTGATAAAATACAAGGAAATCAACAATCCTCTATGCGTCAATAAAAAAACAGATTTTGAGAGTTGACTTTAAATAAATAAAATACAACGAACCAACATATATTTTAAGTGCAAGAATAAACAACAACAACAGTGATCCATCTCATGTATGGTTGATGAGGAATGTGACGGTCCTGGAGCTTCCTGGTCAGGAAGTTCAGAAGATCCTCTGGCTCAACATCTGGAGCTCCAAAATATTTGAGTATTGCTCCTGCAAAGACAAAGCTCCTTATCAAGCAAAATACATCATGAGGGCATATTCATACTATATAACTGCAGTGATGTAGCAGTAATACAGAAAATTTAAATTAATCTGTTTTCATATTAAACATTGTGACGTACAGTGTCCCTTTAAAGCTTGTACCTAATTACAAAGTTGTCACTTTAAAGAGTTTTCTACGTTAATTGGACTAGCTAAAGAAATAAAACTGAGATAAATGATCCACTGCTACAATAGTCTAAAATAATAAACACAATGCCTTATATTTATAAATCACTTAAAAACCAAACCTTTAAAATACTGATTTAAATTATAACAGTCACACACTTCTAATTAGAGGCCTATAAAACACACACTAAACTTTGTAAATTAATCCTAAGTAATGCTAAAATAATGTTAAGTGTCAAATATCTGAGAGACAACTTCCACTGAACAATAACAGAGAAGATGATAACAACATGCCCTCCCTCCCTGTAGTACTACTACTAGTAATAATAATAATAATAATAATAATAATAATAATAAAGGGGTCTGGAGTCAGTCAGTCATTACATATCAGGACAGACTGTCCATTCACATGCAACATAGTCATTTTATATTAGCCAACTTTCATGAACCAAACACTAAACCTGAGTTTATGACAAAGAAATCATAGCCAGCTAGCTAACATTTATCCAGGACGAGCTAGCTGGCTAGCTAACATTTATCCAGGGCTAGCTAGCTAACATTTATCCAGGGCTAGCAAACATTTATCCAGGACTAGCTAGCTGGCTAGCTAACATTTATTCAGGCCTAGCTAGCTGGTTAGCTAATATTTATCCAGGACTAGCTAAACTAACTAAAAAAGGTTTTTCACTTCCACCTATCCAGGCCACATCACCAACAAATGCCTTATCTTTATCTTTTTACCATTTTTCTGCGCCACTGAGATAACTCCTTTTTGATATCATTACTGTGTTTGTTTTGTTTAATATTCATGCTAATGGGAAAGATGGGTAGCTGTCAGTCATTCCCATCATACCTGTTGGTGGCCCAGTACGTCACTCACTGTATGACAATGTGGTCCAACGAATATGATGTAATGATGCCATAAAAACATCAGCCACAGCTTATCATTGCAGTTTATTTTATTTATAAGCTATGTTTATTTCTATGCATATAAGGGATGTAACAAACACAGAGATAGCAACAGATAAAGACAGGACATTTTAATTCTCAGATGAGGACGAATATGCAGCTTTGGGGCCCCTGGTGGTTTGGGGGTCCTGAGCATTCGCCTAGTTTGCCTATAGCAAGAAACAGCTCTGTGTTCAAGCCTAAACAAAACAGCAAATTAGCTTAATAATACCGCATATGTTTAACATAGTTGGAAAACAAACTTCAGAAAATAAGTTAATACAGCTAAAACTAATTATAATAGACTCCTCATTGAAATTACCCGGCTAACATGCTGAGCGACCGCTCGTTAACGTAACCAGAGTTGCTCGTTATTGCACCTGACCAAATTCGATTTGGGCCTCTGTTGTATTTGCACTTGATGAACCAAAACTAGTGAAGGTAGCAACTCTTAACAAACTTAAAACACTGAACAGCACACAGTAGTAGATACCGTAGATAGTCATGACATGCATTTTGGAGCTAACTTTTTTCATGGTGCCGTTTACTGTGATTAGGTTTCCTGGTCCACTGGCTGAAAAACACCCACCAAAGCATTGGGTTCCCACCTCTATGGTTGACAGTGGTGATGGTGTTTTTAGGGTTGAAGGCTTCTTCTTTCTTACACCAAATGAAGGATACATCATTGTGGCCAAACAATTACATTTTTGTTTCATCTGACCATAAAACAGACGACCAGAAGTCTTCTTCTTTGTCCAGATGAGCATCTACAAAGGCCAAGCGGGCTTTTGTGTGCCTTATCTGGAGAAGTGGCATCCTCCTTGGTCAGTGTCCGTGGAACCCAGCGGTGTCCAGGGTCTGTTGGACTGTCTGCCTTGGGGCGTTGCCACCAGCAGAGCCCATATTCACCAGGACGGCCTTGGTGGTGATCGTTGGATTCTTTTTCACCTCTCTCACTATGCTCCTGGCCAGCACAGGTGTCACTTCAGGCTTCCGACCACATCCTCTGAGATCTTCCACAGTGTGGAACATCTTGTATTTTTCAAACATTCAGATATGGCCTTATAGCCCTTTCCTGACTTGTGAGCAGCCTCAGGTCCTCAGTAAGCTCCCTTTTGTCTTAGCCATGACTGTCCACAATCCAACTGCAGAGAGCTGCTGTTTTTCACCTGTTGAGTTGATTAAAACAGCTGTTTCCAATGAATCAGGGTAATTAGGATGCTTCAGAACAGCTTGGACTATTTGGAACGGGATACAACTTTGGATTTTCCCATAGACTGTGACACTTTTTTCCTTTTCTTTCTGTATTATTTCATTGACTCACTTATTAAATATAATATAAAATACTATGCCCTCTTTCACTTCAGAAAACCCTTCCCAGGAGATATGACTTTAAATCAACGTTAATAATAAGGCATGTGTGTGAAATCTGTCACTAAAGTTTTATTTGATTTGATTTAGTTGAGGGAATGTGTCTTCTAGACACTAGGGGGCGATAATGTGCTGAAAATTAGCTGAAACCACATGACAGAGAAGTGAAGCAGAATCAGTCCTCATCACGTCTCATTAGAGATATTTAGATAATTATTAGCTTTGATGAACAAGGACAAGAGGCAGTGAAGCGTTTATTCACTCATTTATCAAGAATAAATCAAACAAACATGAAAACCAGACAGATTCATGTATTATAACACAAACTCCACAGAACGACCAGAGAAACTCCTGAAAACTGGTCTTCAAAGTGTTTTAATGTGACATGAAACGTTCAGGAAGATCCTGTTTTACTTCATCAACTTCTTCAGCAGTCTGAGCTCCAGTAGCTCGTCTGTTGGATCAGAACCACACGGGTCAGACTCACTGATCCTTGGTCCAGGACCCTGTCTCTGGTTCTCCTCCTTCCTTGGACCTCTGTTGATAGATACTGACCACTGCAGACCAGGAACATGGAGATGTTCTGATCCAGTCGTCTGGTTCTCCTCAAAGTCAAATCTTTCCTCTTGAACATTTTTCCTGCTTCTAACATCAACTTTAAGGATCAAATGTTCAAGGTGGTGTCTGATATGTCCACCCGCTGACAGGAGACATGAGAACCAGGTCATAATGTTATGGCAGATTGGTGTTACAGTCTATAGCAAGTAAAGAAATGTATCTGAGACATTTGTAAATGAAATGTGATGGACCCTGAAGGCAGCACTTACTATTGATGTTTGTCTTTAAATGAGTTTTTCTTTTTGTTTTCTCAGTTCATCACACGTGAATAAAAAAGTCGTAAAGTCTAAAATCTCCAGATGAATGTCTAAAGTATTTATGAGTGACTGTGAATCATCATAGACGTCAGGAGTGACAGCAAGAAATAATAATGGTCTGATAAGGATGGTCTGATAATGAATGAGTGAACTAAAGATGAAAATGTTTTTAAAGGCAGAATGAAGCTTCTATTGATTGATAGACATGACAGAATAAACCCTGAGTGTCTGTTGAGTTCAGTTTAGAAAGAATTATGAAAAAAAATGAAAAGTAAAAATCCAGAAAGATTCAACGGCACACGGAGCAGCAAGAGGAAGTTAAGAAGTGATGAGATAATAAAGATTTAGATGAGACGTACGTGGATCTGTTAAGATCTGAGTGGAAGCATCCAGTTTACCAGAGGAAGGATGGAAGGAAGGAAGGAAGGAGGGAAGGAAGGAGGGAAGGAAGGAAGGAAGGAACAGAGAGAGAAGGAAGGAAGGACGGAAGGGAAGGATAGAAAGAGGAAGTAGGAAGGAAAGAGAGAAAGAAGTAGGAAGTAAGGAAGGAAGAAAAGAAAAATGGGCGGGCCAAGATCACATCCTGGTATTTGGAATGTGTTTGGTGAGCAGCTGGCTGACGGTGTCTTCCTTTTAGTGAATCTCTTAAAGCTGTGATTTGATTTGAAGTGTAAATATTAATGTGACCATCAGTTAAAGTAGGATTATACTTTATCAGATTAATCATGAAGGATTACTGTCCAGGTTTTAACCTGACCAGATTTAAAACTCATTCTGGATTCCTACTTCAAATGTAAACTCTACATTTTTGTCCTTGATTAGAAAGCAGCTGTTTCCAGCTCCTTCTAAACGTACAGATGGTGTAGGCCTACATACTGTATATAGTGGTTGGGATATACTGATTAGTTTATAGTAGTGGTTAAATAATGTGTCGCTGATCACAGAATAGAACAGGCCGAGGGATATTTGGACGTAAACACTTTGTTCTCGACTCCGTAGACGAAGAAGCTGAAGTCTTTTCCGTTGTAAGTGTAGTAAGCGTGAGTCAGAGGAACCAGCTCGATGGTCTGACGCTGATGAGACACAAAAAAAGACCAACATGACGTTAGCATCGCTCGCTAACTCAAGCTAAACGTTCCTCTGAAAGAGGAAGCTCTTCACAGTGTACTGTCGCTTTAAATCTGGTGTCTGTTTGTTATGGGAAGCATTTAGTATAAAAAACTTAGTCAAAGCCTACTTTTTAGACATTCAACTCTGCTTTACCACAGCAGAGTGCACTACAGCATGGCAGCAGCTGGAGGTAGGCATTATGGCAGGGTGTACAATCTCTCCACTAGCCTTTACAATGGCAATGGAGGTCATTATTAGGGCTTCCAATGGGTGGTAGGTGGAGAAAGGCTGCAGGGAGGGCTTCGCCTCACAATTAGGGCCTACATGGACGACATGACGACTACGACGTCAACCGCTCCTTGTACCAGAAGATTGCTGGATAAGCTAAACAGCAACCGGCAGTGGGCTATGAAGCCGAGTATTTCCATTGTTAAAGGAAAGGTAGTAGATAAGAAGTTTGTTATAAATGATGAGGTAGTTCCCACAGTGCTGGAGAAGCCAGTGAAGAGTTTTGGAAGATGCAAGTCTCAGTGATAAGGCGCAGTTTGAAGGGTTGAGGCAGGAAATGATTCAAGGCATTTCAAGCATAGACCGGTCAGGGCTACCGGGGAAGTTAAAATTATGGTGCTTGCAATTTGGTTTACTGCCTCGGCTAATGTGGCCGCTAACAGTGTATGAGGTTGCCCTGTCAAAGGTAGAAAAGTTAGAAAGGATGATTAATTCATTTATCAGAAAGTGGCTTGGTGTCCCACGCTGCTTAAGTGACACAGCCTTGTATGGGAAAGGCATATTGGAGCTCCCAGTTACCAGCTTAACAGAGGAGTTTAAGTGCGCTAAAGTTAGACTGGAAATGACTCTCACTCAGTCAAAGGATCCAGTGGTTAGGAGTGCAGCGCCCACTGTTGTGTCTGCACGCTTAGCCATATTCTGACAGGTTGTAAGGTTAGTCTTTCCCAAGGACGTTATACCTGGCGTCACAACCAGGTACTGAAATGTTTAGCAGCTGTAATTGAGGAAAAACGGGTGAATGTAAATTCCATGGCCGTTAACAGAGAGAATAGATGCATTAAGTTTGTACGGGAGGGAGAAAAGGCTAGACTATCAGGCATCAGGCATAACACGGGACAGCTAAGAGTAGGAGGAGCCTGGGAGATGAGGGCGGATTTAGATGTGTCGCTTCATGATTAGCTGGTTATTCCAGCCGAGATAGTTAGCACAGGACTACGGCCAGATCTGCTGTTGTGGTCTGAGCCAGAGAAAGTAGTCTATTTCATAGAGCTGACTGTCCCGTGGGAAGACAGAGTTGAGGAGGCTAACAATGCGTAAGAGAGCCAAGTATGCAGAGTTAGCAGCAGATGCAGAGAGAATGGCTGGAGGGCTTATGTCCACCCGGTAGAAGTGGGCTGCCGTGGATTTGTGGCAAAATCGGCGATTGCCCTTCTGAGCGAGCTGGGCATACGGGGAAAAAGCCAGAGAAGTGGCTAAGGGTACGTAGGAAGCATGCTAGCTGGGGAGCTAGCTAAAGGTAAGGATGGCTGTGTGACTTTAGTGTGTTTACAAATCATGATAGATGTGGTCGATTGGTTCGTGTTTCAGTCCGCATTAACGGGGCGAATCACGGTAGATGTGTTTGTTTCGTGATTCATAAAAGGACTAGGCTAATTATTGAAATATTAGTTGTTGTCTCATATTAATGGTGAGAAAAACGGGGTTTTGCAGTGGCAGCGTGGAGGGGGGTGACTCCAGGACGCTGGAATTCACTGTTAAGCCTTCTTGAGGTGTCGTGGGCCTAACTTAACGAAACATCGGTGAAGGGAGGTGCCCTCTTGAAAACCCCAATGACATGCTGCATACTGCTGTTGTTTAGGCCAGGTTCCTGATGTCTTCATGTTGCTTGGTAGCTATGGTTACCTGCTGAGCGGGCCATACAAGCCAGCAGCGTTAGGTTAGCTTATATTTCACAATGTTTGAATTATCTTCTGCTGCTCTGTGGGCCATACAAGCCAGCAGCATTTACTTAGTTCATTTAGATTGTAGGTTAAGCTAGCCAGCAGCATTTGGTTAACTTTTATTTCACAAGGTTTGAGTTAGTGTCTGCTGCTGAGCGGGCCATACAAGCCAGCAGCATTTACTTAGTTCATTTGGATTGTAGGTTAAGCGTCATATCACATGACTAAATGTGTTTTGCCTGGGATCTTGGCACAAGGGATGTAACATCTAATCCTGTGTATTAATGAATGTGGAGACACTGTTTCTTCTTCTTTCCTTCCTCCTTGTTCTTTCCCTCCTTCCTTCCATCATCTTTCCTTCCTTCCCTCGATCCTTCTTCTTCTCTTCTTCCTCCTTTCTTTTCCATCCATCCTTCCAACCATCTTTCCTTTATTTCCTCTATCCTTCCTTCCTCCCTTCCTCCCTTCCCTCCATCCTCCCTTCCCTCCTTCCTTCCATCATCTTTCCTTCCTTCCCTCTATCCTTCTTCTCTTCTTCCTCCTTTCTTTTCCTTTCTCCTTCCTTCCTCCTTCATTTCCATCCATCCTTCCAACCATCTTTCCTTTATTTCCTCTATCCTTCCTTCCTCCCTTCCTTCCTTCCTTCCTTCCCTCCATCCTTCCATCCTTCCTTCCTTCCATCCTTCCATCCATCCTTCCTCCTTCAGTAGATAAACTCCAGATCAGAGTTAGTACCTGCTGTAGGACTCGGCTGGTGGCAGTAAACCTCTGAAGGTGTTCGTTGATCAGTTTAGTGGAAACATCACAGATCTCCTGGTCGGGGAAACCGTGGATCGGGTAAACCTGTCAGAACAGAGAGCGGGAAACTCAGGCTTCAACAAATCCACGTCAATATAATCATCATCCAGGTCAGAGGTCTGTAGATTGACCTACAGACCCTGGATGATGACAACAGGTAACTCCACGGACTCAACAGAGAATAGCACTAGCGTACGATAACAAAATATTGGTGAAATTAACGAGTTTCGTGGCAGATAATGTGTTATTTAGAGGCTGTGTCTCGGTGACCCAGTCACTCCCACTATATGGATATACGCTAATCTAAATATCTCAATACAAATTACACAAAAGTTATATGGGTGAGTAAATGACCGTATTTTATGCCAGAAATAAGGTCCAGGTTGTAAAAAACAGTAATTTCCCTTTAAGGACAAAAATGTACACGTCCAAAAACTGCTATAAAAACTGATTAATATTTTTTCCTGCATAAATCTCTTAAACCACATCAGGACGTTAGAAAAATACCAAAAAAAAATCATCATTAGGGTTTCATTTGTGTGTGTGTGTGTGTGTACACACAACCATATATGCACTCTTTCAAGAAAATAAAAGCACGGTCCAACAGACACACATGTTATAATATCCTGCTAAGCTCAATAACACAAGCACAAAAACGAATGAAATAACAAACATTTTATGGATAGGCCCTATGAATGAGAAATGACCCTAATATTCCAGAATGAATATTGTGTCATGGCTGTGACAGTGGCAACAGTGACTTTAAGTAATCAAACTGGACTTTAAAGGGTTAAAATCCTCATAATGATGTTTTTTTGTGCTGAAGTGGTTTAAGAGATTTATGCAGAAAAAAAATGAGTCTAGTCTAATGTTTCTGTTCCATGTGTTTATTGGGTTCTATCGTTGTCTACTTTCAGGACTTGTATGAAAATCTGTTGGCACTCCCCAATCAAACATCTTTGGATTGAACCACTCCCCTGAGGTCAAAGTTCTACATTTATGAGAGGAGTTCAGGTAAAGCTCCGCCCTCTCACCCGATTCACCTGAGACAAACCAGGAAACAGTTTATTATTGTGTGAGACTAAAGAGAGACACAGACGATCAGATTCACCTTAAGACCAAACTAACACCTTCCTCTGAGTGAGTCCAGCTACAGGAGAGAAAAGTGGAAAACTACAACACTGCTGCTTCAAGCTGCTGAATCTCCACACACTGAAGGTGAGTTTGACCAAAAACAGGACTCAAAGTCAAAGGAAGTTTCAGGGAAGTTAGTAGAAGATGGAGGAGAGCCATGACTGACTGTACTTTGTGTCTGCTGTGTTTCAGCTTCACTCAGAGACTAAATGGCTTCCAGATCAGAGGAGGATCTCTGCTGTCCGGTCTGTCAGGACGTCTTCAGAGATCCTGTTGTTCTGTCATGTAGCCACAGCTTCTGTAAAGTCTGTCTGAAGAACTGGTGGAGAGAGAAACCAACACACCAGTGTCCAGTTTGTAAGAGAAGATCTTCTAGAGATGATCCACCTTCAAACCTGGTGTTGAGGAACCAGTGTGAGTCCTTCTTACAGGAGAGAGATCAGAGATCTCCAGAGTCTCTCTGCAGTCTGCACTCTGAGAAACTCAAACTCTTCTGTCTGGACCATCAGCAGCCAGTGTGTGTCGTCTGCAGAGATTCAAAAAAACACTCCAACCACAGATTCAGTCCCATCGATGAAGCTGCACGACAGCACAAGAAGAACCTTCAGGAAACTCTGGAGCCCTTAAAGAAGAAGTTAAAGGTTTGTGAAGAAGTTAAAGTGAAGTTTGATGAAACAGAAAAACACATCAAGGTCCAGGCCCGACACACAAAGAGGCAGATTAAGGAGCAGTTCAAGAAGCTTCACCAGTTTCTAGAAGAGGAAGAGGAGGCCAGGATGGCTGCACTGAGGGAGGAAGAGAAGCAGAAGAGTCAGATGATGAAGGGGAAGATGGAGACTCTGAGCAGAGAGATAGCAGCTCTTTCAGACACAGTCAGAGCCATAGAGGAGGAGTTGAGAGCTGAAGACGTCTCATTCCTGAACAACTACAAGGCTGCAGTGGAAAGAGTCCAGCGCTGCCCCCTGCTGGATGATCCACAGCTGCCCTCAGGAGCTCTGATAGACCAGGCCAAACATCTGGGCAACCTGACCTTCAAGATCTGGAACAACATGAAGGACATGGTCTCCTACACTCCTGTCATTCTGGATCCAAACACTGCTTATCCAAGACTGATCCTGTCTAAAGATCTGACCAGTGTGAGACGAGGAGGTGAACAACATCTTCTTGATAATCCAGAGAGGTTTGATTCTTACTGGTCTGTCCTGGGCTCTGAGGGCTTTAACTCAGGGACTCACAGCTGGGATGTTGAGGTTGGAGATAACACATTCTGGAGACTGGGTGTGTCAGCAGAGTCTGCCCAGAGGAGGGGATACACACAATCTGCACTGTGGACAATAAAGTTCTTGGGAGGTAAATACTCAACAGAATCACCACCAGCTCCTCCCACTGATCTCTCAGTGGAGAAGAAGCTCCAGAGGATCAGAGTGAATCTGGACTGGAACAGAGGAAATCTGTCGTTCTCTGATCTTGATACTAACAAACACATACACACCATCACACACACTTTCACTGAGAGGATGTTTCCACACGTTAACACTTCAGATAAACGCCCAGTGAAGATATTACCAGTAAATCAGATCAGTTAGAGATAAACATTATGATTATAAATGTGTATTGGGCTGTAACAACTAATCAATGTCAGTGATCATATAAATTGTAGTTTTGTCGTCATGGTGTTGGGTCAGTACATCACTGCAACCAATGAAAACACATTTAATATCTGGTGGTGGAAGTAGATGATTGTGTTTAGAGTTTAAGACATGTTGAAGCTAGAGATGATAACTTTCTTTATAAAAGGACCTGAAGCAAGCAGTTGATGTGAGGAAACCCACCAACATCTCAGAACTGAAGTGGTTCTGTTCTGAGGAATGGGCTAAAATTCCTCCAAGCTGCTGTAGACCACTGATCAGCTGTTACCAGAAACATTTAGTTACAAGGAGGTCACAGGAGATACTGGAGACAAGGAGGACATGATATGAACACATAATTCATTGTGTTGACTAAATAAATACACTAGTGTAACATTTCTGTTTCATGTGTTTGATTGGCTTCTCTTTGTCTACTTTCAGGACTCTGTTCATGTTTGAAGTCATTTTTATGTAGAACATTCTGAGCTTCCAGCTCTTTATATGAGCAGAAAATTGGTCCAAAGGCAGAAACATTATAATTTCTATTTTAAAGACGACATGTAAATCATTCTTTCTGTAATTTGTGAAATATTGTCCTGAGGGTTGTTGTGGACAGGAACGACTGAAAAGACGTGTTTTATTAATATATATATATATTTACCAGCACGTTCTCGTCAATGAAGAAAGGATCTCCTGAAACCTTCTCAAACTTCTTGTCGGGGAAATCAGGCTGACGGTCTGGAATGAAATTAGCGACGTTGTTCTTCCTACACACAAATAAAAACACAAAAACATGAAGAAGAAGAACAGAATAACAAAGGTAATAACAGAAGACGAGAAATAGTAGAAATACTACTAATAATACTCCTAATAATACTACGGTTGTTAAATACCATGTGACCGTGAGCTGGATGAAATGCAGCAGGTTCTGGCTGCCGTGACAAACTGAGCAGGTTTTGTAGCCGTGACCGTGACAAGCGCCACATCTGGAGGAAGGAGAGACGAAACACAACGTGAAGGAAAAGATAGAAAATAAAAGAAACCTGAGAGAGAGTCAGAGGAAGGATTGAAGATGCTGAAGGTCCATGAATGGCTAAAAAACAACAATGAGACGGTTTGACAGGATGTTATTAGTTAGAGTCACTGGGAAAAGGAAATCAGGATCACAGTCGTCGTCGTAGTCTTCTCCTGCTTATCCGTCGGGGTCGCGGGGGCAGCAGCATCAGCAGGGAAGCCCAGACAGCCCTCTCCCCAGCCACTTCAACCAGCTCCTCCGGAGCAACCCCCAGGCATTCCCAGGCCAGACGAGAGATATAATATATAATATAATCCCTCCATTGTGTCCTGGGTCGGCCCCAAGGTCTCCTTCCGGTGGGACATGCCTGAAACACCTCTCCCGGGAGGCGTCTGGGAGGCATCCTTACTAGATGCCCCAGTCACCTCAACTGACTCCTCTCGACGTGGAGGAGCAGCGGCTCTACTCTGAGCTCCTCCCGTATGTCCGAGCTCCTTACCCTTGTATTCGCGATCTTGTTCTTTCGGTCATTACCCAAAGTTCATGACCATAGGTGAGGACTGGAACGTAGATCGACCGGTAAATTGAGAGCTTCGCCTTTTGGCTTAGCTCTCTCTTCACCACGACCGACCGGTTAAGCACAAAACACATGTGGACTGGTTGGGCAAACTCCCATTTCTCCTCCAGTACCCTATTGAGGGTAAAGAGCTGGTCCATGGTTCCACGTCCGGGACGAAAACTGCATTGTTCCTCTTCCATCTGAGGTTCAACAATCGACCAGACCCTCTTTTTCAGCACCCTGGCATAGACCTTGCCGGGGAGGTTGAGGAGTGTGATCCCCCTATAGTTGGAACACACCCTCTGGTCCCCTTTTTTAAAGATCGGGACCACCCCGGTCTGCCACTCCAGAGGTACTGCCCCCAATGTCCACGCAATGTTGCAGAGATGTGTCAGCCAGGACAGCCCTACAACATCCAGAGCCTTGAGCTACCCAGGGCGGATCTCATCCGCTCCCGGAGCTCCGCCGCCACAGAGTTGCTTCACTACCTCGGCGACTTCTGCCCCAGAGATTGGACGACCCAACCCCAGGCCCTCCGGCTCTGTTTCCTCTATGGAATACGTGTTGGTGGGATTGAGGAGCTCCTCAAAGTATTCCTTCCACCGCCCGTCGATATCCCCAGTTGATGTCAGCAGCTCACCACCCCTACTGAGAACAGTGTGAGCGTGTTGCGGCCTACCCCCCCCGAGGCGACGGACGGTTTGCCAGAACCTCTTCGGGGGCCGATCGATAGTCTTCTTCCATAGCCTCACCGAACTCCTCCCATGCCCGAGTTTTTGCCTAAGCGACTGCCCTCGCTGCAGACCACCTAGCCATCCGGTACCGGTCAGCTGCTTCAGGAGACCCACAGACCAGCCATGCTCTGTAGGCCTCCTTCTTTAGCCTGACGGTTCCCCTCACCTCCGGTGTCCCATTCGGACTCAATGTCCCCCACCGCCCCCAGGACACGGTTGAAGCTCTGCTGGAGGTGAGAGTTGAAGACCATCTTGACAGGTTCTTCCACCAGGCGTTCCCAGCAGACCCTCAAAACGCGTTTGGGCCTACCAGGTCTGCGTGGCGTCTTCCCCTGCCATCTGATCCAACTCACCACCAGGTGGTGATCAGTTGACAGCTCTGCTCCTCTCTTTACCCGAATGTCCAGAACATACGTCACAGGGTAGATGATACGACTATAAAGTCAATCATGGACCAACGACCAAGGCTGTCATGGTGCCAAGAGCACCGATGAACGACCTTATGTTCGAACATGGTGTTAGTTATGGACAAACTGCGACTTGCACAGAAGTCCAATAACTGAACACCGCTCGGGTTCAGATCAGGCAGGCTGTTCCTCCCAATCACGCCCCTCCAGGTCACGCTGTCATTGCCCACATGAGCGTTGAAGTCTCCCAGCAGGACAATGGAGTCCCCAGTCGGGGCGCCATCCAGCATCCATCCTTGGGCCTCCAAAAAGGGCGGGTACTCTGAAGTGCTGTTTGGCGCATATGCGCAGACAACAGTCAGGACCCACTCCCCGACCCGAAGGCGCAGGGAAGCAACCCTTTTTTCCACCCGGGAGAATCCCAACGTACAGGCAGCTAGTCCAGGGGTAAGCAAAAAGCCCACCCCGACCTTCCGCCTCTCACCCGGAGCAACTCCAGCAAAGAAGAGAGTCCAACCCCTTTCAAGGACTTGGGTTCCAGACCCGACGCTATGTGTTGAGGTGAGGCCGACTATATCTAGTCGATAGCGCTCAACCTCTTCCACAAGCTCCGGCTCCTTCCCCACCAGAGAGGTGACATTCCATGTCCCAAAAACCAGCTTCCATAACTGAGGATCAGACCGCCAAGGCCCCCGCCTTGGTCTGCTGCCCGATCCACACAGCACCGGACCCTTCATGCTCCTCCTGCGGGTGGTGGGCCTACAGGGAGGCGTGCCCATGTCTCCCGTTCGGGCTGGGCCCGGCCAGACCGCATGGGCAAAGGCCCGGCCACCAGGTGCTCGCTCATGGGCCCCAGCCCCAGGCCTGGCTCCAGGGTGGGTACACGGTCTCTTAATGTTCTTCTTCATTAAGGGTCTTCTGAACCGTTCTTGGTCTGGCCCTTCGCCTAAGACCAGTCTGCCTTGGGAGGCCCTATGAGGGGCAAATTGCCCCGGACAGCATAGCTCCTAGGGTCATTAGGACACCCAAACTCCTCCACCACGATAAGGTGACGGTTCGGAGTCTTTCCATCTTGTTCCTAAATCTGGATCATGTCTCCAAGTCAACAAGCAGCTGTTGATGGTTCTGATCCAGCGGTAGGTAGAGATCCATTAGAGACAGCAGCTGCTACAATATTCTACTGACCACATGATGGCGCTGCTGATTTACAGACACACAAACTGAGATCAGATCAGTGTTGGACATAAAGACATAAAACAAAGACTCTGACCTCTTTCGTCCTCGACCGTGACAGGAAGTGCATCTCTTGTTCCTGGAGCGACCGCGGCCGTGACAGAACGTACAACGTTTCTACAGAAGAAGAAGAGTTGAACACGTTTACATTTAACGTTCAGATCACAATATCATTAATGTCATATTTAAACATCTTTATCTCACCTGTCCTCTACCAAAGCAGGCGCTGCAGCGAGTCTTTCCACAGCCACTGCATTTGTGACAGCACTGAAACACAAACACCTGTTAGATGAGGAGGAAACTAGGAAATGAGGAAACTAGGAAACAATGAAAGAAGGAAACTAGGAAACAAGGAAACTAGGAAATGAAGAAACAGGGAAACTAGGAAACTAGGAAACAAGGAAACTAGGAAATGAAGAAACTAGGAAACTAGGAAACTAGGAAATGAGGAAACTAGGAAACGATGAAAGAAGGAAACTAGGAAACTAGGAAATGAAGAAACTAGGAAACTAGGAAATGAAGAAACTAGGAAACTAGGAAATGAGGAAACTAGGAAACTAGGAAACGATGAAAGAAGGAAACTAGGAAACAAGGAAACTAGGAAACTAGGAAATGAGGAAACTAGGAAACAAGGAAATTAACCCTTTAACAACCCCACCAAGAAAAAAGCAGTGAAAAAATTTTTTCTTTGCATTTCTTTTACCCTTGGGTGAGTCATAAGCACAATCAATAATTTTTTTTTCAACAGACCCTGTGGTTTTTAAAATATTGATCTCTACCAAATGGTTGAGATGCCACTTAATGGTTTAAGTGCGGAACTTAATACAAATACCAGAAACGGTAGATAAATTCAAATAAAATGCTAATTTATGAAAAAATAAACAACAAAAAATGTCTGGGACATTGGTTACACTTTATATCTGTCAGTATGCCACAAAACACCACTGATTTTTTATCTCAACCAAGGAACTTATTGCTTCGAACAAGGAAAAGTAGAAATGCAATATTTCTAATTTTCCCATCTTGACTGTATCCGTGTTAAAGTGCAACAGCACAAAAGTCTCACATTCAATCCACTTCTGATTATATGTAACAGTGCAAAACATAAATTTTTGCATTCAAAAAGGAAAAGAAAATACTGTAGAACAATAGAAACATTTGCATTTGTCGCATTACTATCTCAGCACACCTTGTCTGCGTTGGTGCAACAGCAGTTGTGTTTTTTGGGACAAAAGAATCACATTTCTGGTGGATTGATTGAACTAGTATTGCTGGTTTCCTATTGCTAGTTATATTGGTTATATTAGTTTACTATTGCTGGTTTTCTGGATTGATTGAACTATTATTGCTGATTTTGTAAAATCGGTCCGGAGAAGAAATGCTCTATCTCTTTAGGGATCCCCAAACTCTTGAGCAGAGTACAAATTGTTATGATGTGCAATATGTTGAATCATCTCATCAGTGAAAAGCATTTTGAAGTACTGGAAGGGTGTTCAAATCTTGAATAATCTCATCGTTGAAGAGTATTTTGAAGTACTGGGCAGGGGGTTCAAATTTTGAATTTGGAACCTGGAACTTCTCAATGTCTTCATGCTTCCAGATTCTTCTTGTGCTTTTGTTTGGACCTGGTGTGTAACTTGGGTCAGGGTTGTCATCTGTATCCTCCATGGGAACAGTTTTTAGGATGTGTTGTACCGTAGAAGGTTTTAGCGTCCATCGTGTAGTTGTAGTACAAGTTAAAATTAAATTATAATTAAAAACCTCTAGTGGTAGTAATATTGATATACCAGCTTGTGTCATTTAGTTGAAAGGGAATTAGTTGTGAAAATTATGATTTCCCCACATTTATTCTAGATTTTTACCATATTTACCAATATCAACTCAGAAAGTCACAAAAATGACTTAGTAAAGTAATTCTCTCATCATATTCACGATGTATATGATGGTAACAACACTTGATTTTATATTTACAGCAATAGATGAAAAGAAAATTTGATTTTATAGCAAAAAAAGTCTATTTTAATTACATTTGTTTTATTTGCTACATTTACCATGAAGTGACAAATCAACCATTTGGTTGAGCATGTTTTTAAAAAATTATTAGACACTAAATTTAGGTTTTTAGGTGGCATCAAGTAACATAATTATGTTTAGTAGGGTCTCTAACACCATCATATGTAATAAAACTATTCCTACCTTTCAAAGTTTTAGTAAAAACAGTCAACATGTATGAGACAATTTTCCCGTTTCTGACTTCCTGATTGGAGGGGGGATGAAGAAGACTACGATTTAAAGACAAAGCGCCCTCTAATGGATTTTTTTAGCATAACATACCTCAGCCAAGTGGTAGAGATGGCTCAACAAGGTTGAGTTAAGTTAGGCACTCCTCTCATTAAGATATAGTGACCCAAAATGTGCTCAACCATATGGTTGAGCGGGTAGTTAAAGGGTTAAGAAACTAGGCCTAGGAAACTAGGAAACGATGAAACGATGAAAGAAGGAAACTAGGAAACAAGGAAACAAGGAAACACGGAAACTCGGACACACGGAAACTAGGAAACATGGAAATGAGGAAACTAGGAAACTAGGAAACAAGGAAAGTATGAAACAAGGAAACAAGGAACGTATGAAACAAGGAAACAAGGAAACAAGGAAACTAGGAAACAAGGAAACTAGGAAACTATGAAACAAGGAAAGTATGAAACAAGGAAACTAGGAAACGAGGAAACAGTGAAACAAGGAAACTAGGAAACAAGGAAACGATTAAACAAGGAAACTAGGAAACAAGGACTAATTGCCTTTCTTTCCTTCTCTCCATTTCCTTCCTTTTTCTTTCCATCTCTCCTTCCTTCCTTCCTCACTTCCATTTCTATTTCCATCTCTCCCACCTTCCTTCCTTCCCTCCATCCCTCTCGCCTTCCTTCCTCTCTCCTTCCTTCCCTCTCTCCTTCTTTCCTTCCCTCTCTCCTTCCTTCCTCCCAGTCTCCTGCTCAGATCAGGAGGAAACAGAGAAACAAATGAACCTTGACGAAGGACGAGTGTGGTACTCTGATCTTCTCCTCCCTGTCGGTGTATCTGGGAGGCAGCGTCACTGGGACGTCCCAGGGTGGAGGACTCATACCAAACTGAGGACCGTCCACCATCTGACCTGTTAGAGTAAAAGTAATGAATGCAGAGAGCTGCTTGGTACGTCATTACACTACTGACAAACACACAGACGGTGATCTGTTATGACACCATGAGACCATGAGACCATGAAACCATGTGACCATGAAACCATGAGGGAGAGACAGAGGGACGTACGACACATTAAAGTCTCTGAATGGAGGACACTGAGACGTCTTTGTCCTCATGCAACAGCAGAGTTTACCGTTGTAGGGTTCAAACTGCCAGGCGCTGGTTCGGGTCTCAGTGTAGGTCTCTAGTCGATACTGGAGGAGGAGGAGGAGGAGGAAGAGGAGGAGGAGGAGGAGGACTTTAGTTTCATTAACAAATAAAATCATATTATTATTATTATTATTAAATATAAATAAATGAAGTACTGTGGACGTACCCTGTAGACTGTGAGGGGTTTCAGCTCTTTGAAGGTCAGGTTCCTGGCTGGTTTGGAGCTGTACGTCCACTTTGACTCCACAAACTTGAGCAAGGCGTCTCTGGCCACGTCCTCCGACACCGAGGGGACACTGGACCATCATTAAATCTCATTTAATCAACTCAGAATCATCAGCAACGTATTTTATAGAGAAGGACATTCACTGATGATCACCTGACGTTGGGCACTGAGGTGTTCCTGTTGAGTTCAGGTTGGGGGTTGTACGCCGGAGGAGGCGGGTACAACGGGTTGTTGTCCTCTGGACACAAACACAGAAGACATGAAGGGACGGAGATGTTGAATAAAAGAGAAAAGAACAGAGGACACGACTCACCTCCTCCCTTATGGTCCTGGTATCCATGGATGACGTCCAGCCAGCCAGGAGGGGGCGCTGACGGTCCCTCCTCTGGGATGTTTGGGTCAAACTCTCCTGAAAAGACAAAAGACACTCTTCATCAGTGTCTCTGACAAACTGACGAGACACGATGAGACGAGACTAGACACGAGAGGACAAGATGAGACAAGACTAGTCATGAGAAGACGAGACTAGACACGAGAAGACACGAGATAAGACGAGACTAGACACAATACGACAAGACAAGACACGATAAGACACAAGAAGGTGAGACTAGAAACATCAGACAAGACTAGACACGATAAGACGAGACAAGACATGATAAGACGAGACTAGACACATGATAAGATGAGACTAGACACGAAATAAGACGAGACTAGACATGAGAAGACATGATAAGCTGAGACTAGGTATGTGGAACATTTTATTCCTGAGTGATCTTCACTCAAATTCATCATCTGAGAGTGGAGGACAGTGAAGGACAGTGGACAGTGGGGTACAATGGGGGACAGTGGACAGTAGAGGACAGTGGAGGACAGTGGGGGACAGTGGAGGACAGTGGGGGACAGTGGAGGACAGTGGGGGACAGTGGGGGACAGTGGGGGACAGTGGGGGACAGTGGGGGACAGTGGGGGACAGTGTTGCTGTGTCTCAGGAAGGATTCATTCCTCCTGAGAGGAAACCAATCGTAGCCTGAAGAAACAACCCGTCCTCCAAAGACAGATCAACTCTAACGTCAGTGAAACGTGTCCTGATGTGACGCTGCAGCCTCTAACTAAGACAACAATGTCTCAGGAAGGAGACGGGTTTGAAACCGGGCAGGAAGATGACGAGGTCAAAGGTTAAAGGATGAGTTTTAAATGACCTCCCTAACAGACCCCACCCTGACACACTCTAAACTACAGTGGCAATGTGCTAAGTCAGACTTCAAATAAAATAAAGAATAAAAAGACCAAAACAACGTGGAACTAAAGTGGAGCTGGAGGGTGTAGTCCTGTAGGACAGAACAAGATACAGAACAAGCTAGAACACCAACAGTGTTTACAGCCACACCCTGTGTCCACTGACATCTGTGTGTTTAAGGGTTAAGTTATAAATCACCAACATTTCTGTAAATAAAACACGACCAGAAAAGAAGAAAAGATCGACAGCTCTCTGAGGCAGTGACGGAAATGTCGGCACTTCATAGCACACCTGGACACACCAGAACCTACTGTTAGCTAGGAGGATAGGAAACTAGGAAGAGCTACTGTTAGCTGGGAAGCTAGGAAACTAGGAAAAGCTACTATTATTTGGAAGACTAGGAAGCTAGGAAGAGCTGCTATTAGTTTGAAGACTAGGAAGCTAGGAAGAGATAATCTTAGTTGGGAGGCTAGGAAGCTAGGAAGAGCTACTATTAGCTTGAAGGCTAGGGAACAAGGAATAGCTAGTATTAGCTGGGAGGCTAGGAAACTAGGAATAGCTGCTATTAGCTGGGAGACTAGGAAACTAGGAATAACTACTATTAGCTGTGGGGCTAGGAAGCTAGGAAGAGCTACTATTAGTTGGGAGGCTAGGAAGCTAGGAAGAGCTACTATCAGCTGTGAGGCTAGGAAGCTAGGAATGGCTACTATTAGTTTGAAGACTAGGAAGCTAGGAAGAGCTACTATTAGCTGTGAGGCTAGGAAGCTAGGAATAGCTACTATTAGTTTAAAGACTAGGAAGCTAGGAAGAGCTACTCTTAGCATTGAAGGCTAGGAAACTAGGAAGAGCTACTATTAGGCTGAAGGCTAGGAAGATAGAAAGTGCTACTGTTAGCTGGGAAGCTAGGACATTAGGAAGAGCTACTGTTAGCTGGGAGGCTAGGAGGAGTTACTGTTAGCTGGGAGGCGAGGAAACGAAAAAGCGCTACTGTTAGCCAGGAAGCTAGGACGCTAGGAAGAGCTACTGTTAGCTGGGAGGCTAGGAGGAGTTACTGTTAGCTGGGAGGGTAGGAGGAGCTACTGTTAGCTGGGAGGCTAGGAAACCAGGAAGAGCTACTGTCAACTGGGAGGCGGGGAGACTAAGAAGAGCTACTGTTAGCTGGGAAGCTAGGATGCTAAGAAGAGCTACTGTTGACTGGGCGGCTAGGAAACCAGGAAGAGCTACTGTCAACTGGGAGGCGGGGAGACTAAGAAGAGCTACTGTTAGCTGGGAAGCTAGGATGCTAAGAAGAGCTACTGTTGACTGGGCGGCTAGGAGATTAAAACGAGTTACTGTTAGCTGGGAGGCTAGGAGACTAAGAAGAGCTACTGTTAGCTGGGAAGCTAGGACGCTAGGAAGAGCTACTGTTACAGTGAGGCTAGGAAGAGCTACCGTTAGCTGGGAAGCTAGGAAACTAGGAAGAGCTACTGTTAGCTGGGAGGCTAGGAAGAGCTACTGTTAGCTATTAGCATTGACTCAGACTCCTGGATTAGTTGTAGCTTTTGTAGCTTAGCGTGAACGCTGCATTAGAACCATTATCAGGTTAAATATTCTGCTTCTCTTCATTTGTCTTTAATTTAATAAAGTTGTTGTTTGTGTTTCGTTGCCTGCAACAGATTGATCTCTGTGAACTGATTGGTTGAAGGGTCTCCTGTATCACTGGCTGTTATGTTTATGACCTCACTGATCTCAAACAGCAGCTGTTTATACCCAACAATGTGACATTACATAAACAATAGCACACTGGCCCCGCCCCCTGCGTCACGCCGCCGACCAACACAAACACATTCTCAGCAACCCGACGGCGGCGGCGAGTGTTTGAGCGGCACATAAAAATACAAACGGACTCAGAGGGCTCACAATACCTCTGGCCGAGGGCTAAAAATATCAGCGAGAAGGTGTTTCCCTAAAAAGATCTGGGCCCAGATGGACGGAGTGTGAGAACGGCTCCGGGGAAGGAAGATGGAGAACCATTAAGATAAAAATAAAACCAGAGCCGGGGCTTGATTAGTGAGAACTGGACAATGTGTCTGAAGAACTCTGAGCTTTTAAATGTCACGTTCATCATGATTATACATCTGAGCTGACTTTTGACCACACTGGTGTTGAATAAGAACTAAACTAGAACACAGACGGTTCTTTAATCGATCATTTAATCAATTCATTAATTAATCAGCTGGTTTTCAGTGTGCTACACAACGATGTGAATCTGTTCATAGACATGATCGTTCCTTCTTCTGACCTGGAAACGTCTTAGAACCTGAGTTACATCTGTAACCTTACTAGCTGATCTGGTTCCTCTCCTGGAGAACCATCACTGATGGATGAAGGAAGGAAAGAAAGATGGAGGGAACGAAGGAAGGAAGGAGAGAGATAAGGAAGGAACGAAAGGAGGAAGGACACAGGGAAGGAAAGAAGGTGAGAGAGGGAAAAAGCGAACGAAGGATGGACAGAAGGAGGAAGAAGAAGAAGAAGAAGAAGAAGAAGGAAAGACAGAAGGACAGAAGGAAGGAAAGAAAGATGGAGGGAAGGAACGAAGGATGGGAGGAGAGAGATGAGGAAAAAGAGAAGGAAAGAACGTAAGAGAGATGGATAAGGAAGGAAGAAAAGATAGATAGACAGAGAGAGATGAAGGAAGGAAAGAAGGAAAGAGAGAAGGACGGAAGGTAAGAGAGGGGGATAAGGAGGGAAGGAAAGATTGAGAGACAGAAAGAGAGATGGAATCAAGGAAAGAAGGAAAAGAGAGATAAGGAATGAGGGAAGGATGGATGGAAGGAGGGAAAGAAAGAAAGATGGAGATGGAAGGAAGGAAGGAAGGAAAGATAGGTGTTCCAGCACTGAAACAGTGTCTCCACAGACACCAGATTTAAAGCGACAGTACACTGTGAAGCGTTACCTCTTTAAGAGGAACGTTTAGCTTGAGTTAGCGAGCGATGCTAACGTCATGTTGGTCTTTTCTTTGAGCTGGTTCCTCTGACTCACGCTTACTACACTTACAACGGAAAAGACTTCAGCTTCTTCGTCTACGGAGTCGAGAACAAAGTGTTTACGTCCAAATATCCCTCGGCCTGTTCTATTCTGTGGTTTTCACTGTTTTTGTTGATTCTGTTCTGATCATAGACGGTAAAAAGATAGGACAGCTCCTCTGAAGTGAAGCCAAAGCAAGTAGAGCTCCCCCTGGTGGCTGGCTGCAGTATAGGTCATAAGCTCCACCCCCTCCGTGTTAGTGGGCGGGACTTGGGCCAAACTAAAACACTAAAATACACGTCAAATACATTTTTTTCAAGGATGGTTTCTGTCATTTTAGGTAGTTAATATAATGTTGATGAATGTTCAAGTGGTGTCCATATTTATATACAGTCTATGCTTCAGGTGTTTACGATGCTCATAAATATATTCATTCATCGTTTTACATCCGTTTCTCTTCTAATTAATGACTCACTCCAAAGGCTCCGTCATTTCAACCATTTAACTACTGACTCATTCAGCAAGGCCCGTGACCAAAACAGACTTTAACCGTGTCGTAAAATCTCAGTTATGATCTGGCTTTGGTCGTAATGTTTTCACACTGTTCAACTAGAAGAGCAGAATGTTTGCAACAACCAAAACTCCAATAATGTGTAAGACACACAGAGCACACAGAGGACCAGCAACCACTCAGAAGATACTTAAATAAAATGTTTTGTGCCACCACTTTGGATGATTTGGTGACTTTTTGCAGATCAGACTTGTATAATTTCACATCATAAAATGTGTTTGTCGACATTAAAACCCTCCAGCATCACAGGAAACGCTGTTCTGCGTCAACCTGCTGCAGCATCTTATATAAAACAGATAAAACTTAATAATTATGTAATTTCACATGATACAATTTGGCATTTTGCTGAAAATTCTCGGCCGAAAAACTTAAAATGCATTTTCGGCAGAAAATTGCCGACGTGTTGTTCCGGCGATAAAAGTCTGAAGATTTTCCGGGTAATTTCTGCCGAAAATTTATCGATGCAAAATTGCTGTGTTTGTTGCTTGCATCATCGCAACATCCTGTTTCGGCCGTATTGTTTCGATAAAAGTCCAACGATTTTCGGCCGAAAAACTGCAAATGCATTTTCGGGCGAAAATTGCCGCGGTCGTTGCTTGCACGTGATGTTTTGGCGATAAAAGTCCGAAGACTTTTGGCCAAAAAAAACACTTTGTGATGATGCAAGCAACAACCGCAGCAATTTTTGGCCAAAAATGGCCCAAAAGTGCATTTTCGTTTTTTGGGACGAAACTTTTCGCTGCATCCCTACTTTTTCCAGTAAAAAACATACAATATGATAATGAGCCCTATATAGAGGCTAAGAAACTTTACAAATCTGTTCTCTAACACATGTTAAACCAGGATGTTTTTATAACCATGCTACTAGTTTTGCTCACATTTTACGACTTTTCTGTATTTTGCAAGTCAAACTGCTGTTCTGCATAAATCTGCCGCCCAGCTGCTTCAGCATCTCACATAAAACACGCAATAAAACTAAGTTAAGATTAATTTTTCCCAACTGTTTCTCTACCTTTCATGATTTCAACATTTGTTTTAAAACTTTAGTCCTTCATCTTAATTTCATTTCTATTAACAGTCCAGTACAAACAGGGACTTTCTGACCCAGGTGGAGTCTGAGGACCTGAAGGAGTCTTCAGAGGAGACTTTTTGTGCCCAGAGTAACGTTCAAGTCCCTAAAAACTTCAGTTTGAACTCAGACAAACAGGAAGTAGAAACAGTTTAGAGTCTGAATAAATTAAAGCTTTCAGTTTTGTTCACGTGCTCTCACCGAGATCTTCGTCTTTTTCGTCCATTTCTCCGCCGCTTTCCGTCGTTGAACGGGACTCGAGCTCCGAAACGTGAACACCGACCAGTCTGGGACATTAAGACACGACGTCCGGTCAGGGTTTTCAAAGTAAAAGCCTTGGCCGTAAACATTAAGCGAGACACAGATGAATCCACGTCTCTCTATTAGAAACCAGAGCTGAACAGGACTGGTTTCACTGGTGTACCTAATGAACTGGCCAGGGACTTTTACAATAAAAGCCTTCTTCTCTTGGTATCTGAGCTCCAGAGGTTTGTTTTATTTTGAAGGTCATATCTTCTAACTTCCTGTCTCGTCTCGTGCCTGCTGGCCACGCCCTTCACAGCTCTGGTTCTATAACATTTATTCATTTAAAACCATCTTAAATGTTTCTCTGACTCATAATAACTTTTAAACATTAACAAACGTTTTAATTTTATTTTATTCAACTGTTTGTTTCTATCAAGACAAATTATTGTCACTAACAGAAGCTTCTGTGTCAGTACATCTGTTTATATGTTTATAGAGAATAATTATTATTATTCACCATTATTTACCTAATCTCTTCTTCCTCTTTCTCTTCTTCCTCTTCCTCTTGTTCTTCTTTCTCCTCTTCTTGCTCTTCTTCCTTTCCCTCCCCATCTTCTTCCTCCTCTTCCTCTTCTTCCTTTCTCCTCTTCCTCTTCTTGCTCTTCTAACTCTTCTTCCTCCTCCTCTCATTCTTCCTCTTCCCCTTGTTCTTCCTCTTCCTCCTCTTCTTCCTGTTGCTCCTCTCCTTCTTCCTCATCTCCCTCATCTTCCTCTTCTTCCTCTTTCTCCTTATCCTTTTCTTCCTTTCCCTCCCCATCTTCTTCCTCCTCCTCCTCTTCTTCCTGTTGCTCCTCTCATTCTTCCTCCTCCTCTTCTTCCTCTTCTTCATGTTGCTCCTCTCATTCTTCCTCCTCCTCTTCTTCCTCTTCTTCCTGTTGCTCCCCTTCTTCCTCATCCTCCTCTTCCTCTTCTTCATCTTCCTCCTCCTCTTCTCCCTTTCTCTCCCCATCTTCTTCTTCCTCGTCCCCTTCTTGCTCTTCCGCCCCATCTTCCTCCTTTTTCTTCATTCTCCTCTTCCTCTTCCTCTTCCTCCTCTCATTCTTCCTCATCCTCCTCCTCTTCTTCCTCTTCCCCTTGTTCTTCCTCTTCCTCCTCTTCTTCCTGTTGCTCCTCTCCTTCTTCCTCATCTTCCTCTTTCTCCTCTTCCTATTCTTGTTTTTCTTTTCTTCCTCCTCCTCTTCTTCCTTTCCCTCCCCATCTTCTTCTTCCTCTTCCCCTTCTTCCTCTTCCTCCTTTTCTTCATTCTCTTCTTCCTGTTGCTCCTCTCATTCTTCCTCCTCCTCTTCTTCCTCTTCCCCCCTCGCTCTTCCCCCTTTTCTTCATTCTCCTCTTCCTCCTATTATTCTTTTTCTTCCTCCTCTTCCTCTGCTTCCTCTTCCTCCTTCTCACTGATCCTTGGTCCAGGACCCTGTCTCTGGTTCTCCTCCTTCCTCGGACCACTGCAGACCAGGAACATGGAGATGTTCTGATCCAGTCGTCTGGTTCTCCTCAGCGTCTCTTAAATTCTTCCTTTTGAACATTTTTCCTGCTTCTAACATCAAATCTGGGGATGAAAAGCCTCTTATATCCACTTCTGACTTGTTTTTCATGGTTTTCATCTTAATTCGTACTCAATCAATCTAGTTTGTTGTTATTTGTTTGTCAGATAAACCCACAAAGACAGAATGGATCTTTTATTCTGTAAAATGAAAGGGATGATGAGGACAAACATAACTGGGATGAGACAAAAAACAGAAGGATCTTTATATAATTCAGTGTGTCATGACATAAGCAGGATCAGTTTACTAATATTTACAAAGGAATAACTCCACAGATGCAGCTCAGAACGGAAAGAACCGGAAGAATTCACCGTTAAACACGAGATCAAGCTCTTATTTGTCTATTTACTCGTTTATTTATTCTAAAAAATCATTAAAACAAGAAAAAAGTGCAAAAAGTCCCACATTTTGTCACGGACCTTTAACGCACCATGTCGTCAGCTGACCCGGATGTTGTCGTCTTCTTCTTCTTCTCCTCCCGGCAACAACCAAACACAACTGTTAGCTGTTTGATCTGCGAGAAGCTCTCAGGTTGATTCTGGACACGGATTTGTCCTCGCACGTCTAAAATGGTGGGACAGAGGGACAGCTCGACGTGTCCTTAATAAAACAGAGACACATTTCCGCCGTCGCTCTTGTGAATTTCCACTTTTAAATGACGGGACTTTTTTCAGTAAATTGCTAACAGGCTAGCGTGCTAATGCTAGCCGGGCGTTGTCAGTTTATTCCCGAGCAGCGTTGTAGTTCAGGATTTATCAGCGTTGACAGCTAGTTAGGACTAATACACTGTGTTTAATTATGTCTGTGAGGGTTTATTTATTTTATTTATTATTTTATTTATTGATGCTAACCTCCCTGTGTGTCTCAGGCTGAAGTGGAGGAAACGCTGAAGAGAATCCAGAGCCAGAAAGGAGTTCAGGGAATTATCATCGTTAATTCAGAAGGTAAAACCACTTCATGCTGTTATTTTATATAAAATATAATATAATATAAATACTTGTATTAAAAACATATCGGTTCTGTTTAATAATGACTCAAAACTTCAGCAGATGTTAACACAACTCCTTAAAGCAGAACTAAAACGAGCCAATATTACATATCAGAGCCTCCTTCCACAACATTTCTATTGGATTAAGGTCAGGACTTTGACTTGGCCGTTCCTAAACATTCATCTTGTTCTTCTTTAACCATTCTTTTGTAGAACCACTTGTGTTCTTGGTTCTCGTTGTCTTGCTGCATGACCCAGTTTCTCTTCACATTCAGCTCATGGACAGATGTCCTGACATTTTCTTTTAGAGTTCACTGGTAGAATTCAGAATTCATTGGTCCATCAATGAGGACAAGCCGTCCTGGTCCAGATGCAGCAGAACAGGCCCAAACCAGGACATTAGCACCCCCATGTTTGATGGAGGGATGAGGTTCTGATGCTGGAATGATGCAGTGTTGTTTCATCTCATTTAAACCAAACTATTCTACTTTGGTCTCATCTGTCCACTAAACATTGTCCCAATAGTCTTCTGTCTTGTCCACATGATGTTTAGAAATGTTCTTCTTGGAGAGCAGTGTCTTTGTCCATCACACCATGGTTGTTCAGTGGATTCATCAACATTAACATCAGCCAATGAGAGAGAGGCCTTTAGCTGCTTAGAAGTTCCCCTGGGTTCCTCTGGGACCTCTCAGACTATTATGGAGTGATCTTTGTTGGTGGACCACTCCTGTGGAGGGGAACAGTCGTCTTCAATCTGTCTGACTGTGGATTATTTGTGGGTTCCAAACTCTTTAGAGATGGTTCTGGAACCTTTTCCAGCCTGATGAGCAACAACAACTCTTTCTCTGAGCTCCTCAGAAAGCTCCTTTGTCCACAAACATGTGTTGTGAAGATCAGACTGAGACAAATCCCTGATTTATTGAAACTAAACCAGGAACTGAACCACACCTGAGTCTCATTACACTGATGGAAACACTTCTGAACACATGGAGAACACCCTAACCCTCTCTGATATGTGATATTGGAGTCTGCTCTCGTGTTTGTTCCTCTCAGGAATCCCCATCAAGACGACTCTGGACAACTCCAGCACGGTGCAGTACTCGGGTCTGATCCACCAGCTGGTGATGAAGGCCAGGAGCACCATACGAGACATCGACCCCCAGAACGACCTGACCTTCCTCCGAGTTCGCTCCAAGAAGAACGAGATCATGATCGCTCCGGGTGAGAACCCTCTCTGTCGCAGCCTTCAGTCGTTTTTCTCTCTACGTTAAACTCAGAACAACAGAAGCTGAACTCTGGAGGAGCTGAGCTTCGTTTGTTCTGGTGGTTTTAGTAAAGTGTGTCGTGGCTAATCCGGAGCAGAAAGTCCAGTGAAGAGGTCACGTGTTGCCAGTAAAGCTGATTGTAGCTGCAGATCAGTTCTCACTGGTTTGATTGAAACCTGATGAAATGTCAAATTAATTATTCAATTCTTTCCCTTCACAGATAAGGACTATTTCCTGATCGTCATTCAGAACCCCTCGGACTGAAGGAACCGCCGCCCGACTCTCTCCCCTCTCGTTCGTCCGTCTTTTGTTTCTTTTTTATTTTTTTGTCGCTAAACCAAAAGCTCCTGTTTTCCCCAGAAGCTTTCTTTCTTTCTTTCATTGCGCTCGCTGCAGCAGGAAGTAAAGAAACGCAGACACCAGTCATTCCACTCGAGTCCCTCTCTCCGACCGGCTTCGTTTCCCTCGGTTCCATCTCGACGGAGAACTTGTTATTTATTGTTTTGAGAAGCGCAGTATTTCACGGGGTGAGCGGTGAACCACACTACGACCACGTCTCTGCTCACGTCACGTCTCTGCTGGTTATTTGTAACAAATTAAGAAATTAAAAAAAGTCAAAATGAGCCGTTTGTTGTGTGTGTGTGTGTGTGTGTGTCATGACTCGGGGACACGATCAGTATTTTGGAACAAGCTGTAAAGTCTCTCACATGTTAAGATCTTCTAATAACATACATTAATGTAAAATAAAAACTAATCTCCATAACATTCAGTAGCAGTAACAGAAAATTTTTAATTATTAAGTTATATATATATATAGCAACAAAAATATAGCATTAAAATAAATCTCATTAATATAAAAATAAAATAAAAAATGTCTTATGTAAAATTACAATAACTAATATATAAAAAATAAAACAAAATATTAAAATAAATTCCATTAAACACCAAAAATAAATAAAACAAAAGTATTTAATATGAAATAAAAAGGCCATATAAAAATAACAGACATAAAATAAAGTTAAAAAAAAAAAACACGACTAAAATAATGTCTAATATAATAAAAAATGATTATATGAATATAAATAAATGTCATTTATATATAATAAATAATAATAAATCCATAATAAAGCTCGGCGGTGAAAAAAGGCGCACGTCCCCTTTAAGCGCAGCGGGTGACGTCAGCGCTGCTTCAGTGGCTTTGTTTGTCCGGAGCCGTTGGAGCCTCAGACGGACCCGAGACACGGACCCGAGACACGGACCCAGACCCAGAACCTCCAGCTTCTCCCGAGTCCCGGCGGCACCGACAACCCTACGAAACCTGCCAGAGCGCATCGAGACAGACATGCCGTCCGACAGGCCCTTCAAGCAGAGGAGGACATTCGGTAAGAACCCCCCTCCGGGCCGACGTTTGTTTTGCTGCGGCTGCCGTTTACCCGAGCGGAGGAGCGGTTAGCCGGCCTGTTAGCCGCCTAGCTCCGCCTAGCTCCGCCCGTCTGTTGACAAGTGTCTGCTGTTGTTATTGTAGCCGTTCCTAACGTTAGCAGCGCGGGACACAAACCTCCAGCCGTCTGCTCGGGACATTATGTGTTTATGGAGGGAAATAAATAAACATCAGGAACAACGTGTCTCATCTGTTTGACTAAATGACATCGACATTATCCTCTGGGTTATCCGGGTTCATCATCTGGGTCACATTAGCCGGGCGAGCCGCGGAGCTAGCTCGGCCCTTGTTGACCAGCGCTAACGCCGCCGGCTAAGCTAACAGCTAACGGCTAGCAGCTAACGGCTAACGGCTAACGGCTAACGGCTAACAGGACCGTGTAAGCAGTTAGTGTTTCTGGGAGGAAAACAACATGTGCTGACACATTATCCCAGTACACGTGTTGACTGATTTATGTTGTAACTTGACGCCGGTAGACGGCCCCCTGTCCCGGGCAGGAGGAGCCCGCTCGGCCCGTTGCATAATTCTTCTACCCGGAGGAAGAACCAACAGTTGATCTTCTGTTTATTGGTTGTGTTGACCAGGACCAGCTGTTCTCATTAAGCTGCTTTAACCCACTGATAAGATATGAACTGTTATTAACCAGCAATGATTAACTCCTGGGCTTTTAGTGTTTATCTGAATTATTCATGAATGATTTAATATATTTACATACTGACTGTGTTACTTTTATTTTATTAAATATGAATGACATTCTTTTTTATATATATATATATTTTATTATATTATTATTACTATTATATCATTACTTAATTTTTATTTGTATTGCTGACATCACTTTTATAAATTTTATATGGTAATCCTTTAATTTATAATTATTATCATTTTTACTGGCGCTATTTTTTTAAATTTATTTTACTTTTTATTAATTTATATGTTACTGGAATTTATTTTATCTTTTATATTCCTGACATCGCTTTCAAATTGAATTTTTTTTATTTTGAATATTAATTTAATTTTATATGACTGACAATTTTATTTTTTTTTTAAATGTTTTTTTTATTAGAGATTAAGGTAATCCTTTAATTCATACATTTTTAAATGACTGATATAGCTTTATTTTTTAACATTATTTTTTTATATTTTTATTTTACTTTTTATTTTTTACTGAATTTATTTGTGTTTTATATTCCTGACGTCAGCCATTTGATAAAAAGTCATTTTTATGTTACTGGAATTTATTTTATTTATGTTTTACATTACTGACATCACTATCTGTATATATTTTATTTATTATTACTTTGTGTATAAGAGGTGAAACACTATTTAGATTAAATACAGGTGATGTAATTACACACATTTAAATTCTTGATAATATCTGAGACACATAAAGACGCTGGAATAAAAGTTTAACAGCGGATGTTAAAGTTATGTTTTAGTGGTAATTTAACCAAACGACTAATTAATATATTAATCCGTACACATCCTGTTTATCGTTATTTAGCTCTGACCTGTAGCTCGGGTTGAAACCCAAACAAAGGAGTCGTTTTCCTCTTGGCCACCCGAGCTTTGACCCTAAAGTTCCTCTGAAATGGAGCAGTGGGATATTTATAAGCGGTTAGTGAGTGAAAGAGTGTAAATTAGACGGAGAGGTGGTAAAAACCCTGCAAAGCTCAAAGCTGGAAACAGTGCAGGGATTAAAGTCCTCGTTCAGACACAAATCACATGAAAAAAGAGGAACTTGATCCTTTTAGAGACTAAAAGGAAACTGCAAAGAGCTCTAAGAGGAAATAAATTAATCAACTAAACTGAATATAATTAAAAAAATAAATTAAAAAATTACTTTAAAATATTATTTTTGAAGTTATTAATACTTTTATCAGCGTATGAGACAAATATGATCTGGATTGTTGTTCAGGCGTCTCATTACAAGTCGTCTTCTTCTGCGGTTTAGATGCTACCGGGCGTATTACTGCCCCCTACAGGGTAAAGTGATTTACTACGACCACACTTCAGATTCTGCTTGCTTTCCACATCGTTACAGCTGCTCTGATCGCCTCCTGGTTTCTTGAGCTACATGGTCATTTTGACAAAAATAATTAGTCTGGGGATCAGAACCGTATTAAATGTAAACGTAAAAAAACAGTTAATAATTGGTTACACAGAACTTTATTACATTAATTTTAACACCCTATATATACCGTAATTTCCAGACTATAAGGCGCACCAGCTAAATTTTGGGGAAACTACAGATTGTTCCATATATAAACCGCACCCGACTATAAGCCGCACCCAAGCCGCTGGTGTTTTAATGTTTAATTACCGTAAGGGTTTCTTCTACCACGGAGGGGATTGTCGGGACAGAAATGACTGTTTGGAAACGCAAAGCGTCCTATTTATTTACATTTGAGAAACACAATAAATCTTTCAATCAATCAATCAATGATCAAACTTTCACATCTTTGACATTACAAACAGCATTCGTGCAGTGCACAAATAATACAACGGTGCGCTCCTAGCGCACTTCCTGCAGTCATCGTACCGTAGTAGTGCAGTATAACAAGAAACAAAGCTTACAACGCTTGACGAGGCAATAACGTTAAATGGCTAAATTTAATTCGTTTTTAAAAGTGCTTGCCTGTAACACGGCAGCAAAAGTGCAGTAACCCGCTGCTCAACTAAATAACCAGCATCTTTTTCTTAAACAGCCAACACAGCAGTAAAGGTGCAGTAACACGGTTTACTGTATCAAAATAACCAGCCTACTATACCAGAAAAGTCAGTTCTTAATCCTCGTGTCATCGTCTATGACATGATAGTCGCCCCTGGTGACCGTTAGCTGTAAAAATCCATATATCCGTTGTATAAACCGCAGGGTCCAAAGCAAGTGTGTGTGTGAGAGAGAGAGACGCATGAGTGACAGAGAGACGAAGAGAGAGCAGGGAAAGGAAATGCAGCTGAACGAATACGCTGCGTGTTTTAAATAGCGTAGAAAAAGAATAACGAAACGCAATATGTGACGGTCGGTGTTGAATCCTTTATTTTTTGGTCGGTGTTGAATCTGTGGCGCACCGCCACAGATTCAACTATGTGTGGGAAACACTGGAAGACGTGGTGGACGAGGAGCTACGGACATGACACATCAGATCAGGATTTATTCACTGTGGCTGGAGAAATAATAAAATAGTAGTGTCATTAATATAATAAATAAATAAAAGTAATTTAAGTAATAAAAATGGAAAAAAATAAATAGAAATGGAAAAATATAATAAAAAACAAAATGGTATAAAAATAAATAAAATAAATGCCATTATTATAAAATAAATAATACAAAGAATGTCAATAATATAATAAAATCAAATCAAATAAAGGCAGAGATGCACCGAAACTTTTCGGCCGAAAAACCGAAAATGCACTTTCGGGCCATTTTCGGACGAAAATTCCTGCGGTTGTTGCTAGCATCATCACAACATCACGTTTCTGCGATAAAAGTCCGAAACAACACGTTTGCATCATCACAACATCACGTTTCTGCGATAAAAGTCCGAAACAACACGTTTGCGTCATCACAACATCATGTTTCGGTGATAAAAGTCCGAAATTTGACGGCGATAAAAGTCCGAAACAACACGTTTGCATCATCACAGCATCATGTTTCAGCAATAAAAGTCCGAAACAACACGTTTGCATCATCACAACATCACGTTTCTGCGATAAAAGTCCGAAACAACACGTACAAGCCACAACTGCAGCAATTTTTGGCCGAAAATGGCCTGAAAGTGCATTTTCGGTTTTTGACTGAAAAGTTTCGGTGCATCTCTACAGTAAAGTCATTAATATATTAAAATATAATGTAATGAATAAAATAAAATAATAGTAATGACACTGATATACAAATAAAATAAAACTACTACTGAAATAATAAACAACGTTCACATTTAGCCATTTCTTCCACCAGCAGGTTCAGACGTCGCTGCTTTAACATCTCGTTAGTTCCTGGTTTAATTCACCGATGAACCGTTGAACACGAGTCGTAAACTTTTCTGACGGCTTGTCTCTCTTCGCCCACACAGCTGACCGATGCAAAGAGGTCCAGCAGATCCGTGAGCAGCACCCCAACAAGATCCCGGTAAGACCCCAGTCCACATCCAGACCCAGAGGATCCAGCGTGAGGACGTCTGACTCTGACTGGTTGTGTTTTTGTGTCTGCAGGTGATCATCGAGAGGTATAAGGGAGAGAAGCAGCTTCCTGTTCTGGACAAGACCAAGTTCCTGGTGCCGGACCACGTCAACATGAGTGAGCTGGTCAAAATCATCAGGTAAACGGACACTGTAGGTAAATTTAGAGCCTGCATGAGGACCAGAGGATCCTGTACAGTCCTCCACACTGCTTCACACCAAAGGATGAGATATAATAAATAAAGATCCAGTTGATTGTTCCCACTCTTAAAGCTGAGGAGGCTGAAATACTAAAGGAACTTAATTTATTTAAAGATGTGACTCAGCTGTAAAAGTTGATTTGCGGCCGATCGATCGGCCTCTTGGTGGGTGTCCAGACTTTTGAGACGTAGTCGTAGATCTGCTTCTCTAAGAGCAAAGACCGGAAGACGAGGAGGAGGAGGAAGAGGAGGAGGAGGAAGAGGAGGAGGAGGAGGTGAAACATGAGAAAGTTAAACATGAGCTGTAGCGTAGAGCAGCGTCCGGCGTCGGTTTGATTCGATCCTCAGACAATTAAGGTTCATTCAGGTGTTTTAAATCTTCAAATCAGTGTTCCCGTAACAACCATCCTCCCCCCTGTCCTCCCCCCTGTCCTCCCCCCTGTCCTCCCCCTATCCTCCAGGCGCCGGCTGCAGCTCAACCCCACCCAGGCCTTCTTCCTGCTGGTCAACCAGCACAGCATGGTGTCCGTGTCCACGCCCATCTCTGAGATCTACGAGCAGGAGAGGGACGAGGACGGCTTCCTCTACATGGTCTACGCCTCGCAGGAGACCTTCGGCTGCTAGGGAGGGGGACACGGGATGGGGGAGGGAGAGTCTTCAGGTGTAGAGAGACGAGGGGGGAGGAGGGGAGGAGGGAGGGACCTAGGCCCAGGTAGCAGCTCCCCGTCATCAGTGTCCTCTCTGTCTCTGTCTCTGTCTCTGTCTCCGTCGCCGTCCAGCGCCGTCTCCTCTTTGGTCAGTAAACGCATCACGAGCCGCCGCCGATGCTCCGGACGACGCCTCGGACTCGTTTCACGTCCTCGTCCTTCCTTCTTTCAGTCCCACACAGGTTTCAGACACTAGCCGGCCAAAACATTAGGTACACCACTGAATGCATTCTAATGTAGCGCCAGAAAGGTGACGAGCCCACTGACTAACATGGAGCGGCCACAATATTAGGAACACGTGGCAGTTCAGCAGTAATCACTAGTGTACCTAATGTTTTGTCTCGTGTGTGTATGCACCAGTAAAGCTACACACACAGGTTTCCGTTAACATTTAACATTAAGAGCATCATGCAAGTAAAACATCCGTTCGTTAGCGTACCTAATGAAGTGGCAGGCGAGCGTACGTGTGAACGTGAAGCTAACGCGCCGCTTCAACCGCTTTTAATTCTCTCATTTTAATGTCGTACGTTTATCGCCGCCGCCCCGCTCCTCCACCTCCTCCACCTCCTCCACCTCCTCCCTCTCCCTGACAATCAGCCCCCCCCACCCCCCTCCATGCCCCTCCCCTTTAAGCACAACAGTCCCACCACGCTAACGTCTAACGTCACTAACGGACACGTTTAAAGAGGTGAAAGCGCTCGACTCTGTTCCTGCGTGAGGACGAGGGGTCACAGGGGAGGGGTTGGGGGAGGGGTTGGGGGAGGGGTTTCTTTCATTTGACCTTTGACCTGTAACCTGTAACCGGAGCCTGAGGTGACTGAGGTGACCGGAGGCCCCTCCCCTCCCCTCCCCCTGCTTTAATGTGTAACATGATCAGAGACACTACAGTAGCATAGAGTTCATCTAACGTATTTAACGTAGGAACATGAATGAGCTTCGTTTGCACACGGATCCGTAGGATTAATTACTGTAACCATAGCAACCAGTCTTCTTTTTGTACCTGCTCCTCTCCCGTCGGCCTTTAACTTAGAGACGATGTGATGCACTACGATCCCTGCATGTTTTATTGTTTCCTTTTTATAAATGTATATTGATTTTACAGATATAATTGTATTTGTTTTAATTCAAGAGAGAGAGAAAAAACAGAAAGTCTTTTTAGATGTTTACTTGAACCAAAAAAATAAAATAAAATAAAAAAACACTATTAATAATAATAAGTGACTATAATCAGCTGTGTTACCAAGTGTGTTCTTCTTTAGGCTTTCTGATGTCGTCACTATACGGAGGGCTGTACATAGACGCGTTGCTATGACGATATTCAAAGCATTCGCCAATAAATGAATAAAAGAGTTGCCTTTAAAAAGAAAAACGACTGATTTGTTTGATTAAGTGTTTTAAACTCACACACATTTAGATTAAGACCAGGAAGATGGGAGGTCACATATTCATTCATTCCTTCTCTCCTTCCTTCCTTCCTTCCTTCTTCTCTCCTTCCTTCTTCTTCTCTCCTTCCTTCCTTCTTCTTCTCTCCTTCTTTTTCTTCCTTCCTTCCTTCTCTCTCCTCTCTCCTTCCTTCCTTCCTTCTTCTTCTCTCTTCTCTCCTTCCTTCTTCTCTCTCCTTCTCTCCTTCCTTCCTTCTTCTCTCCTTCCTTCTTCTCTCTCCTTCTCTTTCTTCCTTCCTTCCTTCCTTCTCTCTCCTCTCTTCTCTCCTTCCTTCCTTCTCTCTCCTCTCTCCTTCCTTCCTTCCCTCTCTCCTTCTTCTGTCCTTCCTTCCTTCTCTCTCTCCTCTGTCTCCTTCCTTCCTTCTCTCTCCTTCCTTCCTACCTTGTCTCCTTCCTTCTCTCCTGTCTCCTTCCTTCCTTCTCTCTTTCCTTCTTTCCTTCCTTCCTTGTCTCTCTCCTTCCTTCTTTCCTTCCTTCCTACCTTGTCTCCTTCTCTCCTTCCTTCCTCCCTCCATAAATAAATCAGATCTTAACATGTGAGAGTCTTTCCATCTTGTTCCAACATCTGGATCATGTCTCCAAGTCAACAATCAGCTGTTGATGGTTCTGATCCAGCGGTAGGTAGAGATCCATTAGAGACAGCAGCTGGTACAATATTCTACTGACCACATGATGGCGCTGCTGATTTACAGACACACAAACTGAGATCAGATCTCAAGTGCTGGCTGGGGACACATGTGGAGACACATTTAGATTAAGACCAGGTGGATGGACAGGTGAGACCAGGTGAGACCAGGTGGAGGGACAGGTGAGACCAGGTGAGACCAGGTGAGACCAGGTCTCAAGAGAAGAAACGGATCAAACAGATAAAAAGAGGTGGATTCATTTTATTTTACAAAGTCAGACGGTTAAGAAATATCACGAGTTACGTCATCATCATCATCATCATCTTCATCATCACTAACACTAACTCGCTGCCTCGTCGTCAGTTTTCTGGTTCAGAGCTCAAACATGAAGCGTCTTCACCTTCACTTGATATTATGGGATGTATTCTGGTCGTCGTGCTCAGCTCCTGCTGGACCTTCACCCAGAGCAGCAGCAGCAGCACAGACACTAGTTTAAACTTTAATTTCTACCAGACTCCAGCCGGTCGAGACACGAGAGCTGAACCGGTTTGATGGATCCGTCCTGGAGACGTTTATAACAATAAAATAACAAAGGGCCAACGAGGAGGGAAGGGTTTTAAGGTGGTAATGTGAGATCCAGCCCTCGTTGGCGTTCTCCGTGAGGTGAGGAGGTGTCGTCTACGCCATGCTGATGACAAACAGATAAACAGCTTCACTCATCACATCCAGTCTGAACGCTGAGAGTCATTTAGGAAACGGCTGAGACCAGGTAGGATAAGTTGATTAAATTACATTTATTAGTTTATTAATAGTTAATTAAAGGATTAGTTGACTACGCAGGAAACATCTCCACTTGACCAGAAGCTAGCTTGGAGCAACGAGCTAGGCTAATTAGCAGAGCTAGGCTAATTAGCAGAGCTAGGCTAGTTAGCAGAGCTAGGCTAGTTAGCAGAGCTAGGCTAATTAGCGGTGCTAGCATAGAACAGTAACAGTTTGACAGAAGCAGACCTCCAGTTACTGAAGTTATTATTTATAGTTTTCAGTCAAACAGAGTCGTTCTCTTTAATCAGGTTCTTTAGTAACGAGTTTAGAAATTATTTAATATTAATTCAGAAAAATCTCTATAAGGGTTTAATGAGAGTATTTACATACTCTATGTGCCCTTCCTTCCTTCCTTCCTTCCTCCCTTTCCTTCTGTCTGTGTCTTCCTCCTTTCATCAGTCCTTCCTACTTTTTTCCATCCTTCATCAATCATTCCTTCCTCTCTCCCTCCTTCCTTCAGTCCTTCTTCCCTCCTGTCGTTCCGTCCTTCTTCCTTCTATTCTCCCTTCATCCATCATTCCTTCTACGTCTTCTCTCTCTCCCTCCTTCTATTCTTCCTTTCCTCCCTTCCCTCTTTCCTTCCTTCTTTGTGTCTTCTCTCCCTCCTTCCTTCAGTCCTTCCTTCATCCATCATTCCTTCTACGTATTCTCTCCCTCCCTTCCTCCCCTCTTTCCATCCTCCCTTCCTTCCTTCCCTTAATAACTGATGGTCATGTGATCATATCAGGACTCGTATCGTCTGATGCTCAATATTAAAACGATCGAGGTCTAAAATAAACGTGACCCTGTTTTCTGTTCTTAAACCACCTGAGCGTGGACCGGTCTGACTCTGGACCGGTCTGACTCTGGACCGGTCTGAGCCTGGACCGGTCTGAGCGTGGACCGGTCTGAGCCTGGACCGGTCTGACTCTGGACCGGTCTGACTCTGGACCGGTCTGACTCTGGACCCGTGTGCCGGCGGCGCCTACCTGTCGATGAGCGAGTCCCTCATGCTGGTGGCGATGGCGGACGGCTGCGCCGCGTCGCTGAGCCTGAAGACGCTCTCGATGACGGACAGCTCGGTGCTGGTCGTGTCCAGGCCGCAGAACGCGCACCAGTCGTTGACAACCATCCCCGCGGCGATGACCTCGCTGCCCCGGTTCACCGTGCCCGCCTGGACAGGAAGTTAGCATTAGCATTAGCATGTCACCTCTCTGCTTTTATTGTGAAAAACCTGCCGAGTTTACTGTGACAGTAAAGAGACGACATCATCATCATCATCGTCGTCATCGTCTTCGTCACTCACCACCAGAGGAACCTGCAGCAGAGACGACAGCTCGTCCTGGTCCTCTATGGACGTCTTGGGGTGGACCAGTCCCCCCTGGTTACTGAAGGAGCAGTAGGACCCCACCAGGACCTGCTCCGCTACCGTCTGACGGAAAACCTCCACCTTCAGGGTGTCCGCCAGGACCTCCTCCGTCTCCTGGAGACAGAGACATGGACGGGGTTAGAGGAGGAGGAGGAGGGGGAGGAGGAGGAGGAAGAAGAGGGAGGAGGAAGAAGGAGGAGGAGGAAGAGGGAGGAGGAGGGGGAGGGGGGAAGGGAGGAGGAGGAGGGGGAGGAGGAGGAGGGGGAGGGGGAGGAAGAAGGAGGAGGAGGAAGAGGGAGGAGGGGGAGGAGGAGGAAGAGGGAGGAGGAGGAGGGGGAGGAGGAAGAGGGGGGAGGAGGAAGAGGGAGGAGGGGGAGGAGGAAGAGGGGGGAGGAGGAAGAGGGAGGAGGAGGAAGAGGGAGGAGGAGGAAGAGGAGGAAGAGGATGGAGGAAGGAGAGAAGAAGATAGGACAATGAGGAGGAGGAAGGAGGAGAAGGAGGAAGAGGAAGAAGAGGGAGGAGGAAGAGGGAGGAGGAGGGGGAGGGGGGAGGAAGAGGGGGAGGAGGAGGAGGAGGAGGAGGAAGAGGGAGGAGGAGGAAGAGGGGGGGGAGGAGGAAGAGGGGGAGGAGGAGGAGGAAGAGGAGGAGGAAGAAGGAAGAAGAAGGAGGAGGAAGAGGGAGGAGGAGGGCGAGTGGGGAAGGGAGGAGGAGGGGGAGGAGGGAGGAGGAAGAGGGGGAGGAGGGAGGAGGAAGAAGGAGGAGGAGGAAGAAGAAGGAGGAGGAAGAGGGAGGAGGAAGAGGGGGAGGAGGAGGAGGGGGAGGAGGAAGAGGGGGAGGAGGAAGAAGAGGGGGAGGAGGAGGGGGAGGAGGAGGAGGGGGGAAGGGAGGAGGAAGAGGGGGAGGAGGAGGGGGAGGAGGAGGAGGGGGAGGAGGAGGAGGGGGGGAGGAGGAAGAGGGAGGAGGAGGAAGAGGAGGAAGAGGATGGAGGAGGAAGAAGAGGAGGAAGAGGAGGGAGGAGGAGGAGGAAGAAGAGGAGGAAGAGGAGGGAGGAGGAGGAGGAAGAAGAGGAGGAAGAGGAGGGAGGAGGAGGAAGAGGATGAGGAGGAGGAGGGGGAGGAGGAGGGGGAAGAGGAGGAGGAAGAGGAGGAGGAGGAGGATGAGGAAGGAGGAAGAGGAGGAAGAGGAGGAAGAAGAGGGGGAGGAGGAGGAAGAGGATGAGGAGGAGGAGGGGGAGGAGGAGGGGGAAGAGGAGGAGGAAGAGGAGGAGGAGGAGGATGAGGAAGGAAGGAGGAAAAGGAGGAGGAAGAAGAAGAGGAAGACGAGGACGAGGAGGAGGAGGAAGAGGAAGAAGAGGAGGAGGAAGAAGAGGAAGAGGAGGAAGAGAAAGAAGAGGATGAAGAAGAAGGAGGAGGAAGGAGGAGAAGGAAAAGAATGAGGAAGAGGAAGAGGAAGAAAAGCAGGTAGAAGAAGAAGAAGAAGAAGAAGAGACAGATGAAGAGTAGTAGTATTGTGTTGAGGGGTCTGACCCGGTCCAGGTCTGGGTGGACCAGAGCTACGTAGTCGTTGCAGGCGATGACGTTGCCCAGAGCAGACAGTCTCTCCTCCACCCTCTGGATCCTCACCACGTCTGGGAGACAGTTCCTCATGTGCTGCAGCTCCTGGTCTGTGGTGTTGTTGGGGACCAGGAGGCCATGACGGTTACCTGGAGGACACATGACACGGGACAACCATGAGCTCACCTGGACGTCCAGAGAGGAGGAGGAGGGGACGACTACCTGGACGTCCAGGGAGGAGGAGGAGGGGACTACTGCCTGGACGTCCAGGGAGGAGGAGGAGGAGGGGACGACGACCTGGACGTCCAGGGAGGAGGAGGAGGGGACGACTACCTGGACGTCCAGAGAGGAGGAGGAGGAGACGACTACCTGGACGTCCAGAGAGGAGGAGGAGGAGGAGGAGGAGGAGGAGGAGGAGGGGACGACGATCTGGACGTCCAGAGAGGAGGAGGAGGAGGAGGAGGAGGAGGAGGAGGAGGAGGGGACGACGACGATCTGGACGTCCAGAGAGGAGGAGGAGGGGACGACTACCTGGACGTCCAGAGAGGAGGAGGAGGAGGAGGAGGAGGAGGAGGAGGAGGAGGGGACGACGATCTGGACGTCCAGAGAGGAGGAGGAGGAGGAGGAGGAGGAGGAGGAGGAGGAGGAGGAGGAGGGGACGACGACGATCTGGACGTCCAGAGAGGAGGAGGAGGAGGAGGAGGGGACGACTACCTGGACGTCCAGAGAGGAGGAGGGGACGACGATCTGGACGTCCAGAGAGGAGGAGGAGGAGGAGGGGATGACGATCTGGACGTCCAGGGAGGAGGAGGAGGGGACTACTGCCTGGACGTCCAGGGAGGAGGAGGAGGGGACTACTGCCTGGACGTCCAGGGAGGAGGAGGGGACTACTGCCTGGACGTCCAGAGAGGAGGAGGGGACGACTGCCTGGACGTCCAGGGAGGAGGAGGAGGGGACGACTCCCTGGACGTCCAGGGAGGAGGAGGAGGGGACGACTCCCTGGACGTCCAGAGAGGAGGAGGAGGGGACGACTGCCTGGACGTCCAGAGAGGAGGGGACGACTGCCTGGACGTCCAGAGAGGAGGAGGGGACGACTCCCTGGACGGCCAGAGAGGAGGAGGGGACGACTCCCTGGACGTCCAGGGAGGAGGAGGAGGGGACGACTCCCTGGACGTCCAGGGAGGAGGAGGAGGGGACGACTACCTGGACGTCCAGGGAGGAGGAGGAGGGGACGACTGCCTGGACGTCCAGGGAGGAGGAGGGGACGACTCCCTGGACGGCCAGGGAGGAGGAGGAGGGGACTACTGCCTGGACGTCCAGGGAGGAGGAGGAGGGGACGACTCCCTGGACGTCCAGGGAGGAGGAGGGGACGACTCCCTGGACGGCCAGGGAGGAGGAGGGGACTACTACCTGGACGTCCAGGGAGGAGGAGGAGGGGACTACTGCCTGGACGTCCAGGGAGGAGGAGGGGACGACTCCCTGGACGTCCAGGGAGGAGGAGGGGACGGGAGGAGGAGGGGACGACTCCCTGGACGGCCAGGGAGGAGGAGGGGACTACTCCCTGGAGCTGAGCTCTACTCACCTACACACATCCTCCCAATGATGCGACAACCAGCGATGGAGGCGTGAACCACCGGGATGGTCTCTGACAGTTCACCTTCAAACACACTGGAGACACACACACACACACACAGTTAGAGGTCTCACCTGGTCTCACCTGTCCATCTCTAAGTCCCTGTGTCTCTACCTGGTCTTAATCTAAATGTGTCTCCACATGCGTCCCCAGCCAGCACTTGAGATCTGATCTCAGTGTGTGTGTCTGTAAATCAGCAGCGCCATCATGTGGTCAGTAGAATATTGTAGCAGCTGCTGTCTCTAATGGATCTCTACCTACCGCTGGATCAGAACCATCAACAGCTGCTGGTTGACTTGGAGACATGATCCAGATGTTGGAACAAGATGGAAAGACTCTCACATGATAACATCTGATTTATTTATGGAGGGAGGAAGGAAGGAGAGAAGGAGACAAGGTAGGAAGGAAGGAAAGAAGGAAGGAGAGAGACAAGGAAGGAAGGAAAGAAGGATGGAAGGAAGGAGAGAGAGAAGGAAGGAAGGAAGGAAGGAAAGAGAGAAGGAAGGAAGGAAGGAAAGAGAGAAGGAAGGAAGGAAGGAAAGAGAGAAGGAAGGAAGGAAGGAAAGAGAGAGAGAAGGAAGGAAAGAGAGAAGGAAGGAAGGAGAGAAGAGGAGAGAAGGAAGGAAGGAAGGAAGGAAGGAGAGAGACAAGGAAGGAAGGAAAGAAGGATGGAAGGAAGGAGAGAGAGAAGGAAGGAAGGAAAGAGAGAAGGAAGGAAGGAAGGAAAGAGAGAAGGAAGGAAGGCAGGAAAGAGAGAAGGAAGGAAGGAAGGAAAGAGAGAAGGAAGGAAGGAAGGAAAGAGAGAAGGAAGGAAGGAAGGAAAGAGAGAGAGAAGGAAGGAAAGAGAGAAGGAAGGAAGGAGAGAAGAGGAGAGAAGGAAGGAAGGAAGGAGAGAGACAAGGAAGGAAGGAAAGAAGGATGGAAGGAAGGAGAGAGAGAAGGAAGGAAGGAAAGAGAGAAGGAAGGAAGGAAGGAAAGAGAGAAGGAAGGAAGGCAGGAAAGAGAGAAGGAAGGAAGGAAGGAAAGAGAGAAGGAAGGAAGGAAGGAAAGAGAGAAGGAAGGAAGGAAGGAAAGAGAGAGAGAAGGAAGGAAAGAGAGAAGGAAGGAAGGAGAGAAGAGGAGAGAAGGAAGGAAGGAAGGAAGGAGAGAGACAAGGAAGGAAGGAAAGAAGGATGGAAGGAAGGAGAGAGAGAAGGAAGGAAGGAAAGAGAGAAGGAAGGAAGGAAGGAAAGAGAGAAGGAAGGAAGGCAGGAAAGAGAGAAGGAAGGAAGGAAGGAAAGAGAGAAGGAAGGAAGGAAGGAAAGAGAGAAGGAAGGAAGGAAGGAAAGAGAGAGAGAAGGAAGGAAAGAGAGAAGGAAGGAAGGAGAGAAGAGGAGAGAAGGAAGGAAGGAAGGAAGGAGAGAGACAAGGAAGGAAGGAAAGAAGGATGGAAGGAAGGAGAGAGAGAAGGAAGGAAGGAAAGAGAGAAGGAAGGAAGGAAGGAAAGAGAGAAGGAAGGAAGGCAGGAAAGAGAGAAGGAAGGAAGGAAGGAAAGAGAGAAGGAAGGAAGGAAGGAAAGAGAGAGAGAAGGAAGGAAGGAAGGAGAGAAGGAAGAAAAGGATACAAGGAACAAAGGAAGGAGGAAATGGAGGGAAGTGAAAGAGAGGAAGGTAGCAAAGTGGGAGGGAGGCAATGAGGCAAGGAAGGAAGGAAGGATGAAAGGAATGGAGGAGGGAAGAGATGTAGGGCCCTATAAAATCCGTTTTATTTTTTCCCAAATTCCGTTTTTTCCATTATAGTTTTTGCAAATCCCATTTTTTGTACCTTTTACTCTTATTTTACTATAAAAACAGTGTGTTTTTAATGTAAATGACTAAAATGTACACAAATTAAATAGAAATTAACTTTATTGAGGTGACAGACAACACGTTTCCTCAATATGGCAAAATTAAAGTGCATCAAAAACAAGTCAATCAAAGTTTTAAGTAATAAAACTTTGATTGACTTGTTATAAAAAAAAACAACAACAACATTTTAATCTGTCAAAATGATAGATTGCAATTCACACCCCAGACCACTTGGTGGAGAGTGAGCATATTGGCTCCTGGTTAAGCAGGGATCCACGAGCAGCGGTTATGAGTCGGTTAAGTTTCGTTTCTCTGTGTGTGGTGCGTAAGTGAGAGAGTGACTTAGTTTGCTAGTGGTCCAGTCGGGCGGTACGTTTTGTTTCTCTGCCGAGGGAGATGTAAGATGTTTGAATGGTGCAGTTTATTGATTATATATCAATCAAACATGGTAGGACTCAACTGAGCCGGTTAAACAGACTCTAGATTCATGATTGAGTCGTCTTTGATAGCCGGTTGTATGAGCCGGGTCCGAGTCTTTCCACCGCTATATTAATTAAAAATTAATGAAAATTAAATGCTATTGAATATGTCATTATTATCATTTAAAAAAAAAATAAAGTGACGGGTAAAAATAGATTATGACGGGATTTTATGACCCTGTCAGTCAAAATGACAGACAACGATAAAGTCTAGCGCAACCTCTGCCTGACACATATTAATCGGTCGGGAACTGCTCGGCTCTGTACTCGGGGGGTTAGCGACCGAGTTTCACAGTTTTTTCGCCGACGAAGACAGAGCCATGGGCAGCCGCTTCGCCATGCTTACAATGTTTTGAAGGGGAGGGGCTCAGTCTTTGGAAGGGGCTTGTTGTGCCACCCAGATTTGCTTCCCTCCGTGCAGTTTTCCCCAGACGTACGTTCCTCTTCCACATGAAAACAGCATTGCAGTCAAATTATGTCAAATTCCGCGTTAAAAAGTAGATTCCGTTTTTATCGGCCAATTCCGCGATTCCGTCCGCGATTCCGTGATCGCGGAAATCATAGGGCCCTAGAGATGAAAGAGGTAAACAGGGAAGGAGGCAAGGAAGGAAACAAGTAAGGAGGGAAGGAAGGAAAGGAAGGAAGGAACAAAGGACGGAGGGAGGAACAAAGAAAGGGAGGAAAGAAAGGAAGGAGGAAAGGGAAAGAGGAAGGTAGGAAGGAGGAGGGAAGGCATGGAAGAAGTAAACAGGGAAGGACACAAGAAAGGAAGGAAAAGAAGGAACAAAGGAACGACAGAGGGAAGGAGGTAGGGAAGGAAAGAAGGCAGAAGGAAAAGGAGAGAAGGGAAAGATGAAGGTAGGAAAGTGGGAGGAAGGAAGGAGGCAAGGAAGGAGGCAAGGAATCAGTGTTCACACCTGGTCTCCAGAAACCAGATCAGTGTTCACACCTGGACCTGTTTAACCAGGTCTCCAGAAACCAGATCAGTCAGGGTGGACGCTGACGTCAGTTTGTAAATAAAAGACTAATCTAAACGGGACACACCTCATCTAACGTTCCTACAGCCAGGAACACTCTGATTACCTGCTCGGTTCAGGTGTGAACGGCTGTGGATGCTAACCAGATGCTAACCAGACGCTAACCAGACGCTAACCAGGTGTGTTCCAGGTACCGGCTCACCTGTAGAAGTTCTCCGAGCCGCCTATCGCCACCAGACAGTACGTGTTGGTCAGTTTGGCGAAGCAGCCGATCTCGTTGTTCTTCTCAAAGGACGCTCTCACAGCCATGACGGAGGAGATGATGGTTCACTTCTGATCCTGAAAGAGAGAGGACGGTTAATAGATAAATAAATAAATAAATAGACACCAGTCAGGCTGTGTACGAGCAGAGCTGCTGCCACAAACCACAGCAACTGCCGGAGCTAGCCGACAAGCTAACCAGCTAGCTAGTTTGTAAAAGTTTACCAGTCAGCTGACAAGAAGAAAACAAAGCGTCACGTTAACAGTTCTTAAAAAAAACTGCTTCTACCTGAAACGCGGTGACGTCTGTTTCATTAATAAACCCCGCGTGCTCAGAGAAAAGCGGTTAAATCACCTGAAAAACTCTCGAGGCCTCTCAACAAGCGAGGTGGTGATTCCCTTCCACCACACGTGCTATCTTCCGGGGTGAACGCCGTGACGTAAGACGCAACGGAAGCCATGAAATAAAAAAATAAATTAATGAATAAATAAACAAATAAATAAATACAAGCATTTAATCGTTTACGTCGTGATAATAGTTCAGGTTGAATTACATTAATAAATAAATAATTAAACTAGTTTTTGGCGTCGAGTCAGAAACGGTGATGCTTTTATTTTGTCAATGTACTTCCGCTTCTGCGTCCAGAATGAGATTTGGTGTAAAACATTATTATATAAATTTAATTCATAAAGAAATGTACGTACAGTTAAAATAAATGATATATGAAAGCCTTAAAACATTATTAACACATTTTAATATAAAAAATAAATAAATATTTGAGTTGCGCGAAAAAATAATTTATGACAAAAAAAAAAAAAAAAAAATGTGTTTAGTGATTTATGATGAATAAACAATAAAGACATAAAAACCATCCTGGGCTGCTGATTAAGATATGACCTTGATTGCTGTTATGTCATGGTCAATTTATTTATAAATTAAAATGTAAAAAGAACAAACGTTGACTAAAATTGCTTTCAAACTTTTATAAAACTTGATTTTTCTTTCTGATATTAATGTCGAGTAATTTTTTATTTATACCTCATCAGTTTATAGCTTGGTAATTTATATTTTAGGCACATTATGCTAATATTACTTCTGAATTCAGGACTTCTACTGGTAATTTTACGCGTCTGTATCAGTATATTTACTTAAGATGTGTACGTAATTTAAAAAACAACAAATAAAAAAATATTTTAATAGATTCTCGATTGTTTGTATATCGTTTTTTATTCCTATTCTTCACGCTCTCTCGTGTTTTTGTCCCAGATGTGCCACAGAAAGTCTTCCCCCGCTCAACAACCTGCATAGCAACCGCTGTCCTCTTCCTCTGTCCTCGCGGTCCACCGGCCGCCACACTCTTAGCCAATCACGTCTCACCAGTCGCGTGACGTGATTGTTTGTTGACACTTCCATTAGTTCGCCACCCACGTGACGTCACTCCGGGAGGGGCGGGAAGGGAGGTGGAGGCAAAGAGCAGCGAAGACGAGAGAGAGGTATCACTCCTGTCTGATATTCAATGTCTTCTTGTATTTATTTATTTAACTTTTAGACGCACACCAGTGAATTAAAACCACTGTGTCCTTGAAGATTTCTCTATAACGTTAATTATAATTAATTTAACGTGTTTAGCCACCATTTAACATCACATGTCAAAGAAAAGCACTCGACCAAATGTGAATGCAAAAAAATATAGTTGCTGCTGTTATGAATTCGTTTCTGTACAATAAACCTTTGTTGTTATAGAATAATTTAGCACAAACTCAGTCTGAGAGACACAAACGTTACGACAAAGAGACATAAAACAACAACAACAACGAAGACACAAAACGACAAGGAAGAGATGGAAACCAACCTCAAAGAAACGTGATGGAGTGGCACCTCTTCTCATATTTCAGGATCTTTGCAGTCGCCCGCTCCGGTGACACGTCGCTGCGGATTCTCTGCCTGGAAACACCGCAAACTAATCGGAACCGGCGGCCGAAGGAGACGGAGACGGAGACGGACCGGTCTCTCGGGCTCTGAGGGGGTCGATTAGGTGGGATAACGTTAATTTCAGCTCAGAGCTCCGTTTGTTCTCCTCCACCGTCTGGAGGCGGAGCCACGAGGCCAGCTCGAGACATGTCACATTAGGGCCCACGTGTTACGGAATAAATATAGGAAACCATTTTAATAAATAAATAGATATAAAGGTTTATAAAGTCACTTTAAATAGTTATTTTAGTGGCGTTAGCTTTCTTTAAAGGCTACATGCTTAACTACTGTATAGATTATGTTTTAGGTCTAATCATTTACTATTTATTGACCACTAATATATGTCTGAATCATTATTTAACAGATAAACTATCAATAAAACGACTAAACATTAACACAAACAGGCCACAAATACATGATATTTAACTACAAGGAGACACACAATTACAGCCAAAGCCTCAAAACAACCACACAAGACTCTAAATTAAATAAAACAACCACAGAGAGACACAAAATGACTGGAACGAGACACAACAACACAAAACAAGACACAAAAATACATCACAAAGAGACACGACACCGCGAGGAGACATAAAACCACCGCAGTCAGAACAAACACACGACAAAAAGCACAAGTCAGACGGTAAATTAACTAATATTACCACAAAGAGAAATAAAAAGACACAAAACTGTGTCAATGACTGCAAAATAACACAAAAAAAGAAAATATACGATCACCACAAAAGAAACTTAAAAGATTATAAGACACAAAACAATTTTAAAGAGATGAAAAACATAAAATGATTAAAATATAAAACATAAAATTACACGATGACCACACAGAGTGATACAGGTTTATAGTTTCCGTTCATTAAATAGATTATTTATCTTAATTATTCCCCGGTGGGTGGACCCCGTCCCCAAACAGAAGAATTAAATCAACACACTGAGGGCAAAGGTCACGGATTCAAAGAGACGTGTCTTTGAATCTGTCTTCACGGCCATTTTGTGTCTCATTTCTCGCTGCTTTCATCGTATTTGTCCTCACTTTTTCATTTTTTCTTAACGTCCACCTGCCACGAGGCCGCGTGGCGTGAGTCGGCTCGGCGGGAATCAAACCACCGACCTCCCCTGATGCAGCTTCAGTCACAGGTGGAGGAGACGAGGATGAACGAACGGCTGAGTCAGCTTGTTGTGAAGCGAAGGGGGCAGCAGCAGCAGCAGCAGCGCCGCCGCCGAGGAGTCAAAACAAAACCTTTCTATTTTTATCCCGGCTTTGTCTCCAGCTGTGATCTGTGCTGCTAAGACAGCTGTGGAGGGACGAGGGGAGACGATCTGAATGCAGAATGAGACGCTGTCCGCGGCCGTGAATGAAGCATCTGGAGCTGATCTCTGCTGGCTCGGTTCTGATGTGAAAAGACACGTCAACGGGCTGTAATGAACACTGATTAAAACATTTATTACTGAGAATAGTTTATGGCTTTTAATGCGACGAATTCTACGTTGATAGATAGAAAATCCTCCTCCAGGACTTTCACGTCTGGACTTTCATTCATCTTCTGTAACCTCTTGTCCTGTTAAGTGTCATTGGTTTAGAGGGGGGGTCCACCCTGGACAGGTCTCCAGTCTATCCCAGCTGTCATTGGTCTAGAGGGGGGGGTCCACCCTGGACAGGTCTCCAGTCTATCCCAGCTGTCATTGGTCTAGAGGGGGGGTCCACCCTGGACGGGTCTCCAGCCTATCCCAGCTGTCATTGGTCTAGAGGGGGGTCCACCCTGGACAGGTCTCCAGTCTATCCCAGCTGTCATTGATCTAGAGGGGGGGTCCACCCTGGACAGGTCTCCAGTCTATCACAGGGCTAACACAGAGAGACACTCACACCTACGGCCAATTTAGAATCACCAATGAACCTAACCAGCATGTCTTTGGACGGTGGGAGGAAGCTGGAGAACTTTCCCGAAGACACAAAAACATAAAATAAGACACGAAATAATCACAACAAGGTGGAAAACATTAACGTAAAAGACTCATCTCATGCATGTACGTACAAAACAGCCACAAATGAGACTTAAACACCAGAGACAGCCTGTCCACAGATGATTTTATAAAAGCGCGTCTCACCGAAGTCTCAGGATTAATGTTCGTTAGCGTTCAACAACGTTAGCGTGGTGATTTAGTTTCTCTTTGTCTCTGCAGGTGTTTTGTGTCTTAATTTATCTTAATTTTCTCCATATTTGTTTAATTAATGTCCAAATGCTCCGTTTTCCTCCTTTCTACCTGAGGCCTGAAGCTTCAGCTCCCGTCCAGCAGTAGCTCCTCTCATGTTATATTTAGGTCTCGGCCCAGAATCAACTTTTATGTGAGAGCGATCACAACTTTACTGCCAGAGGACCGCGGCCGTGACACGTTTGCGAGGCGATTAATTCCTCCTTGTTTTTATCGCCCGGCGTCGCCCGGCGACACGCTGTTACAGTCTCCGCTCGTCACTGTGAATAAAATGAGCCTGAAGCCGAGTGTGAAAATATTCAGCAGCATTTTGTTCCCGTTTGTTCCAGAATCAGCAGCCCACGAGCTGGAGGCTGATGTGTCCGGACCAGCAGGCAGCAGGGTTTGAATCAGAGCCGCAACAAAACAGTATTCCTCCAGGTTATCAGATCAGTTAGTCCGTTTATAAGTTATTAGTAATATTATTATTATTATTTTGTACAATTAATTTATCAACTATTTTATGAGTAGCCAACTAATCCTTTGGTTAACCACTAAATCAAACTCAAACTTTAACCAAATGACACCATTCAACTAAAGTTTAGATTTATTCATGTGTATCATCCTGTAGAGAGTCTCCATTCATGCTAACGCTAAGCTAACGGTCACGTCTATGTGAGAGGAAACACATCAGGAACCTCCACATGGGAAGACCCCAGCCGGCCTGAAGGTTAGAACCATAGACTGTATAAAGATGGACCGTGGAACAGCTCCTTTAAAGTGAATCTAAATCAAGTAGAGCTCCCCCTGGTGTCTGGCTGTAGTATAGGTTATAAGCTCTGCCCCCTCCGTGTTAGTGGGCGGGACTTGGGTCAAACTAAAACACTAAAATACACATCAAATATGTTTTTTTCAAGGATGGTTTCTGTCATTTCAGGTAATTGATGTAATGTTGATGAATGTTCAAGTGTAAGTTTTGTTTTAGTTATTTACAACCAGTTGCCATGACAACCGCGCTGTAAAGTGGTCCCGTAGGACCGTGAGAGTTGTAAAAACAATTTTTAAAAATTAAGTCCAGTGTATAATCCATCATCTCCTTGTAACAGGTGGAGGTAGAGCAGAGCGGAGTATTAATTAAACTAAAACATGAGTGAGTCTGGAGGAAGTGTGGGCGGGGCATCAATATCACGGCTCCACGTGGCTCCGCCCTCAGACCGTACTGATCAGACTCTGGATCCAAACTCACAAGATGGCGCCGCCCGTATCCCCGGGAACATAGAGTCAGTTTGACCAATGAGAGGAAGAGGAGACGTGTAGTCCATGTTTATATACAGTCTATGGTTTTCTATGGCAACAACCTTCAGGCTGTGATGCTAACCACTGCTAACGGTCGCTAACACCCACCTAGAGCAGAACGTTACTGGAAATCCTAGTTTAGGTTTAGAGGTCTGTATGAGCAGAAACACACTGATGGAAAGCAGCGCTGACATGCTAGCTGTTAGCATCACCATTAGCATTGTTATTAGGAGAAGGAGAAGTTCTGATCGTGTTTCTAATGAATAATTCTCTGATGATTCATTAAAGTCCAGAAAGATTGTAGATTATTATGGGATACTATTCAGAACAGGGTCATCATGTACCTGTGTGTTTTAGTCCAGGTGTGACTTCCTGTGTTGACGACCAGCGATGGGAGGAGATCAGAGCCGTGAGAAGGAGTCTGAGGAGAAGAAAGAGGAAACTGAGAAACGTCCAGAGTCTGAGAAAACTGAAGGTTCATTGACTTTACATTTTATTTTACGTTTCATTTCTCTGACCGCTGGAGAAACGCAGGTTTGATTTAACGCAAATATTCATCCTCACCATTAATGTCCGCCTTTCTTCTGCAGACTCGCCAGGAGAGCTGCCCCAGTGCAGGATGGGAAACAGGACGGTGGACAACATGTGTTTCATGATCTCGTGCACCAACTGGTATTAAACTGGGCCGGACGCTGCGTTCATGGACCCTCCGAGGATTTAAAACAAAGCAGTGACTGAAGCTGTGATGTTTTAACGATGCTTTGTGCTCACACTACAAGATATTCTTTAACTGACCGTGCCAGATAAGGAATTAGCATTATGTAGGACTATGTTTCAACAACTTGATCTAAATCTAAATTGACTGGTCCACACTCCGGTCCACCAGGGGGCGCTAACCGCATATTCAGAACAAAAGAAGCGATACTTTAAACGCAGTTAAAAACACACAAAGCAGTAAACTCATGCTAGCTAATGTTAGCTACCGTAGCCTGTAGGAAACATGGAACTACATCCTCCAAAATGATTATCCAGCTGAAATGCCACCTTTCTGACACTAGTGTACCTAATGAACTGGCATGTGAGTGTAAATAATGAATAAAAATGTCTGTGGAAAATGTCCCGGTTAATCCAAACCTCTCCAACTTGGTAAATGTTGACGGACCGTCCCGTCAGAAACATGTGAGCTGACTCAATCATCCACTTGGACAAAATAAAGGAGTCAGATTTTCCTCATTAAATCTTCCACGAGAGTAAAACAGAGCTTGAAGGCATCATCAGCGTGAACATCTCCGAGCAGGTGGTTGAACATATTTCAGATCACCAGAGGACCAGTGTCTGCAGCCCTACAGGGACATTTCAGCAAAACACCAGCGGGCAGATTGATGAAGCACGTCTGGTAGATTTGAAAAAAAACTCATCATGATGCAGATGATCCAAAACAGAAGAAATATATCCGCTATCAGGGGATGCTCAAATAACTCATATAACAGGACGTCTCCAGCACAGTGACAATAAAGTAATAAAACAGCATGAAGACAAACAGAGATATTTAATAAACCAACAAATGTAATATAATAGAGTACAATTAACTGCAGTTCCTCTCCCGTCCACTAGAGGCTCCACCTGTGAGTCAGTCTCCACAGATCTCCATGTTAAACCAACATGTTTACAGCTTGATACTAAAACTAATTTCTCCATCCATGGTGAATGTTTCTAGAACTCACCTGTTTATAATTGTATCAAGGACTGAAGTTCTGCAGGATTAAGGGGGCGTGGCCTCTTTGATTGACAGGTAGCTAGCGGTCTTTAGCCTCAGCTCTGCTCATGCTCCACCTCTTTATCAAATCAGATGGAAGTTAGGTGCAGTCAGACGAAGATGGAGACGGACGGAGACGCCACACTGACCTTCAGATGATATAGCTGCAAGCTAACATGTTAATGTTTCATAAAGATTCAGCTTCTTAGACAGTAATAGCTTTCTGATTAGCAGTAAACACACGTAAGAACCCTTGACCTGGTCTGGAGTCTCTCCGCTGGGAACTGATTCTGCTCCAGCAACACTCTGCCGGGCCAATCAGATCATGTGGGCTGGGCTTAACGGGGTGATGGACAGAAGAGTGAAACAAAGCTCAGCTTAGACAATGAAGTTTTCACTTTTATTGACAGTTCATTGAACAGAACATGGTGTTATTGGTTTATAATTGGCGTGAGACAGTCAAACAAACCAAACATAGAAAAAAAAAACTTCTATGTTTCAGTAAACATTTTAAATAAGAAACCTCTTAGAAATAAAACTGGATTTATAGAATAATCTCATGAACGTAAACATGCCTATCCGATGTAAGCATCGTCTTAAAAACAGTAGAACGTTATGTGCAAAGGATGAAGACATTTCGTCTTAAATAAGAGAAATAAAAATACAAAACTTCTCAAAAGCTCCCGTCGCTCGGTCTATTTACAAGAGCTCACATCCGACCGGAAAGAACGACATGATAAAAACAAATCTGTGCATTATTTTGCGTTAAGAAGTGAACAGACTGAAGATTTTTTTCCATTTTGATTTTATAACCAACCCATTTAGTCAAAAAACCCAAAACCAAACAAAACAAATCAAAGTTTTTACAGAAAACGTCTTTTTTTTATTTTCCTTTAGAAGAAACTGAATTTCTCTTAAAGCTATTTCTGATAAAATCTCCCTACAAGTAGATGTAAGTAGTAGTAGTAGTGACATTATTCAAAGAACTTCAGTACGTCGTCAAAAAGTCTGTCCAGACTACCGTTGATATGTTTTTATTACCCTACATAGTATTTCATTTTTAAGAAAAGAGAACGTTAGAAACTAAAGGCAACAACAAGTTAAAGGAAGACTCAGCCACTGGAAGCCGCCCTCCAGACTCACGCAGGCGTTGGTCGGAGATGGTTTAGATTTCTGGACGTAAATTATGAGTTCAACGGAACGGAAGGATTTACAGAAGCAGCATCTGGGGTTGTTTTATTTTCCTGTCCTGTTAGCCGAGCTCTAGCGGTCTGAATTAAACACTCGACCCTCTGTTGATAGTATATTCTGAACCAGAGACCAACCACAAACAGGCGGTGAATACACCAACGATTGGTTTACGCCACCACAACGATGCTAAAGAAGTCACAGTGTGGTTTAATACCTGTATTATTTTAGTTAGATTTTCCTAAATTCATTTGTGTTTCATGAACAATTAGCAGCAGGATCCAAATCGAAAAGTGGCTTATGCCACGACATGCCGTCAGCATGCCACGCCCTCATACCACTGCTATGCTCGTTGTATATTTATGTTTTTGTGATATGACTGTAAAGCGAGTTCACAATCTGATATGTCTCTATTTCCTGCTGAAGTACTCAAAGCTAACAGGCTATTAGCATCAGCCACAGTAGCCAATCTAACTGAAACTAACTGAGAACCAAAATGTCTTTATAGCCACCTAGCTAGGCAGATGTAGGACGCTGCCAGCGTATAACTAGTATTAGTTCTAATAGTTATATCCACACTGTTATAAACACACAACTATTCAAAGACAAACAGTTCATTTTAACAAAATACCCCGAGGTCGATGCCAATCACATCTGTACTATTAGCATGATAGCGAACTCATGTAAAGTATGAATGGTGAATAAAAAATAAATCTGTATACCTGGTTACAGTTGAGTGTGTGTTTGTGTTACAGTAAAAGCAAGAACTTTTACTGTTTTCAATTGGTCAGACTGGCTACTGTGGCTAGGCTAACAACAGCTAGGGCTAACGCTAATAGCCTGTTAGCTTTGAGTACATCAGCTGGACATAGAGACATAGTCAGACTATGAACTCACGTCACTGTCAACTCACAAACATTCAGGCAAATACACAAATGGCCAAAGCATCGTTAAGGGGCGTGGCTTACTGGTGGCGTGCCACTAGCATGTACTGGGTTTGAATTTTGGAAAACATTAATAAAAAAACTGTACTATACTGCATCGTTTTGGAAGATCTAGTTATTTGTTTTTTTTAATTTTCTGAATTTACACCATCTCCGTCAACTGCCCCCCTGTGTGGGAGTGGCCATGCCAGATAACTAAGTCTACCTTTAAAGGCAACTCACTGTTGTCCGAAGCCACCAGAACGTCATCAGACCTGGGACAAAACCACACCGAGCTCCGCCGCTAAACTCAAGTCCTTCCTTTAACCTATCTGCCCGGCACAGTGGCAACCAAGTCCCTCCCTTCATTCCTTCGCGCTGAGCTGACTTTGGGAAAGACGATCGAGTTGTGGCAGATAAATCCAACAACAGCGGCGGAGGTGAAGCGGCGTTTTCTCCCAGGTCTGCACACAATATCCACAAAAGAGGCAAATTTCCAGAGGACCCTTCGCCCTCTGCGACGAGTACAGATCTGAGCTGAATAAATAACAGAAGAGCTGTGGACCGACAGCGTCCACCACACACAGTAAAAATCTCATGTACATATATTTTGTCTTTATGCGCGTTCCGTTAAAGTAATATGAACAATGCAATCACTACAGTATGTTTTCTTCAAGTACCCTTCTTCCATTGCCACGAACAGACATCTGCTGAAATACACTGTAAACTGCTATTCTTCTGTAACTCAGGAAATATTTACACACTTTCAGACTTTTCTCCCGGAGGGTTAAAGTGGAGGAGCGGTGTCTGTTTACCACAGAGCATAATATGACTTTAACACACCTGTACAGGTTATTCTTTCAGCTAAAACACAATGGAAAGCAGCGTTATGACCTGCTCACCTTCCCCTACTTGTTCAAATTTGAACAAATCCCCGTCTTCTCATGCTGAACTCCCTACACAAGATGTAAAAACCTCCACAGAGTTAAAAAAAACAAAATCACAACCTGATGAGGATCATTTGAGAACAGGGGGCCGGTTTCACAAAGACGATTTTTATTCTGTACGTCTTATAGCTAAAAGTATTTCAGGACAAATTGTGAGCTTGGGGTCACGATGAGGGAAGTCGTGTGAAAACAAGTCACCAGCTAACGGTTAGCAAGCTAGCCGCTGGTTAGCTTAATGTCCACCAAACGTTTAGCATTCAGTGGTAAGCTGTGAAAAACCCGCTGCTCGGCAGATGTTGGCATCTAAAAGCCACCAAGGCTAACAGTTAGCGAGCTAACCGGCAGCTAGCTTAAAAGGTTTAGCATTCAGGTGATAGCGTCAGCTGTAAGTCGTGAAAACGCCGCTGCTAGGTAACAGTTTGTGTCTAGAATTTAAAAATGAAACCTTAAATCACACTATATACAATTTTTTTCAAAAGCTAACTAGCCTAGCTTACTGAAGACGCCTCTGATGGCTGTAAAGTTTATCAACCCAATGACTAATTTTTAATTTTCAGCTCTAGCTTAACATTTAGTTTGAAGGGAGTCTGTCTTTGTGAAACCGGCCCTGGGAGTCATTCATCGTCTAATCTGTTAAAAGCTAAACACAAATCCCATCAACCGACCACCAGGTCACCAGCCTCAATGTGTGTCGTGAAAATCAGCACCATGAACCGTGTGTAAGAAGCCATTCTGTCGACATCTACTGCCGAAGTGCCCTTGAGCAAAGGCACTTAATCCCAGAATGCATCAGTTCACCGCTTCGGCAGCCTGCGACATGTAAGGTGGTTCAGTCTGCCCCTGGTTAGCTCGATGCTAAAACACAGAGATCAAGCTGCAACTCTCCCGTCTCGTCACCAAACCACAACACAGGCTACCACGAAGCTAACGAACCCGCCAGCTTCACCTGCAGGGTGCACCCCCACCTGCCCCCTCCAGAAGTGTTCAGGAAGACGACCGACAAATTAAACCATAACACAGTTCTTGAATCAAGATGAACAGTCCGAAAATAAAGATAATTTCCTGTTGACCTTCTTTCAGCTTGTTTTTTTTTTGTCCTTTCATTAAAATCCAACCTGATCTGGTCTCTCCTGTCCATCTACCTGGTCTTAATATAAATGTGTCTCCATGTGCGTCCCCAGCCAGCACTTGAGATCTGATCTCAGTTTGTGTGTCTGTAAATCAGCAGCGCCATCATGTGGTCAGTAGAATATTGTACCAGCTGCTGTCTCTAATGGATCTCTACCTACCGCTGGATCAGAACCATCAACAGCTGCTGGTTGACTTGGAGACATGATCCAGATGTTGGAACAAGATGGAAAGACTCAGATTAGAACTGAACCTTGGAAGCTTCCATCCACAGAGGAACCAGGTCACTGGTGAAGGAAGGAAGGAAGGAAACTCCTCTTCCTCAGATCAGCCCTGTTGAGTAGGTGGTCTTTAATGTGACCCAGGACTCATTGTGTGTTCACACTACCAAAGGAAGGAGGTCACATGTGTCCCAGACCACCTCCACATGTGGACTGACACCAGATCAGTGTTCACACCTGGACCTGTTTAACCTGGACTCTAGAGACCAGATCAGGATGGATGTTAATGGTCTGAACGGAGCCTTTGAGCCATTAATACGACCACATCCAACAACAAAGGAATCAATGCTCATGTTTTTTTTTTTTTTAAGCCAACTAAACGTTTTCTGCTTCCGTTTCCCAACATGATTGTTCCATCTCTGGGTTTGAAAAATGTCACTTTGGGCTCCTCAGTCTCTGACATTTAATCAGGGAAACAAGCAGCACATCAGCCGATAACGATTAAATGTGAGCAGCTTTTCCATTTTACTCGGTTTAAATGTTTTTTTTAAAATCAATCCAGCAGCTCTGCCTGAATCACAACAACTCTGACCCAGCAGCAATTTCTTCCTCCAGATAGTCATTCATGTTTTCGGTCGACGTACGCGGCTTTAAGGTAAAAAGCAGAGAATGTCTTGTTCTGTGTTTATTGTACACCCTCCAGGAACAAATATGCGCTTCGTCTCCCCAGAGAGTCCAAACAGCGCTGCAGGATATTGAACGCCATCGATTTGTGCTGAACGCTGCATGCGCTGAACGGCTCTCGACAGCGGCAGCAGAGTAAAGATATGCGGCGGGAACACATTCAATTACTGCAGGACAGCGAGCTCGGGCGGATAAGGTACAAAGCCCTGCGAATCACAACGAAGGGGGGTGGAGAGAGATGCGAAGGACGCGGACGTTATGTCTCAAGCAAGCCTGAAAATGAAGTGGACGGCATCATTAAAAACATTGTTTGCCTGGGTTTAAAAACCTCTTAAAGAAAGGCAATGAATGTTCAGCAGAGTTACACACACACACAGTCTGGATTAACACTGATTTCCAGCTGGAGGTGGGAGGTCTGAAAAATCCTCTGGGGAGCTGGATAGCCTCTAAGTGAACCATTATGAGTCACGTTGGGAAGTTAATGGCATTTAAATGAGCAGCTTGTGTGTTTAAATAAAGCATGCTTTCTAGTCAGAGCTGCAGTGATGCCGTAGCGTTGCGTAACACAAAAGTTCAAACTCGGCAACAACGTGAAAAGTATTAAAATCCAGCCTCAGTGAAACCCTGACATGAAGTAAAGAGACTGGATGTAACACCAAGACGACTACAAGAAAAGGTAGATCATATGAAACAATTCATCAATGCCTCACAGAAACACTCACTACCTCTAAATCCTCATTCCTGCAAAGCCCTGGAGACGACACGCAGAGAAAAGACTGTACACAGCTTCTGTTCCAATTTACACTAAAGCAACGCAACGTTAAAAGAAACCCTCCTTCAAAGCCGACGCGTCGGAGCCAGAGACGAGAATTCTTTTGGCACCTTTGACAAAACCCGGGAGCTGAATTTGATGCTCCACAATAAAATAAAGCACCCGTTAAAAGTAGAGATGCACCGGATCCTGATTTTTAGGATCCTGCCGGATACCGGATCCACTGCTTAAGATCCTGCCGGATCCGGAACCGGATCCGGATCCTACTCCGATCATCAGCTTGTACATTATAATGCAGTAAAACAGCGGAGATGTTGAGTACACTTTAACGTTTTTACCTCGAGACAAACTTTGACAGCAAAGCGTGCATATCGCATGACTTGAATCTCCCTCTACCAGTTTAAAGTACTGCCACACAGCACTTTTTCGGCTCCCTGCTTCCATTTCCGACGAGGACTGCTAACACAATGTAGTGGATGGCTTCTCTAAACATTAACCGCGTAATCACGTTCTTCCGGGTCCGGATCCGGTTGCCACGCTAGGTATCCGGCAGTAACCGGACCCCATAAAAACGCCATTATCCGGCCGGATCCGGATCCGGAACCTGGATCCGGTGCATCTCTAGTTAAAAGATAACGACAGTCATTTGTTTGGTCGGCGTGATCGAGGCGCCGGACACCGGATGGATGCTTGAACATGAAAAAGGTAAACGTGAAGGGACGGCGAGGTCAGCGGACGGGGAGCGCCGCAACAGATGGACGATTAAAAACGACAAAGACGAGGGGCCGGAGAACGGCGTGACAAGACGGCGGGATTAAAGCCAGGGATGTGGAGGGCGAGCCGCCCCCATTAGAGCTTTGTGAACAGAGAACCTTCATTAAGCTCGGTCGATGTCGTCGGGCCACAGCCTGAATACTAATAGTCTGTCTGTGGCTCTACTTTGTCTATTTCCGCTTTTCGCTGCACATGTCTCTACATGCAAAAGAATTTGATTTTGGACTCTTGGTCAAAGTTACGAGCAGATGTTTGTCTGTTTAGACCAAAGTCTGCAGCAGACTCTTCTTGAATTTACCCAATAAATTCATATAGACCAGGAGAATAATTAATGCACAGCATGCTATTGGCAACTAATCAAGGTAAAGGTTATTTTTCTTGCTGCTGAAATGTTTGTTGAACATCTTCAGATGATGCCTTTGCATATACATATGGCGCACTTACAGCAAAAAAATAAAAAAAGGGTGTTTCATCAGATGTTTTTATGACTAAACGAGCAAGTGAGTCACAGAACTTGGTCAAGTATCAAGCTTCCAAGCACAAGTAAGAAAAAAAAAAAATACAGAATTTATGATCCACACATCAAGAAGAGCTGCAGAGAAGGGTTAATACAGAAAAAAAAGATTTGCAGGGACTTTAAATAAAACAATTTTTTCTTCCTGAACTGAAACCAAAGTGCTTAAACAGTATGAGAACATAATTTGTAGGAGACAGGGCTATCCTCAAAAAAAGGAGGATTAAAAAGAAAAACTAAACTAAATCTAGATCTACCTGCATTAAAAAGGTTAAAAGCAGGAAGTGCCAATCAGACACAATCATTTGTCCCACTTACTGCTCTTTCTTAGGTGATATGTTTTTCTGCATAATCCCGTGTAATTGTAGTTTTTCTTGTAGAAATTTTTTAATCTCCAGTAGCAATCTAATATACTATCATAATATAAAACAGGTATAAGTCACTGAATTAGAAACTAAATTCTACTGTAATATATGAAATTCAGCTGAAGAGAATGTGACTGAAAAACTAAATAAATACTTTGTTGTTATGGTTTGCACCAATGCTACATGCTAATAAAGAAACGGCGCTCAAGTAAAATGCAAATAGAGGGCTAGATTATTATAATTATTATTTTTTTAATAAACTGATTTACACTGTTCCATGACCCACCGATACTTTCTACAATCACTAAAAACATTATCTCATCAGGTGTGTGCTCACTCGTTTCTAATCTACAGCCATCAAGGATATACTTTAAGCTAACCGATGACACCTCTGGAGCTCCCCTTGGATCTGAGAGCATTTAAAAGACGTAGGAAATGTGAAACCGCTTAAATTCTTACATTAAAAGTGAAGGTCTGATTCCATCGTTTCACTTTGAGCAGCAGCAAACATCTTGACATAGATAAGGCTGTTGAGCTGTTGCGTTTCTATCCCTACACGCCGACGATTGACTATTCTATGTCTGCATAAAACCATCGGTCTGAGTGGCGCAAATCAATACCTCTCCAGTGTTGTTGTTGTGTGACTAGCCAAGCTGTAAGCTAGGAATGGTGCTGAGTGTGATTTGTTGTGTATGGTGAAAAACAAGAGAGAAAAAGGTCCTCTGACAGTTTTATGTCTCCATACAACTGAAAATAAACGAAATTCAGTGATCCACAAGAGATCATTGGTTTTCTTTTTCTTATGGCCCTTTTACCTGTATTTTATCTTCAAGTTTGATGTTTTTAAACCATTTATTTTCTTTTTTTTTATTAAATTCCATCCTAACTCACGTGTACAAGCTGTTGTACAAACAAACTTGGAGGTGGTGTCTGGCTTAGAGGAGCATTTTATTTTATGCCCCAGATCCTTTTTTTTTTTTTTAACTTCTTTTTGTTTTCACTGAGAAGAAGAGTGGTGCGTTAGGTCCCAGAAGAAGAAGAAGAAGAAGAAGAAGAAGTAGTAGTAGTAGTTCATTTTCCCCTCATAGCTTCCCATTTTATTTTCAGCCAGGGAAGATCCAATCAGTTGTTCCGTCTTTCAGATCTCTCTGGTCGGCCATGTTTGACACAAATCTCACAGTCACCAACAGTCGAAGTCTAAATCTACTCCTACAGAGCTTTTGTAGTCTTCTTATAGCTAGCACAGTTACTGTCTTTGCTAACGCTTTTGGCCAGTAGCTAACATCAGCTAGCAGCTTGATCCCCTATCCCCAATTCGTGACCTTTGACCTTTTGCAAAATGCCTGTCATACCCACTCCTGGACTGGGTATTTGTAGTAGTGCTGCGTCATGGTGTTCTGCTGCACCCCTTTGTTTTTAAACTGGAATATCGTGTACACCAGCACCAGGATGCACAGCGACAGAATGCAGGGGATCACCACGGCAATGGCGTTGACCGTCGTAGGGACGTCGTTGATGGCGACCATGATGTCCACGTCGTCCAGAGGCAGCTGCCGGTCTCCGCGGTTGCCGCCGGAGCGCTCCATGTCGGACTGGTCGCAGCCCATCCAGTCGCGCAAGATGGACTTGGGGTATCCGGGTTCCACTGTCAGCTTCTGGTTGTCGAACTTCCAGTACTCCTTCCCCTTGTAGAAGTAGGTATAGTCTGAGTAGGGGAGGGCGGAGGGGAGAGGACATGGGTGATGGAGGGGGATGAAAGGGAAGGTGGATAGGATGTGAAAGAAGAAAAAGGGGAATTCGTAAGAGTGGCCCTAAGGAGGGTTACTCTACTCTGTAACTCTGTGTCTATGAGATTTGATCAGTTGCGGTTGTTTGGCAAGTACGAAGAGTCCTTCATCCTCCGTTTGCTAAGTCCTGTCTTGAAGAGGGACCCCATTTCAAAATTTAGCCATATTTAGTCAGCTGTTGGGAGATGACTCTCGCCTAAGACCCAAAATAAATCAGGACTATCTCCAGAATCATCAGGTCCAAGTTCCTAGTCTCCATGACCCTGGTCTCTATGGACTCTGGTCTCCATGGACCCTGGTGACCTCATTCAGCAACCCCTTGACTAAAACTGGACCAAGAGTTTAGGGAACTACCACAAAGGTTCTAGTTAAAATAGAACCAGGCCCACTCTCCATTTGGACATGTGGAGAACCAAAGAACCCAAAGTGTTCCACATTGGGTTCTTACCTCTTGAAAGGGAATCTGGCTACAAAATCCTACTGATTCCACTACAGGTGGCAATGTACACACAATTCAACCTTTGGACATTTTATTTAGCCTGGACATCATCACATTCTACCACTGTGCACATTATACAATCCAAAAGAAGATTGATATCCATTCATTAAACTGACTAGCTACAGATGTTGTAAATGTGTACTTTTACTAATAAACATCAGTTACTTCTAGTTTCTACTCATTAGGTAACACACATTATAACTGATCTGACAACGAGAACCAGATCAAACCTAAAGAATAATTTGTTGAACACTCACATCCCTCCCGGCTGATGAAGGCTCCCTGAGGAGCGTCCGGTACTCCCTTCCACACAGTGATGGGTTTGGGGTATCCCGGGTCGGCCGTGTGCTTGTCCTCGTTGTAGCGCCAGTATTGGTCGCCCTTGAAGAAGTAGGTCTTCCCGACGGGCTCCCAGCGAAGCGCCGTGTCGATGCCATCTTTGGGGAGGCAGCTCCCGAGCTCCACCAGACTGTGAGGGTAACCCGGCTCGGCTGTGACCTCCTTGAACACCCAGAACTTATCACCTGGAACGAGGAGGAGGAAAAGTGAGTCAATGCTATCACAAGTTTGTTGTCAGGCCCTAGTCAAAGCAAACATCTCTCACATTTTAAAAGTTGATTTTAAGACTTTAATTTTGCATGAACAACTTTAAGGAAGTTTCCTGCTACAAAGGGCGAAAGAAACTTTCACATTCTTAGAACAAACATTTTTTAACCTTAGCACAACTCTTCAGTATATGAGTCACTGTCTGTTTTTGGACACACCATTTCCTAAATGATTGAGAACCTTAACAAAGGACTTGTTATGTTTGTAGAAGATGTTTCCTCAAAGTGTTTAGCTCTAAATGGAACATCTGTGGGTGAAGTCCACCTGAAGGAACCTGTCCTGATTCCGTCTTCAGTCAATGATTCTCTAATTAACCATTAATGTCCAGAAGCATCATCAGTCTCAAGATATGAATTAAACTGCTCAGGGACAGATGTTCAGACTGTGTTGGAAATTCATAGCAATTTTTTTTCCCCCCAAGTCTACATCTTTCATATTTTACCTTTGAAAAAGACGAATTTGCCATCGGACCTCTCGTAGGCGGCGTCGATGCGAGGCGGCAGGCCCTTCCAGAACTGGTCGATCTGCATGGGGTAACCCTCCTGCACCTTGTTGTTCCTCAGACGCCAAAACCACCGATCCTGGAACACAACGAGATTCAGTATCACTGCAGCCAGCTACGCTAAACCTGCAGCAACATTGGAGAAAGCTACTGGAGAGTGTTCCTGAGACGTATCTGAGTCACTGAGAGAGGCCTGCAGCTCTTTTCTACCAGACTGCCCAATCAAAATCATCCTCTGCAGCCTTAAAGCAAGGCCGTACTTTATTATTACACACTACTTATTCACATTTTACGTCAATTATTGACATCTTCTGATTGTATCTGGTCTGTCTTTTGTTCGTTTTTATAAATATATAAAATATCTGGCTCTGGTTCCAGATTAATCTCGTTGTATATAGCGATAATAAAGTCTCATCTTATCATTCATCAGAGCTGTCAGTTAATTTTAAGATAGCAGCTTGTTCGAGTAGAGAAAAGTGACAGGACTTAGAAGATGAACTTGTCATTTAAAGGGTCATATTACTTCTGACAGCCACACTTCACATCCTGCTTGCTTTCCACAGCATTGCTTCATCACTTCCTGATTTTTCCAATCAACGGCCAGAGTATGAGGTCAAAATAACATGAACCTTATAACCTCTACGACACTAGAATTTAGTGCCAGTACACCTGATGTTTTGAGTAGGGATGCACCGAAAATTTTCGGCCGAAAAACCGAAAATGCCCTTTCGGGCCATTTTCGGCCAAAATTTTATCGTCGAAACAGGATGTTGTGATGATGCAAGCAAAAACCGCAGCAATTTTCGAATTTCCGAAAATTTTCGGTGCATCCCTAGTTTTGAGAAATGATAGACCCAAATAGACCGGGATCTTTTGGTGGATGATTTTGCCAGGATGGTAAACCAACAGTCATTATTATAACAATCAGTGCTTTAATATACAACACTGAGAACAGTAAGAGATAGAGAAGATGAGGAAGATGAGGAGGAGGAGGAGGAGGAGGAGGAGGAGGAGAGCATCAATCTGAGTTCATTATCATTGGCTTCACTGAATCTAGGACACAGTCAAAAACAGTTCACACACAAACTCATGTTTCTATCTGTACGAGGACATTCCATCACCCCTAACCCTAACCCTGAAGCTGTTTGAGCTTCGTCTTAGTGAAGATCATCAACCAAAACCTGACAAACTTCAACAGCTTCGTGGACGTTTTGTCCCAGAGTATAAATGTCCTCACAAAGATGGATGAACAAATACACACACTGCATCTCAAAGGATCCAACATGATCCACTTGCTGCTTTTTTATTTTTTTTTCGACTGAAGCCAAATGGAAAAAAAAAAAAACAACAACAGGAAAATCGATGCTTCACATCCTGCAAAAAGGAGCCACGGTAATCCCACACATCCCATAATAAGTGTCTCCTTTCAAACGCCCACCGGCTCTCACAACTCTGTGTCCCACACTAAAAGGGAGAAATGATGCCAGTGTAGCACACAACAACAGGTTGACTGAACAATTTACAAAATTTAACTTACGGAGACGCACGAGCAACGAAGAAGAAACGGAAAAGACGCAGAAGACACCTGGTCTCACCTGTCCATCTACCTGGTCTTAATATAAATGTGTCTCCACATGCGTCCCCAGCCAGCACTTGAGATCTGATCTCAGTTTGTGTCAACCCAGATCAGCCCTGTTGAGTAGGTGGTCTTTAATGTGCCCAGGATTCATTGTGTGTTCACACTACCAAAGGAAGGAGGTCACATGTGTCCCAGACCACCTCCACATGTGGACTGACACCAGATCTCTTAAATGTGTCTAAACTGAACAGCGCTCAGTGAATAAATATTAACATGATCATCATTAAATCCTCATGTCAATCACAGACAGATACAGATTCAGGTTTGAACAGATGAAGGACAGAGAAGAGAACGACGCCCGTTGACGGACATGGAGGCCGGCAGACGGAGAGCTGGTGACCTTTACTAACATTCAGTTTAAAGATCAGAGACGTCAAAATGGATTTTTCTTTTTCTTCACCTCTGCTCGTCACTGTGATCCTCTGTGATCTCTCTTAGAGACGGAGACCGTTCAATTTCTAGCAAGCAGGAACCTCCAAAGCTGAAAACGTAAGCTAACACAAAGAGCTGTAGTTCCTCCAGTGTCCACTAGAGGCTGGCTCTGACTGTTAATAACCATCAACTGGACTAAAGGTCCGAACAGTTTCCTGTTAACAAGCTGCACCTCCGCATGAAGCAGAGCTGGTGACCTTTACTGACATTCAGTTTGAAGATCAGAGACGTCACAATGGATTTTTCTTTTCCTTCAGCTCGTCAGCGTGATGCTTCCTGTCTCTTTCACAGACGACGACACAAGAAACTAAATATATGTTTACTCTGTACAGATTAGAACATCACATCCTCCTGTTTCTGATTTATATTCAGACATACACTTTAAAAACTAAACACTATGGTGTCACTGCTGCTTAACCAGAAACATATGAGCAGCTACGCAAAGAGCTTGCTTTAGCTCCGAGTTTTCAACAATAATCTTTTGGTAGTTTGATGTTTATTGTGTCAGGTGGGGGCCCTGTAAGGTTGTTACATGCTCCGTAAGAAGCAAGAAATTTGTTCCGTCTCCTAGGGCTGCAAGAACAAGAACAAAGTTTGCTCTGGCCAGGTCATTTATACTTAAGCTCAAGAGCCAAACTCCAGGGAAGTCCTCATAGGCCCCTCCCACTGCAGCATACATCACACATGCTAAGCATCGTGGGAGATGGACAACGAGAGACACTTTTCTTATTATTGTCGGATGTTGTCCGTATGACGATCTCTACCCAGGAGAGATTAGCGGTCACACGGAGAATATCAGCATCTGGGAGCTAACAGAGTGGCTGCTAGCATTTCCGATTTTCCACACAAACGAGGCCTGCAAGAACAAAATGTTCTTGCAGGCCGAGGAGCAAGAACAAACTTCTTGCAGAGTATGTAGGCGCTCCTACTGTCGCTAATAACTTAGCACATTGCTTTTCTTTTGTCGGGTTTGTGTTCTCGTCGAGTCTCTCCTTACCTTGAAGACGAACATCTCCCGCCTGAAGAAGGCCACCGTGTTGAAGTTGCCGTCACAGATGTTGGGTTTGCCGTTGCCGGGCAGGGCGGGGCGATCGCCGGAGGGGCGGGCAGGGCGGGAGTTCTTGCGCTCGGAGGTCGAGTGAGTCCGTCGGGACGGTAAGGTGGGTAACGGCCGGGTGGGTTCCAGCATGGCTGTGGGGATACCTGAGGAGAGACACCGATAATAACGTGAGTCGATCCCGTTTGGAGGCTGCATCCTGTTTGTTCATGAAGAGTGAATATTTGGCCCCTGGTTAAAGAGTCTCCTTGGGGCCTGTGCGTAATTGCAGCAGAGCAAACAGGATCAACTCTCAGCAGAAGGAAATAATAAAGACTTTGTTATCCACACAGAGGCAGAAATACTGTTGGCTGCTCTGTCTTAGCTTCTATTTCCCTCCAACACTGACTCTTAAATGTCACTCGTGTTTCATGACCTTTAACGTGGAGATAACTGATTATTAAAGGAAACCAGAACCAGCAGCAGATAAATGCTTGAGATTCTGACCACGTCTGGACGCAAATATTCCTCCGCAGCGTCTTATCTCCGACCTGACGGAGGCGTTTAGTTTCCGTCTCCTCGCAACACAAACAAATGTTCCGCTGCATTACAGCAGCAGTGATGGTTTCAGAAAGCCTGTCAGGAAGTGTGTCGGCTGCTGACGGGCAGTCGCTGAAATCTGAGGCATCCTCTCTGAAACGGAACAAAGCGTCTCCGGCGTAAACAGGAAGGAGAGGATTTCTAATATATTTTCTCTTTCTAAGTAAAGACCGCTCAGCTCGGTGTTGTTCATGGGTTAAATGAGAAACCGCTCTGCTGGTGGCCACTGGACACGGAGCACATCTTTATAATTCAGCTGCACTCTGGGTTTTAAGATAAATTATTCACATCCAACGTGTGCCGCTTCTGCTTTGGCAAGCTTTTGCTTTTAGGTCCCAAGTGTTCAGACCGTCCAGTATCACCAGTCTGATGTGGCTTCAATCAGCTCTTATCAGAATCAGAGTCTGGCTAACTCGTCGTTTGGATTGTACATCTTATAAAGTAGACAGAATTAGACGTTTTCAGTTTCTGTTTGTTACTGATGTACAGACGGCTATCACTGAGGAGGAGACTTAAAAAAAACTGATGATTCTGGTTCTGGAGATATAAGGAGCTTAATTTTATATATGATTTCAAATTGTCAAACAGTCCTCCAACCAATCAGAGCAATGCAACATGTGACATTAATTCTTGACAAATACTTTAATCGTTAACTGTCCTTAAAAATGTATGTCAATATCTTTTACAACGGACGTGATAGTTGACTCGCGGGTCATTTTTCGGCTGAAAACTGCTGCGGTTGTTGCTAGCACGTGTTGTTTCGGCAATAAAAGTCCGAAAATTTTCGGCCGAAAACCGAAAATGCACTTTTGGGCTGTTTTCGGATTTCGGACTTTTATCGCCGAAACAACACATGCTAGCAACAACCGCAGCAATTTCAACCAAAAAATGGCCCGAAAGTGCATTTTCGGCCGAAAATTTCCGGTGCATCCCTATTATAAACTAATTCAGATCACACGTATGACTACTGTTACTATTCTGTCCATTACCACATTAAGCCCCACCCACACTGATCCGATTGGCCCGACAGATCTTAGCTGGAGCAGAATCAGTTCCCAACAGAGAGACTCCAGATAAACTATCATCCAAAAGTAACATTTGCAGGTGGAGGAAGTTGGTTTGGCTTCCAGGCACCAGTTTTGCTGCAACAAGTCCAAAATTAGTCTCTCATTGAAATCAGAACCTATTTCTGAAACTATTCATTTTCTTTTTCTGTATTTTTAAGGCTGAGACACACAAACCAACATCAAAGAAGTAACGGCAACCAAGGCTGACTGTGATGTCTCCTGTTACTGGACCGTAAAAGCTGCACTTGAACTCACCACAAAGACAATGTCCATGTCAGAGTCTCCTTTTAACTTGTCTGGTGTTGCCCTGTCTCTTTTCTTCAAAATAAAATAATATGCAGTACAAGGCAACATCTGCACTGAACACACTCGCCTCACATTTAGTCTGAAACTCTGGTTTGGAGAAATCTGGGCCTTCTTGGAGGAGACACACATTTACTGGTTCTATTAGCAGATACTTTAGATTATTTTAACCAATATATCCCTTAATTTAAGACTTTTATTTCTTGTTTTTTTAAGTTTTTTTCAGAGTACGTCATTAAAGAAGCATCAGAAACCTCCTGATGGCTGAAACTGTACCCATTTATTTTGACTAATTAGGATTTTGATCATCTCAGCATCAGAATAAACTCTGTTCTACCTGCCGATATAAACAAACAAGCCATGTGCTGCTCACCGTAGATCTTCTGAATGCCCTGCAGGTCGTCCAGAGGCAGCTTGAAGTTGTGCGTGTCCATGTACTGGTAGAACGGAGCCATGATGGCGCTGGGATCGTTGGAGTGCTCCAAACCCAACGCGTGACCCAGCTCATGCACCGCCACCAGGAACAAGTCATTACCTGGACAGAGGACGAGAAGAAGGATTAGCGGGAGAAGGGACAGGACGAGAGTAAAAGACGGAGAGAAAACAATGAAACAGCTTCTTAAAAAAACAGAAACCTGGAGAACTGGAGCGACAGAAAAGGAACCGGAGAGAGAACACGGAGCTAGAGTCGACTCATCAGCGGTGGAGTATGAGCCTCACATCAAAAGGGGAACTTGTGAGCGACTGCCGTTAAATCCGAAGAGTCCACTTCTTCAAAGGCTGCTGCTTGACGGGGATTACTGCAGAGTACGACGCCACGTCAGACTTTAAATTTATAATCTGTGAGTGTTTAAATAATGTGATTTAAAATATGGAGACGAGTGGAGTGTAAAAATAACCGAGCGCTCCGTGATTTAATGTGTCACCGTCTGAAAGTTTCGGCTCATGAATACAACTGAGACGGCACAGACTCCAATTAAATCTCTGACGATGATTTTATAGATCTGCATCTGTGTTTTGAATCTACTTGTGATTGATTTTTGCATCTCTGGTTGTTCTGGATCTTGGTGGTTGCTTCACATCCTTTGCTCTGTGCTTGTTCTGCATTTCTTTGTGGTTGAATTGGATAAACTGTTGGCGTTGTCCGTCTATTGGTGGTTATTCAACACCCTTTTGCGACTTTTTCTTCTCTTTATTGTCCTGTTGGATCAATTTGTGGCCGGTTTTTGAATCTCTGGTTGGTTTGCATGTCTTTGCCTATCCGAGTGTTTCTGTACCTACTTAGAGTCTCTTTGAACGGTTTGGCTTACCAACAACAAATGGGGATCATGAGTGAGAGTCGTCCTCTGGAGGCCATGAATATCTTGGGATCTATTTGAGGTTGTTTCGCTTCACTTTGCGGTTGGTCTGCATCTGTTTGTTGTTGTTTTACCAAGTAGTCATGGACGGTATTTGAGATGTGTAACAGTCTTTTCCATTTTGAAGTAGCTTAATTCCTGCATGTGGATTTTCTCCACAATGAGAAACACAACAAAGAACCTTCAGACCAGAGGATCCTCGAATAAGAGCTGATTTTCCAGGTAAAGTGTCCGACGGCCTCCCAGAACCTCGTACTATTCAACAAATCAAATTAAGGATGAGAATAGAAGGCCATGTATTCCCCAGCGTCGTGTCTTCGTGTGCTCTTTGTTGAAGCAGACCTGCAGCTGCTGTCAGATGCTTAATAGCTTCTCACGCGTCTGAACACAGAATCCAAATGAATACATTTCATGGGCTCCGTAATTGGTTTGACTCCGTTTGAACCTAATTACAGAACATAATTATCTTTTTTTTTTCTCTCCTGACTCACAGACTAATGTAAAGATGGAGAAAAGCTGCCGACTGTTTCAACTCCTCCATTAATTCTCTGTGTCTCCGTCTGATTTTAACAGATCTAGATTTTCTCTCTCTTTTGCCATTCGGGGGAAATCATTTTCATTTTTCCTGCGTTCGTACAGACCCTCGAACTCATCGTGAAGCAGTTTTCACAGACAACATTCAGAGAAGTTTCTTCCTTTGTTTCCTCTAAGGTTTGTTTTTCTTGCAGACGAATGAAACGCCGTCGATGCAAGAAGAAAAATATTTACCTCCCCTCCTTCAGCTCTCACCGGCTACGTTCACATGGATCAATACGTCTCCATCCTGATCAATGGCTGCCATCAGAGATGAGCCGTTACCATGGAGATGATCAGAAATGTCAATCACTGTAGGACTTTATGGATGAAGAGGAGCATCACATCATCTACAGGAGGAAAAGAAGAAAAGAGAGGAGATGGAGGAGGAAGAGGAGCACAAGAAGGAGGAGTAGTAGTATGTCCTCCTCCATGTCCTCCTCCTCCATGTCCTCCTCCATGTCCTCCTCCTCCATGTCCTCCTCCATGTCCTCCTCCTCCATGTCCTCCTCCATGTCCTCCTCCTCCATGTCCTCCTCTGGTCCTGAATGTCTAGAGTCTTAGAAGACGACCAAGATGTCTCCACGTCCTCCTCCTCCTCCATGTCCTCGTCCTCCTCCTCCATGTCCTCCTCCTCCATCTCCTCCATGTCCTCCTCCATCTCCTCCATCTCCTCCATGTCCTCCTCCACGTCCTCCTCTGGTCCTGAATGTCTAGAGTCTTAGAAGACGACCAAGATGTCTCCACGTCCTCCTCCTCCTCCATGTCCTCGTCCTCCACGTCCTCCTCCATGTCCTCCTCCTCCACGTCCTCCCTCCTCAATCCATCTCCTCCATGTCCTCCTCCACGTCCTACCTCCTCAATCCATCTCCTCCATGTCCTCCTCCTCCACGTCCTCCTCCACCACGTCCTCTTCCTCCTCCATGTCCTCTTCCTCCATGTCCTCCTCCTCCTCCGCGACCTCCGCCTCTTCCACGTCCTCCTACACGTCCTCCTCCTCCATGTCCTCCTCCATGTCCTCCTCTGGTCCTGAATGTCTAGAGTCTTAGAAGATGACTAAAATGTCTCCACGTCCTCCTCCTCCTCCTCCTCCATGTCCTCGTCCTCCTCCTCCATGTCTTCCTCCTCAATCCATCTCCTCCATGTCCTCCTCCATGTCCTCTTCCTCCATGTCATCCTCCATGTCCTCCACGTCCTCCACCCATCTCCTCCATGTCCTCTTCCTCCATGTCCTCCACGTCCTCTTCCTCCATGTCCTCCACGTCCTCCTCCATGTCCTCCTCCTCCTCCACGTCCTCCTCCATCTCCTCCATGTCCTCCTCCTCCATGTCCTCCTCCAGTCCTGAATGTGTAGAGTCTTAGAAGACGACCAAGATGTCTCCACGTCTCCATCGTCTCTGTCCACATTGACTCCATCTTGGTTCATCTTGTGTTTCTACCTCCATGTTTCTGTTTCTCCTGGAAACTCCTCACCTGATGATGATGATGATTAGTGAAGGTTACCATGGTTATCACCACCACAACCTCTACTCTAAATCTTTAGAGGTAAACTAGTGTCATACATGAGTCTGTGAAGGTTCTCAGTCATCCAGGTACGTCCTCAAACCAAAGATGAGTCATGTGAACTTGTTGTGTCTGCAGAAGACGTTTCCTCCAAGTGTTCAGCTCTAAATGTTTTTATCAGGAACATCTGGGGGTGGAGTCCACCTGAAGGTCACATGACTAGAGTCTGGTAATGACCTGGAGGAACCTGGACCTGAAGGAACCTGTTCTGATCCTGGTTCAGTGGTTCTCCAGCGATTGATTAACCTTTTTTAATTAAGACTGTGTTGATGTAGCCCTGTGATAGACTGGAGACCTGTCCAGGGTGGACCCCACCTCTAGACCAATGACAGCTGGGATAGACTCCAGCCCCCATGACCCTTCACAGGATAAGAGGTTAGAGAAGATGAATGAATGAATGAATGTGTTGATGTAAACTGATCTCAGGTTACAGATGAATCTTGCCGCGAGCTTCCGTACGAGTTCCTGGCCTGATCACCTGACTGACTCATCATCTGTCTGGAAGCTTCCATCATCAGAGAAGAGTCAGAGTGATGACGAGGATCCATCCAATAATTACAGGAACATCTGCATCAAAGTGTTGGAAGTCAGTAAGTTTGTCTCTGTATCGGTTTAATGCTCATACATTCATTCTGCTTTCTCTCAGCATTGATTCGTTTCTTCTGTCCATGCTGCAGTTTCTTTCCTCTTTTATCTCCTGCTCTCGCCACAGACCTCCTCCTCCTCCTCCTCCTCTTCCTCCGTCCACGTCGTAGGACAGATAAAGATGATTTCTCGTACAACGGCTTGAGGGTATTCCCAGTGGGTGCGCTCAACGTCTCGGCTCGCCCCCCTCGTGGTCGGCCCGTCGTAACGATAACGCCGTCTTCTATCGTGTCGTCTGCCCGCCTGCGATAAAGAAGCCGTTTGATATCGCCGCGATGAAACGTGTCTCTCAAGTAGTCCCAGCTGGACGTGTCCTCAGAGTCTGCCCGGTTGAAGTCGGCTTCTGAAATTAACTTTACAGCTCACCGGCCCGCGACCAAAATAAATCAACAACCGGAGTCAATTTAAAACCATTGAGATGTGATTCACCGTGTCCTCTGTGAATTTATTTTACGCTCGTTAAATCACTTATATAAAGGATCAAGTCTGTAAATCACAGAAATGAAAGGAAGAATGTGTCGGTCCCTGCAGGCGGAAAATAGGGACTTGATGAAAAGAATAAAACTTAAAGTGAGAAAGACAATCTTTACAAATTAATCTTTGGCTAATATTTCATCTCGTGTGCCTTTAAAGGAGACACAGAGACAGATTTAATCTAAACTCAATTATGAGAACTTGAGCTCACGTAGTTGAAATGAGTTAACACCTGGTCTCACCTGTCAATGTCTAAGCCCCTGATCCAGATTTTGGAACAAGATGGAAAGACTCTCACATGTTAAGATCTGATTTATTTAAGGAGGAAGGAAGGAAAGAAGGAAAGAAGGAAGGAAAGAAGGAAAGAAGGAAAGAAGGAAAGAGAGGAGAGAGATAAGGAAGGAAGGAAGGAAGGAAGGAAGGAGAGAAGGAAGGAGAGAAGGAAGGAAGGAAGGAAAGAAGGAAGTAAGGAAGGAAAGAGAGAGAGAAGTAAGGAAGGAAAGAGGGAAGTAAGGAAGGAAAGAGGAAAGGAAGGAAGGAAAGAAGGAAGGAATGAGAGAAGGAAGGAAGGAAGGAATGAGAGAAGGAAGGAAGGACGGAAGGAGAGAAGGAAGGAAGGAAGGAAAGAGAGAGAGAAGTAAGGAAGGAAAGAGGGAAGTAAGGAAGGAAAGAGGAAAGGAAGGAAGGAAAGAAGGAAGGAATGAGAGAAGGAAGGAAGGAAGGAATGAGAGAAGGAAGGAAGGACGGAAAGAGTGAAGGAAGGAAGGAAGGAAGGAAAGAGGGAAAAGTCAAAGTCAAAGTCAGCTTTATTGTCGATTCTTCACATGTTCCAGACATACAAAGCAATCGAAATTACGTTCCCCTCCATCCCACGGTGAAGACAAGACATGTAGTTAAAAAAGTAACCTAGAGTTAAACATAACTAAAAAAAAAGATAGCTAAAAAAGATAAATACAATAAATAGACATTTTAACAAGTTTGTGCAGTAAATGGCATTGTAGTGCAAAGACAGTTCTGTCGTAGCAGCATGGGTGTGCAAAACAGTCATTCAGTCATTTGGGGGCGGGGGGGGGGGGGGGGGGGGGTCATCTTCTTGACAGCCTGGTGACTGAGGGGAGAGAGTTCAGCATCCTAACAGCCTGGTGGATGAAGCTGTTGCTGAGCCTGGTGGTACGGGAGTGGAGGCTCCTGTACCTCTTCCCAGATGGCAGGAGGCTGAACAGATTGTGAGCTGGATGACTTGCATCGCTCACAATTATGGTTGCCTTGCGGATGAGGCGGGAGGTGTATATGTCTTTCAGGGAGGGAGGTGGGGCACCAATGATCTTTCCAGCTGTGTTTATTATGCGCTGCAGAGCTTTTTTGCTGTATTCAGTGCAGCTCCCGCCCACACAGTGATGCAGCTGGAAAGGATGCTCTCAATGGTGCCTCTGTAAAAGGTGTTCATGATGGGTGGTGGGGCACCTACCCGCCTGAGTCTGCGGAGAAAGTAGAGACGCCGCTGAGCCTTCTTCACCAGAGATGCAGTGTTGGTGGTCCAGGAGAGGTCTTCACTGATGTGCACCCCCAGGAATTTGGTGCTGCTCACTCTCTCCACAACGGCACCGTCGATGGACAGAGGCAGGTGTTTGGTGTGACCTCTCCGGAAGTCAACAATGATCTCTTTGGTCTTGCTGACGTTCAGCAGTAGGTTGTTGTTCCTGCACCACCTGCTCAGAAGGTCAACCTCCTTCCTGTAGTGAGTCTCATCTCCCTTGGTGATGAGACCCACCAGAGTGGTGTCGTCCGCAAACTTAATGATGTGATTGATGCTGTGAGTTGTTGCGCAGTCGTGTGTCAGCAGCGTGAAGAGCAGTGGACTGAGCACGCAGCCTTGAGGGGCCCCTGTGCTCAGTGTGATGCTACTTGAGGTGTTGTTGCCAACACGCACCACTTGAGGTCTCTGACTGAGGAAGTCCAATAGCCAGTTGCAGAGTGAGGTGCTTAGTCCTAGTTTGTCAAGTTTGCAGATGAGTTGTTGCGGTATTATTGTGTTGAATGCTGAACTGAAGTCTATGAACAGCATTCTCACATATGTGTCTTTTTTGTCCAGATGAGTAAGGGCTGGATGAAGGGCAGAGCAGATTGCATCCTCTGTAGATCGTTTGGCTCGGTATGCAAACTGGTAGGGGTCCAGGGTGGGGGGGAGGGTGGATTTGATGTGTGACATGACAAGCCGTTCGAAGCACTTCATGATGATGGGTGTCAGTGCCACAGGGCGGTAGTCATTGAAGCAGGATGGTGCAGGTTTCTTTGGCACAGGTATGATGGTGGCGGCTTTGAAGCATGATGGAACTGTGGCTTGCTTCAGGGAAGTGTTGAAGATGTCTGTGAAGACCTCCTTCAGCTCCTCTGCGCAGTCCTTCAGTACACGTCCGGGAATGTTGTCTGGACCTGTTGCTTTGCAGGGGTTGATGGTGTCAAGTGCCCTCTTCACGCTGGCAGTGGAGAGGCACAGGGGCTGATCATGGGGGGGGAGGGGGGTCTTCTCCGGCCTTGTGTTGTTTTGTTCTTCAAAGCGTGCGAAGAAACTGTTTAGGTTGTTGAGCAGAGAGGGGTTGCTCTCGCAGCTCTGTGGCGCGGGCTTGTAGTCTGTAATGGCCTGAATGCCCTGCCAGAGGCTCCGTGCGTCTCTGCTGTCTCTGAAGTGGGTGGTTATCTTGTCTGTGTAATCCTGTTTTGCTTTTCTGATGCCACGGGACAGGTTGGCTCTCGCTGTTTTCAGTCCAGATTCATCCCCGGCTCTGAAGGCTATGTTCCTAGCTCTCAGCAGCTCGAGGACATCGCCTGTCAGCCATGGCTTCTGGTTAGCCCGAGTGATGATGTCTTTTGTTTGGGTCACATCATCAATACACTTGGTGATGTAGGAGGTTACAGTGTCTGTGTATTCCTCAATGTCTATCATGTTGTTATAGGTGGCTGCTTCTTTAAACATCCCCCAATCTGTTTTTTCAAAGCAGTCTTGAAGAGCAGAAGATGCTCCCTCTGGCCACACCCTTACCTGTTTCCTAACAGGTTTGATGGCTTTCACTCTCTGTCTGTATGCTGGCATTAGCATAACAGTGATGTGGTCCGAGAGTCCGAGGTGGGGGAGGGGGACTGCCTTGTAAGCTCCTTTGTGTGTGGTGTACACTAAGTCCAAGATGTTATTCCCCCTTGTTGGAAAATCAACATGCTGACGTATGTGATCCATTTTGTTGTCCAGTGATCGTACGTTTGCCAGGAGAATAGATGGTATGGCTAGGCGAGTTGGGCTGGCCGCTAGCCTGGTTCGGATGCCTCCGCGCTTGCCCCTCTTCCGCTTCCTCGCACACCGTTTCCGACGCCTCCTTTCCGGGGTAGGAGTCACAGGCGAGTCCGGTGTTATGGTAGGCCGCAGTAGTCCCAACTCTCTTAGCGTCTCTGTTGCAAAGTCCAGAACGTTGCAAATCTTGTTTCTGCTGACGTCTAGCAGATCCTGTCGACTGTACTTTTGTTTCAGACGAGACAGACACGTAAAACATTCGGACAAACACTTTTTAAACGAACATAACACCGCACGGTTGGGACAGAGAGAAGCCGCTGCATCTGCACGCGCCGCCATCTTGGTTAATGGAAGTAAGGAAGGAAAGAGGAAAGGAAGGAAGGAAAGAAAGAAGGAAGGAAGGAAGGAAGGAAGGAAGGAGAGAGAGAAGGAAGGAAGGAGAGAGACAAGGAAGGAAGGCAGGAAGGAAGGAAGGAAGGAGAGAAGTAAGGAAGGAAAGAGGAAATGAAGGAAGGAAAGAGGAAAGGAAGGAAGGAAGGAAGGAAGGAAGGATAGAGAGAAGGAAGGAAGGAAAGGGGGACAAGGATTGAATGAAGAAAGGAATGAATATATGACGTCACATCATCATCTGGTCTCACCTGTCCATCCACCTGGTCTTAATCTAAATGTGTCTCCACATGCGTCCCCAGCCAGCACTTGAGATCTGATCTCAGTTTGTGTGTCTGTAAATCAGCAGCGCCATCATGTGGTCAGTAGAATATTGTAGCAGCTGCTGTCTCTAATGGATCTCTACCTACCACTGGATCAGAACCATCAACAGCTGCTGGTTGACTTGGAGACATGATCCAGATGTTGGAGACAAGATGGAAAGACTCTCACATGTTAACATCTGATTTATTTTAGAGACAAAGACTCAGATTAGACCTGAACCCTGGGTATAATCAGCGGCTCAGCAGCAGAAACAGTTAATGTCCTTATCTGCTCCGTCACTCAGGACAGGAGACAAATCACTTGCTAGTTTCAGTTCAGCGTCTTTGATAAGGGCACCGCCGCCCTCAGTTTTGTCCTCCAGGCGTCAGCAGGTTAATAACCAACCGTTCCTCGACCGGGACGCAAACATCAGGTTTTAAGCCGAAAGTGAAAACGAGGCCCAGTTGTCCTTGCGACGTCCTTCGGAAACCGATACCACAAATGAGTTTTTACAGCTCATCCGAGGACTCGTCCGTCTTTCTATCTCATCTCTAATCTTTCAATTACTCTGTGTTTGTGTGTGTGTGTGTTAACAATGCAGACCAACCAGCTGTTCAATACTTTAGAATCGTGACTCTCAGTCTGAAGCTCAACTCCAACAACCTTTTAAACTATTAGTTCATCTGTTACTTAGTTTAAAGAAGAGTGGCCAAAGTGACTCGTGGTATTAAAGTGTAAATTATGCGTTAAACGTCGTTGTGAGAAGTTTGGGAGATCAATAAGTAATCAGAGCAGCAGTAACGCTGTGGAAAGCAAGCAGAGTCTAAAGTGCAGTTCATTTAATTGTACCCTGCAGGGGGCAGTAATCCGCTGTGTAGCCTCTAAACTTATAGAAATCCTTAAAGAAGTTATCTGTATCTATGTGGATGTGAACTGAGTTAAGACCTGAGATGTTAAGAGTAAAACAAACCTGAAAAGATTTAAAGAAGATTTAAAAAAAAAAAGTGCGATCAATTTGCGTTAACTGCGGAAATCACAGGACTAATCGCGATTAAATATTTGAATCTATGGTTTCTATTTGTGCTGTTGTAGTTTCTGTACGTTGTTGTGTATTTGCGGAGTGTTGTCAGCCTCGGGAAGAAATCAGGAAGTGATCGAAACAGCGGAAACGCCGTGGAAAGCAAGATGATCCCGAAGTGCAGTCATTTCTGCGATCTGCGTAAATTGCGCGATTAATCGCAAAGGAACGAAGGGAAGAGAGAAGGAAGTAAGGAAAGAAGAACAAGGAAAGGAGAGACAGTAGGAAGGAAGGAAGGAAGGAAGTAGGAAGGAAGCCGTGATGTGGCTTCTCCGTCAAAGCTAATTCTCTTTTGTGCTAATCTCTCCAACCAGATTCCTCTCTCCTCCATCAGTCCTTCTCTCTATCAACACCTTATTTATTCAAGCAGAGGGAATCTGGCAGAAGTCATTTGTCAAACTGAGATAGAAGAAGAAGAAAAACACCAAGTCCTCCATTTTTCATCAGCGTCTCAACAGCGTGACGCTCAAAGACAAAGGAAAGATGACAGAGGACATCTGGAGTATCTTCGTCTACGTTGATTCACTCAATAAAAAAGGAAGGAAGGAGTTTCAGCATTTTTCTAAACAGTGGGTGGTTGCCGTGGTTACAGCCTCACCGTCGTGGTTGGCGTTGCCGAGCGTCCAGGGCTCGTCCGAGTCAAAGTGGGTGTCCCCTCCGATGCCGGCGCCGGGGAAGTAGGCGTGGGCGAGGAAACCCCCCTCGCCGTCGAACGGAGAGCTGTCGCCGTGGAAACCGGAGGCGAAGAAGATCATGATGTCCGCCTCCTTGCCCTCGTTCTTGATCTCCGAGTACGGGACCTCCTGAAGGGAGAGAACACACGAAAACATCCTCAGCATCACTTTACTGAAGAAGACAACTGCCTGACGAAGAACACACACATCTGTGAGGTCTGATTGAGTTCTATCTGATTATTTGGTCTCCTCCAAGCCTCACGTACTGAGAACCTGAGAACCTGAGAACCTTCAGACGTCAATAATCTCTAAGGTTTTGTTACCTGGAAGGACAGAGGAGTGACTGTCTGCCAGACGTTGAAGGCTTGTCTGATCGCTCTCTGGGTGTCCTTCTCTCCCACTTTAGGGGTGAAGTTAGAAATGCTGTGGACAACGAAGAGGAAACACAAGTTACAACCACAAACACATGAACCATCACACCCAGAGGTCAGGAGAGTCAGCAGGCTGGAACGTCTTCCTTCAACATGAAACCACAACAGCCAAACATACAACGTTAAAAAGTCTAAAAGAACAATTCAGGACTTCAGCAGGAAGCTGTGGAGTCTGTCAGAGGGATCACTCTGATTGGCTGACCAGAGCACGAGAACAGAACCAGGAAGTGACGAAAGTCAAGAGAACAATGACGATTCTAACATTTCATCTCATGTCTTCCTAGCATCTCTGATTCTGATTCTGATTAGTAGCCACCTGGTTAATAATAGCTCCTCCTAGCCTCACAGCTAATCATAGCTATTCCTAGCTTCCCGGCTAATAGTAGCACTTCCTAGCTTCCCGGCTAATAGTAGCACTTCCTAGCTTCCCGGTTAATAGTAGCACTTCCTAGCTTCCCAGCTAATAGTTGAACTTCCTAGCTTCCCGGCTAATAGTTGAACTTCCTAGCTTCCCGGCTAATAGTAGCACTTCCTAGCTTCCCAGTTAATAGTAGCACTTCCTAGCTTTCTGGCTAACAGTAGAACTCCCTAGGTTCCCGGCTAATAGTAGCCCTTCCTGGCTTCGCGGCTAACAGTAGCCCTTTCTAGCTTCCCAGCTAATAGTAGCACTTCCTGGCTTCCCAGTTAATAGTAGCTCTTCCTAGCTTCCCGGCTAATAGTAGCTCCTCCTAGCTTTCAGGCTAATAGAAGCTCCTCCTAGCTTTTCGGCTAAAAGTAGCCTCCCAGCTAATAGTAGCTCTTCCTAGCCTCCCAGCTAATAGTAGCTTTTCCTAGCCTCACAGCTAACAGAAGCTTCTCCTAGCCACCTGGCTAATAGTAGCCGTTTCTAGCCTCCCGGCCAATAGCATCTCATTCTAGCCGCCTGGCTTGTAGTAGCTGACTATAATTTGTTCAGAAGTCAGTGTTGTGCTACTACAACGGTGCAGCAGAGGCCTTTGAAGGTTAATGTGATGAGTTTTTAGTAGAATTACTGGATCAATACTTTGGGTTAGCAGCAGCAGCAGCAGCAGCAGCAGCAGCAGCAGCGGGACGGGTAACGTGCAGGGAGATGCATGTTCAGCTTTAAGAGGCGGCTGAAGCAGAAAGGTCATTACAGAGTAATTGCAGGAGAGGAGACGTGCCGTCCACTTCTATTCAGCTGTGAGAGAGGAAGGTTTTATCTCGTCACTGTCACCGTGCGCTCTGGAAACACTTTCATGTAGCATCTTTAAAAAAAGAAAAACCTTTTAAACTCTCTTTGGTGTCACTTTCTGACCAGAGGAGACGACAGAGACGACACGAGGAGGGAGGCAGCGTTGGAGGACAGGTGGAAGTAATTGGCGGAGGTAGAGATGGAGGATGGGGGGGGGGGGGGGTAAACAAAACCAGGACTCGAGAACGAGACGGAGGAAATTAGCGGCGGGATGAGACGGCAAAGCGAGTTCATTTCACACAATCTGTCTCTCAACAGGCGGCTAACGCTTTGTTCCCAACCAGAAAAAATACATTATGGAAATAAAGACCAGCACATTTACACAAGCCAGCAGCTTCCTGAAGAGAATAAATAAATCTGACAAAGAAACAGAAATGTTTACAGCTGGACTGGATCGTGGATTCAAGGACATTGAGACAGAAAATAAAACCTGGTTTGAAGGAAGATGAATCTGAATGAAGATGAAATGAAGCTTATTTCTGTGCTACCAGTCGTCACTGTTGCGTTCTCAGTGTTTGGGGATAATTTAGTACGATGTTAACACTTTACTCATAACACAACTGAATACAGAAATAAGGCGCAAGTATTAGATATGTTTCCTCAACTCTAGGACAGGAACAGGAAGTGACGAAAGTCAAGAGAACAATGACGATTCTTCTAATTTTTCATCTCATGTCAACATTAAAATCCACAAATATTTCCTCAACAACAGACCGACTGATCAGCTGATTCAGGAGAGACCAGCTCTGTATCGAGCTTCCTAGCATCTCTGATTCTGATTCTGATTAGTAGCCACTTGGTTAATAATAGCTCCTCCTAGCCTCACAGCTAATCATAACTATTCCTAGCTTCACAGCTAATAGTAGCCCTTTCTAGCTTCCCAGCTAATAGTAGCACTTCCTAGCTTCCCAGCTAATAGTAGCACTTCCTAGCTTCCCGGCTAATAGTAGCACTTCCTAGCTTCCCAGTTAATAGTAGCACTTCCTAGCCTCCCAGCTAATAGTAGCTCTTTCTAGCTTCTTTCTTTGATTCCAAGTTAGATCAAACCAGAGTCCATGTGTTCAGAAGTGTTTCCATCAATGTAAGGAGACTCAGGTGTGGTTCAGTTCCTGGTTTAGTTTCAATAAATCAGGGATTTGTCTCAGTCTGATTTTCACAACACATGTTTGTGGACAAAGGAGCTTTCTGAGGAGCTCAGAGAAAGAGTTGTTGTTGCTCATCAGGCTGGAAAATGTTCCAGAACCATCTCTAAAGAGGTTGGAACCGACAAATAATCCACAGTCAGACAGATTGAAGACAACTGTTCCCCTCCACAGGAGTGGTCCACCAACAAAGATCACTCCATAATAGTCTGAGAGGTCCCAAAGGAACCCAGGGGAACTTCTAAGCAGCTAAAGGCCTCTCTCTCATTGGCTAATGTTAATGTTGATGAATCCACTCAACAACCATGGTGTGATGGACATTGCCTTTTTATCTTTCTCCTTTGAGCTCAGTTTCCGTCTAATGTTCTCCGTTTGCGGGAAAGTTGAGAATAATGTTCCAGAAGCATCGACACAAAAGTTAAACATCAGTCCTGGGATTTCTCCGTTTTCCCTTCACTTCCATTTTCACTTCTCTCGCTCCGTCTTTCTTAAAATCCAACTCCTGCCCGGAGGCCTCAGTTGAAATTTTCATTAGATGCACGGTTGCATAATCCTGCAGCTCCAGCGTCGAGCAGAGACGACGGTTTTCTGCCCTGATATTCTTCTACATCCGTCTCCATGCATCGTCGTCGGTGGATCAGTTTTTAAAAAAGATCTGCACGAGAGTTTAGATGTTAGGCTGAATGTGGGATGGATTTAAAACTGTGTGGCTGCAGGATAGAATACAGTTAAAACACTGGTTCTTTGGAAACCTCCTGGACTCCTCTAGTCCTCTGAAGGTGAGCTGTGGTATCTGGATCCAAGATCCTTTAAGTCCTGCAGGTTGAGAGGTGGAGCCTCCATGGATCAGACTTGTTTGTCCAGGACGTCCCACAGATGCTGGTTGAATCTGGAGGCCGAGTCACCACCTTGAACTCCAGGAACCGTTCCTGAAGCAGGGAGCATCGTCCTGCTGGAAGAGGCCATCAGGGACCCAAGGTCTCCCAGCAGAACATGGACCAAAGCATCAAGAGAACATGATCCACCAGAACCAGAACCACCTTCCTCCTCCATGTCTCCTGCTCCAGTTCTGATGTGTCCATTGTAGGAGCTTTCATCAGAGGTCAGAGGTCGGCATGGACACCCTGACTGGTCTGCAGCTCCACAGCCCCAAACTAAACAACCTGTGATCCACTGAGTGTTCTGACTCCTTTCTATCAGAACCAGCATCAACTTCTTCAGCAGTCTGAGCTCCAGTCGCTCGTCTGTTGGATCAGTTTCGTATCATGCTAAAGTAAAAGCTAAAGAACCCGGAGATCCAAAATGACCCAGAACCACCACAAAAAAACAAAGAACAAGGAAAAACATCAGCAACAAAATGTTAAAGAGATCGACAAGGGTGAAAGTTTTTAGGATTTTTCGCGGAGATTCATGGTCTCCAGAGGATGCAAGATACCATTCTCGTTTATCAGAAATTACACGATGTACATTATCAGGATGACGACTGGTCGGAGACAGGCGCGGCTCTGGAGCTGGTTTGGCGCCTCAGAAGAAGAATAATTAGGTTAAAGGGATAGTTCACCCTAGAATGATATTTCGCTCATTATCTACTCACCCTCATGTTGACTAAGGGCTGGAAGAAGTTTCAGAGTCCTCCGTCCCTTCTCTGAGTTACAGGGGGTCTTGGTGTAGCAGTGCATTTCAATGCAACGGTTGTAAAGGGACACCAGAGCTCTTCGTAAAAAAACACACACAAAAAAACATCCAAATACCTCCATGATGCTCGTATGTAATGTCCGTCTTGTGCTGAAGCCCCAAATTGCGTAATTGTCCCGAAAAAAATTAAATAAGTCCACATTCCAAGCATGTTTGTAGCATTAGCTCCGAGTGTTGTTGTCCCGGCTCTTCCGCTGCCAGCGCGCATGCGCAAGGTTCGCACTGAGACTCGCTTCCTTGTTTACCCCGGCGAATTGAGCCATGGCTAAAATTGCACGAAAAAGTGTTGTCCCGGTGCAAGGCAGGCTATTACGGGCTGCTTCTAGTCCTTCGCCGGGGTAAACAAGGAAGCGAGTCTCAGTGCGAACCTTGCGCATGCGCGCTGGCAGCGGAAGAGCCGGGACAACAACACTCGGAGCTAATGCTACAAACATGCTTGGAATGTGGACTTATTTAATTTTTTTCGGGACAATTACGCAATTTGGGGCTTCAGCACAAGACGGACATTACATACGAGCATCATGGAGGTATTTGGATGTTTTTTTGTGTGTGTTTTTTTACGAAGAGCTCTGGTGTCCCTTTACAACCGTTGCATTGAAATGCACTGCTACACCAAGACCCCCTGTAACTCAGAGAAGGGACGGAGGACTCTGAAACTTCTTCCAGCCCTTAGTCAACATGAGGGTGAGTAGATAATGAGCGAAATATCATTCTAGGGTGAACTATCCCTTTAAGAAGATTTCCAGTAACGCAGCCTGAAGAAGAGCTGAAGACTAAACCTGAAACATTAGGAGGAGACTCTGCTACAGAGAGAGGTAACGTGAGACGACTCCCATCTCTCTGTGGGTTTTCTGCAGAGCTGGAGAGAGATGCCTTCAGAGTCTCCAGGGAGCGCCGTAATTTACATTAGACCCAGAAAACTCTGAGTGGGATGGTGTGGAGGAAAAAAAAACAAAAAGAAGAAGATGAGAAGATAGAGCACGAAGAGATGTTTAGTGACGGAGGAGATGGACTACGGAAAGATCTTTGAGGCCATAAATGGAAATGAAAACTACAGACACAACAAAAATCACACAAATCAGGTCATTAGAGAAGGAAACAGACACAAACTGACCCCAAAATGATGACAAAAAGGTACAAAACAACTCAAAATGGACACTTGAAAATGATAAAGACACAAAATACGAGAAGGAAAACCAGAAATAAAGAGAAACACAATGACAAGACAACTCAAAATAGGCAAAATTACCACATAAAATAGACGCAACAAACCATAAATAATGACTGTTACACACTAGAAGACGATAAATGACCAAACAGAGCAAATATAACAAGATGATAAAGAAGCAGCAGCAACGAGACGAAAAACAAAGAAACCAACTGAGATAAAAACGTTAAAGAGATGCAGAACAAACATCGTCTGAGATTATTTAGTCAAGACGATGGAGTTTATTCAAGTTTGAGTCACTTTTAGTTTAGAAACTGTCCAGATCCATCGTTCCCGTTTTATTCACGGACACAGCTGGAGAAAGAAGAGACAGAGAGGACGGAGTGGGCTACACCAGGAGCCGGGATGTGTTCAGGGTCCCGTGGGACGTCTCTAATCTGCGTTAGACTCATATTACATGACGCATCATGACAGTGGAGGGTTTTACTGCACGTCTACGGACGGAGGACAAAAGACAGAGAAGAAATGGAGAGACAGAAAGATGGAGAGACGTACTGTACAGATGCGAGATGCATTCAGGTGCCGTGGGACGCAATTAATTTACATCAGGCCCGGCCACGTACAAACAGAAAGAGAGAGGATAAACGCCCATTCAAAACCCCATAGACATTTTAACTATTTTAAAGTTCATATGTAGTGAGTTCACTGTCCAGAACAGCTGCAGGACAAAATAGTGTCTGTGGTGAGTTCAGTGTCTTATAAGTGTCTAGTTCAGTGTGAAACCGACATGTCTTTGACAAAAATGGACAAAAAAGACAGGTGTAGCTACCTGTAGGAGATCTTTTTATCTCTCCACCTTTGTCCCGTCAGGGCGTAGCGTTTGTTCCTCTGCCGACGGCTGGTGTTTGGATGATCTGGGACGCCACAGCGAGGTCTCCTCATCCACCTGAACACAACGTAAAAAAAAAAATTAAACACACAAGAACGCTCGCAACTCTTAGATTTATGTAATTTCAACATCCAGGCTTCACAAATATAATTAATTTAATGAAAGTAGAAAAGAACAGGATTCACATCTAACGAAGCAAAATTAACGTCACTCTCAGATTTACTCTGATCTGGTCTCAGGTTAGACAGGTCCAGGTGTGAACACTGATCTGGTCTCTAGTGTCCAGGTTAAACAGGTCCAGGTGTGAACACTGATCTGGTCTCCAGAGTCCAGGTTAAACAGGTCCAGGTGTGAACATTGATCTGGTCTCTAGTGTCCAGGTGTGAACACTGATCTGGTGTCAGTCCACATGTGGAGGTGGTCTGGGACACATGTGACCTCCTTCCTTTGGTAGTGTGAACACACAATGAGTCCTGGGTCACATTAAAGACCACCTACTCAACAGGGCTGATCTGAGGAAGAGGAGTTTAACTCATTCATTCAACCACTATTGCTCCTCCCTTCCTTCCTCGCTCATTTCCTTTCTTTCTTCCTTCCCTGTATACCCCTTTCCTTCCTTCTCTAAAATACCTTCCATCATAAATAAATCATCTACACTCAGTAGATTTGATTATTTCTACTTTAACCGACATCAATCAAACACTCAGAGAGGGACTCACTCTATAGTCGTCTCGTCCAGTATTCCCGTCACAGGGATCCCGTAGAAGCGCTGCATGGCGGCCACGGCCGACTGCATGGCTTTCTCCTGTCGCAGGTCCGACGTTCGGACGTCGTGAGGCAGCAGGTAGCCGTAGTTCTTCAGCCACGTCTGAGAACGAGCAGAGAAGCAGGAGGTCGGTTAAATCAGTAGATCCACTGGATAAAAGCCCCAGAGATGATCATTTAGACTTTTAGGCTCGTAGGAGCAAAACGATGATAACCTCTACTCTTCAGATGACACAGATCTGACACCTGAGCACCCCTCAACATTTATAAACACAGCTCTGATTGGTTGAATTCTGAATTCTTTTTATCCAGTTTATCACAACAGCTTCTTATTGAAGTAGAGCTTAAGAACTCTGGGTGCTGTCCATGGTACTGGAGTTAACACCAGGCCAAAGGACTTCAATACAAACATGTGAAAGTTATTTTTACATTTTAAACCATCTCACACAGATAAATGAGATCTTTTAAAATGGTTTTAGAAACTGTGGTTCAGCAGCTGCTCGACATGACGACATGAGCCAGACCAACTTCCCCCAGCCACAAATATGATTGATGGTGGAGAGTCTGATCACCTCAAGCCAGGACTTCAATATAAACATGGGATTTTATCATTTTGTTTGCTCAAAAACAAAATGATTTCACACAGAATTAGAAGTTTAAAGTTTTTTTTTTGGTAGCAGTAGTTCACCTCCTTTTTGGTCAGACACATGATCCACCAACAATTTTATCACCAACTCAAGCCACAAATCTAATCTGAAATCAGTTCAAAAACAAGAATCTCCTTATTGCTGCAGGGCTAACAGCTGATTCTGCAGACTTTTCTGAATGCAAACACACAGAGCATTAAAAACTTTGCTGCCCACAGCTGGCAATGTCAAAGAGACGCTTCATGTTTACGCCACAAACGGCAGAATTATCGGAGCCGAAGTTCAAAAATGCAATAAAGAGCAAGACGAGAAAATGAGAAAAGATTGAGGCCGATCAAAAGAGAGAGGACGACCGAAGAAGTTAGAGAGAAACTGAGAGGAGAGAGGCGTGAAAATCTGATTCAGCGATCCAAAAATCGATGCAGAGTCCACGGTTTCCTCAGACGAATCTTATTATGTCGTATTTTTTTCACTTCTCCTTAATGTGTCATAACACAGTCTCACCAGAGACGGACGGAGGACAATTTATGAAGGGAGAGGTGAATGAAGAGGGGGGGAGACAGGAAGAAAGGAATATCAAGAGGGATGCTGAAAGAAAGAAAGAAAGAAAGAAAGAAAGAAAGAAAGAGCAGCAGAGAGAGAGATAAGAGGTAGATGGGAGAGGAGGGTGAGGTAATGAGGGGGAGGCTGAGCCCTTCTCTACAGCAGCTCATTAATAATTCAGATTGTGGCGGCCTCCATCAGCAGCCCTTCGCTCAGCCACCAGCTGAACTTCGTCGAAGCGCCACGAAGGCCGGCAGGTTTCCAGCGTCGAGGAATTAAAGTAAAAAGTCATAATTTAAAAAAAAAAAAAAAAAAAAAAAAAAAAAACTGTTCATGTAAAGACAGAAGTTTGAGTCATTAAGTCAAGTTTATGAGATGAAAACTCAAGGGATGCACTGAAATTTTTTTGCTGAAAACCGAAAATGCACTTTTGGGCCATTTTCGTGCATTTTCGGTTTTTCTGCCGAAAGTTTTCTGCGTATTCCTAATTAGAGACTCTGACGCTTGTCACGTAAGTTAATATCCTGCAGGGAGCAGTGACGTGACCACCAGATCAAAACCGACAAAATCGACAGGCGACAAACAACGCGGCCCAAACAGGATGTTGTGATGATGCAAGCGAATTCCAAGGTGCATTTTCATTTTTTCAGCCGAAAATTTTCGGTGCATCCCTCGAAAACTCATAAGAAAAGGGAACGAAAACTACAAAATATTCTTGACTAAGAGGAAAAAAGTCTAAATTTTTACATATGAGATCAAACGTCCGAGATAAAAACAGTCAAGTTTATTAAAAAGAGAAGCCACAATAACGACATGTAAGTCAGACTTTTGAGATGAAAAATCTAAAGTCTGACACGTGAAAATATGAAGAACCGTTTAATTATATTTAGAGTACAAATTACGACAAAACTAAAATCTAAATCTAACTCACACGTCACATGAGATAAAATGTTAAAATACGAGATAAACAGTCCAGTCTATAAGATAATAATTAAAATAAAGACTTTTGAGATCACAAGTCAAAGGTCTGTCAGATATAAAGAGATAAATGGTTAATAAATAAAGTCACAATTACAGGAAAAACTAAAAAAAAACATTTTTCTGTCTTTATTTGTTGGTCACAAAATAAACAGACCTCAAATTTTAACATATGAACTCAACAGTTTGAGTCATGAAGTAAAATATGAGAAACAATGTTTAAGTCAAAGCAACGACATATTCAATCAGACGACTTATGAGATGAAAAGTCAAAAATACGACTTTTCATGTTAACTCCAACATACTTCATCAAAAATAAGAAATGATTTATAACTTAAACCAAAATTATTGTCAAAATTATGAAAAATCAAAAACCAAACATTTTTACGTCTTTACTCAAACGTCACAAGAGAAAAAACGGCAAAATATTAGTCGACATGAAACTGTTAACCTCGTATACGTACAGTATGTGAGGAGATAAATGATTCATCTTCTCATTTAACAATCCCTGAAAGTTAAAATACTTTATAATAAAACCATTAATGAGCCGTTACTCTGGTATCAACATTAAAATATATCTTCGGTGTCAAACTGATCGTCTCAAATGAATCAGTTATTTAAGATTCAATGAATCATTAAGTTCTTTTTAAATCAAATCAGACACAGATCATCTTATCGGCTGTTTTTCTGACTTTGATCAGATTAAATCTCAGTCTACTCTACACTCGTGTCTCCTCTCGTCTTCATGTCGACTGTACAAACTAATTATTGTTTCTGTTTCTGTTCTCGTCCTTATCTTTAATCCAGAGTGTAAACGTAGACACAGCGGGCCACATGCTCCGTGAGCAGAGAGGAAACAGAGCAACGATCCAATTAAAAGCTTTGCTACCATGAGATCTCTACGCCAACAAACCTGAAGCAACAGATTCATTCTGTTCCTCAGATTTACCTAAAAATAAAAACAAAAACACGTCTGAGCTTCAGGAAAGAAAACGTTTCTCTGCCTCATTCAGGTCCAGACTTAATTTAAAAACCTAGAAAATAAATTAGAACGTGACAATAAAGAGCAGAGTGGACGAGAACAACATGATCTAGAATTAATAAACTGATCAACTGATTGAGGAGAGGACAGCTCTGTACGACGAGTTGTAGCTCTTCCTAGCCTCCCAGCTAATAGGAGCTCTTCCTAGCTTCCTAGCGTCCCAGCTAATAGTAGCTCTTCCTAGCCTCCTAGCCTCCCAGCTAATAGTAGCTTTTCCTAGCCTCCCAGTTAATAGTAGCTTTTCCTAGCCTCCCAGTTAATAGTAGCTTTTCCTAGCCTCCCAGCTAATAGTAGTTTTCCCTAGCCTCCAAGCTAATAGCAGCTCTGCCTATCCTCCTAGCCTCCCAGCTAATATGAGCTCTGCCTATCCTCCTAGCCTCCCAGCTAATATGAGCTCTTCCTAGCCTCCTAGCCTCCCAGCTAATAGCAGCTCTTTCTAGCCTCCTACCCTCCCAGCTAATAGCTGCTGGTATGAAGAATTTTTTCTTCTCAGCTGCAGAGCAAGTGTTCCAGTGCCAGTATTTGTTCCAGACTTGAGACGACGTTATTTCTCTGGTGACCAGGTCTTAAAACGTCTGACCGAACTCTAAACCTTGTAATGAACGTCCTCGCTAAGTTGCTTCAACTTAAAATCCGTCCACACAAACACAACATTAACACAACATGAACACACACACTCTGCATTGAAGCCTCTGAGGACCTGAACACTGCATCAGTCTGTACGTATGAGTGTGTTCATGCTGCCGTCTCAGAGGAAGGAGTCTGAATTCAATAATTCACCAGCTGTTATTATAGAACCATTACTACAGAACCATCAGAGCTCTGACAACACACAGCCGTGTTCCCACAGACACTGCACCGGCTCTCCTTCACTTCCTGGACACTTAAACTACAACCACAACCTTTACAGCAACATCCAACCAAAGAATGATGACGTTATGTGTCTCTCCTCAGATTAAAAGAATCAACAGAAACCATTTCCTGGGTACTTGAAAAGTTTCTGCACGACAACGTGACACATCCATAAATAAAACAAAGCGTTTTAGTGAGTGACAACAGAAGTGGTTTCATTTAAATATTTTAATGCTTTAAATCATTTTACTTGCATGAACCCCGATGAGCCAACGTTACTCTGAACCCGAGCGAGAAATAAAAATCAATCAGGAATTTAAAATCCTTGAGCCCGAAGCTGATTATTCATCAGGAGTCATGCTGCGTTTAAATCAGTTTGTTCTGGACGTTTACTTCACATTTCTGCGGCCGTTGTTTCACACGTTTGGATTTTCATTCATCGCCAAAGCCTTCAGGGAGGCGTCTGCGGCGGGACGGCGAGCCAAAACCTAAAAGAACAACATCAGAATAATCAGACGCTAGAAGAACAAGGAGTCCTGCAGCAGATGGTCTGAATGCTGAGAGACGACAGGAGAACGGAGACCGGTCCTCCAGGAGGCAGCCAGCCTGGAGGAGGCTGAGTTAATGTCACTTTAAAGAATCATGATTCAGTGACGGCTGGGTCTAGAGATGGACTCTCTGGGACGTCAGCCATGTTGGTCAGGTGACCCCCCCCATGGAAAGACTGTAAAAGTCTTCTTGTGAGGGTGTGGTGGTGATGGATGTGACTGTGCTGCAACACAACAGCATCAGTCATTATGTTCTAGTTGAGAACATTGTAATGTTGATTTAAAAAGTGAACTTATTTGGTTTGATAGTGAGTCTCTGAGCTGAAGCCTCTGTGTCTTTTAAGGGACATTTGAGTTTGAAGGTCTCGGGACAGTCCAGGTCTCCAAAATGTATAAGTACACGCTTGTCATTTTAACCGTTTATAAAAACTTATTTGAGTTAAAGTTAAATAATAAATATAGGAATAAACTGCTGATTATCTTCAGCTATAGCATGAGTGTCAAACATATGGCCCTAGGGCCAAAAGTGGCCCACCAGAGGGTCTAAACTGTCCTGCAGTATGAATGTATGAAAGTGTGACAATTACATAGAAGACTGCGGTTTTTCAATGAAAACAGCTGCTGTCCCTAATGTGTCCACTGTTTTAATCAGAGACGTGGACAGAAGACAACAATGAGACCCAGGACTCTTAAGAAATGTCATTTTTTTTTTAAAGGATAGTTTATTAAATGTAAACATTCTTGCACTAAAACAAATGCAAAAGATTATTAGTCTGTTGTCTTACTGGTCCGTCCCGCGAGAGATCAAACTGGGGCTAAAATTAGGTATTTACATCCAAATTACCATGTTTATACAAAATACTAGTCTTCTTCTAGTTTAATGGAGGTTTTCTAGCATCAAAATGACGTAATATTAATAAAAACTAGAACCCTGAGTCCTGTGTAAATGAAGGTATAAATGAAGGTAGTCCTCTGTTAGTCAGTATCTAGTGTAACGTGGATGTGTGGTGAGGTGGTAGTAGTTGATCATCTAAACAGAATCCATGGAGTCCACTCAGTCAAAGGCTGCACCCAAACAACAACAACAAACACTGAACGTTTAAAAGAAGAGAAAAGTTTCCTGGAGACAGCGTCAAGGAGAAACATCTTCCAGAGAGGGTTAGGGAGTTTATGGCAGCGTTGGATGACCAGAACATTTCTGGAGTAGAGAACACAAGGTACCAGCTACCCTCTCCACACTACATTAACTTTGACTGAAAGATTTATTGGACTGAATCCAGTCCACTCTAGGAGAAGACAAGGAAGACAAGGACAGACTTTAGGAAGACACAGGAGACCAACTCTAGGAGAAGACAAGGAAGACAAGGACAGACTTTAGGAAGCTACAGGAGACCAACTCTAGGAGAAGACAAGGAAGACAAGGACAGACTTTAGGAAGCTACAGGAGACCAACTCTAGGAGAAGACAAGGAAGACAAGGACAGACTTTAGGAAGCTACAGGAGACCAACTCTAGGAGAAGACAAGGAAGACAAGGACAGACTTTAGGAAGCTACAGGAGACCAACTCTAGGAGAAGACAAGGAAAGACTTTAGGAAGCTACAGGAGACCAACTCTAGGAGAAGACAAGGAGAGACTTTAGGAAGACACAGGAGACCAACTCTAGGAGAAGACAAGGACAGACTTTAGGAAGACACAGGAGACCAACTCTAGGAGAAGACAAGGAAGACAAGGACAGACTTTAAGAAGACACAGGAGACCAACTCAAGGAGAAGACAAGGAAGACAAGGACAGACTTTAGGAAGCTACAGGAGACCAACTCTAGAAGACAAGGAAGACAAGGACAGACTTTAGGAAGCTACAGCAGACCAACTCTAGGAGAAGACAAGGAAGACAAGGACAGACTTCAGGACGCTACAGGAGACCAACTTTAGGACATTTAGGACCAGAGAGGGACTCTGGTTGAAAATAGACATAGAGGTGTTTTTCTTTTGACACAGAATGAACTCCAGAACCAGACTCTAAAACTACTTGGTTTGTTGTCGAGGATCTTTCCGAGGAGCTGCTCATATTTAAATATTAAATATCTGACTTCTTTACGTCTTGTTCGTCTCACTTCTTTGTGCATTATTAATCATTTATTTTTATTTTTAGACGACCTCATGTCTGGAAGTTGATTTTTAAGTGAACATATTTAACGCGTGACTCATTTAATAAGAGTAAAGACTAAACCGATGCCTGGGCAGATTCCTCTCCTTCCTGTCTGCTCTGTCCATTTTCATTTGAAGACGTTTTAGTTTGACCGAGCGGTTTTATTTGACTTCTCTTGACTCATTGAGACGTTTCAGACCAACGCGGGAGGAAACGTTCAGGACGCTAAACGCTCCACTTATCACCCACCTGGACGGCGCTGGTCGCACTCAAGCTGAGACGGTAAATAGTTTAACAGGAGAGACCAGGTCTATTTTTATCGCAGCAGACAGACGGAGGAGACACGCTGGCAGGCTGACGCACGGGTTCAGGCTTCAGGGGGAGAGGCGGCCAATCAGAACGGAGACGGACAGGAACGCAGCCAATCGGACGGACGGACGGGTGGACGCAGATGCAAAGAGACAGCCTGGTGCAAACCTGCAAGTGTTTGTCAGCGCTCAGTGTTTCTGCAGGAGAGGAGACACCAGAAGGAGTGATGCAACGAGCAGACCCGCCACTGAAAGGAATAAATGTGAGACACTTGTAGTTGCTCTTTGGAAAATACAGCAATGACAACTGATCCCCTGAAAACAAGAGACGTCCTGATCTGGTTTCTCTTCCTCTGAATCCAACACGGATCATTTAATATCAGAGCCATGAAGACATTAATGTCTCTGTTAACTCTTGGTCTTTGGAAAACTCTAGACATCTCACTGTGGATCTGATTGGTCCAGCAGATTGGTCCAGCCTGTCCTTGTCTCCCTTGTCTTCTCCTAGAGTTGGTCTCCTGTGTCTTCCTAAAGTCTGTCCTTGTCTTCCTTGTCTTCTCCTAGAGTTGGTCTCCTGTGTCTTCCTAAAACTGTGCTTGTCTTCCCTGTCTTCTCCTAGAGTTGGTCTCCTGTAGCTTCCTAAAGTCTGTCCTTGTCTTCCTTGTCTTCTCCTAGAGTGGACTGGATTCAGTCCAATAAATCTTTCTGTCAAAGTTAATGTAGTGTGGAGAGGGTAGCTGGCACCTTGTGTTCTCTACTCCAGAAATGTTCTGGTCATCCAACGCTGCCATAAACTCCCTAACCCTCTCTGGAAGATGTTTCTCCTTGACGTTGTCTCCAGGAAACTTTTCTCTTCTTTTAAACGTTCAGCGTTCAGATTTTTTTTTGTGTTTCTTATAATTTATCAATAAGAGAAAAAGATCTGATCACAAGTGGACAAAGAATCTGATGGAGGACAGAAGAGACAGGGTTCAACACAAAGTCTCCACCTGGATTTAACTAATCAAATAGGTAGGAGTCTCCTATTGGATAATTACTGCATGGGTAATTATCTTTCAGCTGACAACAAGTTATTTAAGCCCATGAGTAGCTTCTCATTTCTTCAACAACCATGTCTAAAGACACATCCTGTGGTCGTCTGTTTGAGAAGGGTCAAATCATTGGCATGCATCAAGCAGAGAAAACATCTAAGGAGATTGTAGAAACTACTAAAACTGGGTTAAGAACTGTCCAAGGCATTATTAAAAACTGGAAGGATAGTGGAGAAGCATCAGGGTAAGAAGAGAGGCAGATGAAGTGATGCACCCATCATGCCTAGTGTCTACTGTACAAGCCTGTGGGGGCAGTGCTATGATCTGGGGTTGCTGCAGTTGCTCAGGTCTAGGTTCAGCAACATTATGTGTCCAAAGAATGAGGTCAGCTGACTACCTGAATATGCTGAATGACCAGGTTATTCCATCAATGGATCATATTCCAAGATGACAATGCCAGGATTCATGGGGCTCAGATTGTGAAAGAGTGGTTCAGGGAGCATGAGACATCATGTTCACACATGGATTGGCCACCACAGAGTCCAGACCTGAACCCCATTGAGAATCTTTGGGATGTGCTGGAGAAGGCTTTGTGCAGTGGTCAGACTCTCCCATCATCAATACAAGATCTTGGTGAAAAATGAATGAAACACTGGATGGAAATAAATCTGGTGACATTGGAGAAGATTATAGAAACAATGATACAGAGAATGTGCTGGAATCAAAGATAAAGGAGGTCCAACGACATATCAGAGTGTGGGACCTTTTTATTTTTGTCCAGTCGGTGTATAAAGTCAGTTTAAAGTTGGTGTTCGGCCCGTGTTGTAAACATGATGTCAGATTATATCTCAGCCATCATTTACTATTCCTACTACACTCCAGTCTATTTATTTCTGGGTAAAAGTGTCTCCGTTAGAGATCAGTGGAGTCTGAGCTGGAGACGTTTTCAGCCTAAAAGCAGAGACCGGTACGAGCCACCAACTGGAGCTGAAGACGGAGCAGAGCACTAAAGCAGCGAAGGTTAAAGGTTCAGCTCCCACCGGGGCAATCCAAACTTTAGACGCATGCAGTCATGTCGCCGTGAGGCACTTTGGATAAAAGCATCTGCCAGACGCGTCGTGTTGTCGCTGTAGGGGGAAAAACCTCCGTCTCAAAAAATGTCAAACTTTACACGAACCAGAAATACCAGCGCCGTTTTAAACCTGATGACGAGGCGGTCTGGAGGTTTGTCCTGAGGCCGTCAGGAGAGGCTTGAAAAACACAGACGTCTGCAGGTTCATAACTTTCAACGCTGCATCAAAACTTATTTTAATCTGTCGACTGTTCCCTGAGTAATCTATTAATCCTTTAATTAACCAATAAATAATAAACAGAACCTCCTCTAATAAAGGTTTGAATATTATTTTAACATCATATCTATGAATAAAGAATCTATTTCAAACCATACTATACTAATAAGGCTCAGCTGAGCTAGATTTCCTGAACTGATTCACTTAGACAGATTTCAGTTTGGAAGCAATTCTCTTAGTTTCATGAAATAGATTTTCATCAAACAAACGTCCTCATTGATTCCAGATGTTTGTGGTGTCTCCTCCATCTTCTCATCTTTCCTTTAGTCCAGCTCTTCTCTGTCCTCAGACTTTTTTAATCTCTCAGATTTGGAACTTCTGTCTTGTTCTTGATCTCCGCTAATCTCGTAAAATGAGAAGATGCCGGAAATGGTGTCGATTTAAAAATAAACCAGGTGACCCAAAGATTTAATGAATCAGTGCCAGATCTCTCAAATCAGTCTTGATTTGAACCAGACAACCCCTCGATGCGTTGTCCAGATCATGACGAGAGGTTTCAGAACAACTGTCTTCCATCGAAAATTTGTAGGCGACGAAAAATTATGTGGATTGAAAAGTCAAACTAAAATTGATCGGGTCATTTTATGAGTCGGTGGTGAAGAGGTTAGCACTGATGCCTCACAGTAAGAACGTTAAAGTTGAACCTAATCCATTCACTGCTAAAGGATGCTAACACCCACTTAGAGCGGAGCCATCATGGAAGTTTACCTGCAGAAATATGCTAACCATTAGCATCACCAGATCTTTTCTCAAACACAGCGTCTCTCAGACTCTGACCAACAACCGTCAGACTAAACTCTCTGGAATACTCAGCGGTGAGTTCAGCTTCTTCTTTTGGGATTTTGTCAGTTTTGATCTGCTGGTCACGTCACTGCCCCCTGCAGGATATTAACTTACGTGACAAACATCAGAGTCTCTAATTAGGGAGACTCTGACGCTTATAAAACTTTTGGCCGAAAAAACGAAAATGCAGTTTTGGGCCATTTTCGGCCGAAAAATTGCTGCGGTTGTTGCTTGCATCACCACAACACCCCTGTTTCGGCCGTGTTGTTTCGGCCGTGTTGTTTCGGCGATAAATGTTCGGCCGAAAATGGCCCAAAAGTGCATTTTTGGCCGAAAATTTTCAGTGCATCCCTATCTCTAATGAATTTCTCCACTTTTGATGACAAGTTTCTGCAGCCCCAACACCTTCTCTTCCAGTTTTATGGCAAAAAGTATTTTTGTATTAGGGAGAGGAATCCATGTCTGATTTAATAGAATCTACAGAAAACAAACAGTAATCTGATAAAGTGATAGTGTTGACGTGAGCGCAGCCAGTGAAAAGGTTTCGTCGTAACGTGGTCTCGCATTCAAAGCGCTCCCTACGTGTAACGTGAAGCCTTTTTGAAGAATATCCAGGTGGGACTGATGGGCTCACAGCTATGAGCTCATGTCTGTGGTGTCGTATAACACTCATACATCATCCACACACACACACACAGACCAATCAATGGCTGCCAGGATATAGATGATTGCCGTGTTAGAAAGAAGCTGCAAAAGGGGAACACCAGTCTTGAGAAAACAAGATCCCAAAACGGTTTCTATTAAAACTATACATCTTCTCTGGCAACCAGAAACACCACGGCAAAAAAAATAAAACGTTTGAAACATAGAGAAAACCACCAGGAGCAGTTGTGCAACAGAATAAGCGTTGATAGATATTTCAGTCTGGACCGAAGCGGTGGATCGACCCACGCCGGCCGTCCCTAGAGGAGCTAGCATGACTGAAAAATCCAGAATCTGTCAAAGCAGTAGAAACGTAGACGAAAGCCGCGGGTCGACAACAGGAACGCTTTCCCATCAGAGCATCCTCCGTGTTTCAGGTTCACATCACAGTCTGCTGTTTTCTCACAGCTCCTGTCGGGTCATTTGATCCAGTTCACCATCCACGGTGCCTTCACACTCACTGGGATTTATGATACATGTGAGCTGTGTTCAGGGACTGAAATGCTGAGTGGGGAATGTCAGGTCTCTGTGCTATCAGCCAGCTTTCAGCGAGCTGTGGAGTAAGGCAGCTTGTCTCTAAAACATTGTGGAGCGACTTCTACATTGAGTCCATAGACACGTCCAGAAACGTTTTAACCACTTTGTGAATATTTTGTACTAAAACTAAACCTGTATTATTCTCACTGTACGTTTTTTCTTCAATTCAGAAATGAATACCTTTCTGCAGAAGAAATAATCAACAGATTTTAACACAAGTCCTGAAAGTAGACACAGATAGAACCCAATAAACACATGGAACAGAAACATTAGACTAAAATGAGCCAATATTACATATCATGTCCTCCTTGTTTCCAGTATCTGCTGTGACCTCCTTGTAACTAAATGTTTCTGGTAACTGCTGATCAGTGGTCTACAGCAGCTTGGAGGAATTTTAGCCCATTCCTCAGAACATCCCATTCCACTTCAGTTCTGAGATGTTGGTGGGTTTCCTCACATCAACTGCTTGCTTCAGGTCCTTCCACAACATTTCTATTGGATTAAGGTCAGGACTTTGACTTGGCCGTTCCTAAACATTCATCTTGTTCTTCTTTAACCGTTCTTTTGTAGAACCACTTGTGTTCTTGGTTCTCGTTGTCTTGCTGCATGACCCAGTTTCTTTTCACATTCAGCTCATGGACAGATGTCCTGACATTTTCTTTTAGAGTTCACTGCTAGAATTCAGAATTCATTGGTCCATCAATGATGACAGGACGTCCTGGTCCAGATGCAGCAGAACAGGCCCAAACCAGGACATTAGCACCCCCATGTTTGATGGAGGGATGAGGTTCTGATGCTGGAATGATGCAGTGTTGTTTCATCTCATTTAAACCAAACTATTCTACTTTGGTCTCATCTGTCCACTAAACATTGTCCCAATAGTCTTCTGTCATGTCCACATGATGTTTAGAAATGTTCTTCTTGGAGAGCAGTGTCTTTGTCCATCACACCATGGTTGTTCAGTGGATTCATCAACATTAACATCAGCCAATGAGAGAGAGGCCTTTAGCTGCTTAGAAGTTCCCCTGGGTTCCTCTGGGACCTCTCAGACTATTATGGAGTGATCTTTGTTGGTGGACCACTCCTGTGGAGGGGAACAGTCGTCTTCAATCTGTCTGACTGTGGATTATTTGTGGGTTCCAAACTCTTTAGAGATGGTTCTGGAACCTTTTCCAGCCTGATGAGCAACAACAACTCTTTCTCTGAGCTCCTCAGAAAGCTCCTTTGTCCACAAACATGTGTTGTGAAGATCAGACTGAGACAAATCCCTGATTTATTGAAACCAGGAACTGAACCACACCTGAGTCTCATTACATTGATGGAGACACTTCTGAACACATGGACTCTGATTGGATCCTAGAGGAGCACCTCTCTGATATGTAATATAGGCTCATTTTCCTCAATAAATAAATATACCAGCATAATATTTCAGTTTTATGTGTTTGATTTTGTTCTCTTTCGAAACCTTTAAATCTTTCATATTTGTACATTATGTACATTAGTGAACACATTCTAATATGAATCAGGACAGCTCTTGTGTTCAGTTGATGTTGAAACAACAAAGAACAGCTGAAGACTTACTTAAGGTAGCCATGTAACAGCGGTGGTCCAGAACTTAGTCCAAACAAAAGAGTAACCAGATGAAAGGTGATCCAGAATAATCCACAAAAACTAAAAGAAGTTAAAAAAAAATACAAAGAGCCAGGAAACACCAACGGGAACCAGTGAAGGAACCCAAGCAAGGAACCAGACACATGGAAAACTGGTCAAGTAGAAGGACTATATAGAAACACTGGGAACTAATGAGGGTGAGACCAATTAGAGAGGAGCAACCAATCAAAGAGAAGGGGTGGCAGAGTGAACAGGAAGAACAACTAACTGAAAGACACAGAGTAAGGGACCATTTCAAAATAAAACAGGAAACAAAAAAACTAACTAAAAATGAGAAGAATATAAGTGCTGCTGAATGTTGTAGTTAACTATTCACTGTTCAATGTCTTCTTTTATTTCACATCTTAATTACGTACTTCTATTAGTACGTATCTTCTATTATTAATTAAAGGAAACAGCTTCTAGAAAACAAGTCTGAATCTGCATCTGCACAAAAGTAAACTCTTTAAACTGTGACTCCATAGACAGGTTGAAGACTTCCCAGCGATGAATACGTTATGACCAAACCTTCACTGTAACCGGAGCAGCGTCGGCCGCTCGGCTCGGCTCGGTCTGCAGCGACGGGCAGATGGACGAACAGATTTCTCAACAGATCAGCGGAGATTTGATGGATGGACGGAGCAGAAGGGAGGAGGAGGACTGAGTGATGGATGAAAGGACGTCTGCTTTGTCGGCGTAGACCCTCAGACTGCTGTCTGAAATCTTGGTTAATTTCCGACAGAATCTGCAAATGTTGAATCACTTTTTAAAACTAAAATGACAAAAATCTGTTCGTTCCTGCTCCTACGACGTGACAACTTCAGGACATCAGCAATAAGAGAAGTTGTAAAACAAACGCACCCAGAATTAAAATCTAGATGAAGCGTTACCAGGATCTAATTCTGATGCTCGTACGTAAAAGAAATCTCCATGACCATTTAGTTCACAACTGCATCCAACATCAATGGCAGTTTTTCAGGCGTTACTCCTGAATAAACAAATACTCAAGTCTAATGTTTCTGCTCCATGTGTTTATTGGGTTCTATCTTTGTCTACTTTCAGGACTTGGTGAAAATCTGTTGATGTTCTGAATCGTTTTTATGCAGAAATGCAAAAATATTGTGAAGGATACAAACACTTTCAAAGCAGCACTGCGTCTCTCCAGAGTTGGATAAAGAGGTCAGTGTGAATTATGCCGGTTGCCCTAAATTAACTGAGTCGGTCTAAAGGAGTGAGGATTCAACAAAAACAGAAGTTCTAATAACTTAAAAATATGCATCCAATGTTTTACGTCTTTTTGACAGATCAGCAGTTACCGGAAACATTCAGTTACAAGGAGGTCACAGCAGATACTGGAAACTTCACTGACCTTATCACCTCGCTGATACATGAATGAATGAATGAATGATTAACTTTTCACTTTTTTATCCGTGAATCTGTGGCACAGAACAACACTCCACACAGATAAAACACCAGCATACGTCTCAGCTGACAGCAGATCCAACAGCCTGTCCATGAACCGTTTCCTCGAAAAGGAGGCAAACGTCAAACAGAAACAGCTGGAACCCTGTTTCCCTCATGTGCATTTCTATATTCCATTTATTTATTTTTAAATCTTATTACGTCCCCTGAAACATTTCAATTTAGCGTAAGGTCAATAAAGACCGTTATACACCGGGATGAGGTGCACTAGCTGCGGGCACATACCATAATTAAATTTACATCTGGGTGTGGAATGGTTTCCTCCTCCTGCGCTGCCACGCTGATCAAACGTAATCCTTCTGCGCTGCACCCGGGGAGCTTATCGAGAACCAAGAAGCTGTTTCTCAAAACAGACCGAGCGCTGCATCATATTCATTTATAATTAGAACTGCACTCAGGGCCTCTGCCGCGCTGCAGGACTCATCCAGAGCTTCAATCTACTGCTGCAAGAAAAACACAATGTTGTGCTATTAAAAGTGATGAGAGTGATCTCCTGGCTGCTGCAGCAACTCACAAATGACTTCCCATCAATCAGTCAATTGATCAGTTACTCATCTGACTGAGGATCATATATAAACTGCAGTGATGCTTCAAGGTATTTGCACTCTTGGGAATTTTCTACATTTCTGCATAAAAATTAGTCATAAAATTTTTGTTTAAGTCCTGAAATAAGACACCCTTGTGTATTGGGAAAATGAGCCAATATTACATATCTGTGAGTTGCAAAAGTAAGTGCACCTCTGGGATTATAAGTTAATGATGAGACTGCGTTCCAGCATCAGAACCTCATCCCTCCGTCAAACATGGGGGTGCTAATGTCCTGGTTTGGGCCTGTTCTGCTGCATCTGGACCAGGACGTTCTTGTCATCATTGATGGACCAATGAATTCTGAATTCTACCAGTGAACTCTAAAAGAAAATGTCAGGACATCTGTCCATGAGCTGAATGTGAAGAGAAACTGGGTCATGCAGCAAGACAACGAGAACCAAGAACACAAGTGGTTCTACAAAAGAACGGTTAAAGAAGAACAAGATGAATGTTTAGGAACGGCCAAGTCAAAGTCCTGACCTTAATCCAATAGAAATGTTGTGGAAGGACCTGAAGCAAGCAGTTGATGTGAGGAAACCCACCAACATCTCAGAACTGAAGCAATGGGCTAAAATTCCTCCAAGCTGCTGTAGACCACTGATCAGCAGTTACCAGAAACATTTAGTTACAAGGAGGTCACAGCAGATACTGGAGACAAGGAGACTCTGTGTCTGCTTTCAAGACTTTTGTGAAAATCTGTTGATGTTTTGAGTAATTTTTATCCAGAAATGAAGAAACTTCTGAAGGATACAAACACTTTTAAGTGGCGCTGCGTCGACATAATAACACTCCCAGCTTCAGAACAACAAACAAGGTGTGAAATCACCCTTAGAAAACCTGCCAGTCCTTCTATCCTCTACATGAGATGCAGAAAGTCCTCAGCGATTTAAGACGATGCCTCAAAACCTCCTCCACTGCAGTTAATGACAGAAGTCCACAGCTGCATGGAGCTTCTCCTTGCACAGAGGCAGCTCCCAGAACGGAGGCCCACACCAGGCAGCGATGCATGTTATGAATTTATATCACGGCTGTTTGAAAAGCACGTGAATTATTTAACAGGGCAGGTTGATTGAGTTCAGCCGAGCTAACCAGCTGCCACGTCCTTGCATCTCAGCCCTGTAAACGGTTCTCGACTGCTTCCAAACAGAACAATACCCTCATCAAACGTGCACTGACATCTCCTCTTATTTACAGCTGCAGCTCGCACTGAGCGAGCGGTAGGCTGCGTGGGCCGGCGCTGGAAGACAACAGCTGGGGAGGAAGGAGGTGGAAAAAAAACAAAACTCAAAGACGAATGAATAGCGAAGGACAGAGAGATGGAGGACTGCGAGACAACAAGGCTGTCAATCAGACAGCTAAGACGTTAGCCGGTGCACGTGAACACGGAGAAGAGTTTCTGTACTTCCATTCAACAATGGACCGTCAGGACAAAGCCCAACGGTAACAGGCGTGAGTTCACACCGGCCCACACAGTGAGCATACGCATGGGCCTCGGATAAGTGCAGCGCTGCAGACTCAATTAGAAACGTTTCTCAGGTGTAATGTGGTGTTTACTACACTCCAGGGATCAGCCTTCGCCCCAGAGCTCCTCCACTCCTGGGAGGAGGCAGAAAAACAGACCATCCCAGAGAAGTCTGAACACACTCTCATCTGATAATCTGACAACACCAGGAGAATTAGTGTTATTATATAATATTACAAAAATAGTGCGTTCTCAAAAATGAGAAAGTGGTAGTAGTTGATCATCTAAACAGAATCCATGGAGTCCACTCAGTCAAAGGCTGCACCCAAACAACAACAACAAACACTGAACGTTTAAAAGAAGAGAAAAGTTTCCTGGAGACAGCGTCAAGGAGAAACATCTTCCAGAGAGGGTTAGGGAGTTTATGGCAGCGTTGGATGACCAGAACATTTCTGGAGTAGAGAACACAAGGTACCAGCTACCCTCTCCACACTACATTAACTTTGACTGAAAGATTTATTGGACTGAATCCAGTCCACTCTAGGAGAAGACAAGGAAGACAAGGACAGACTTTAGGAAGACACAGGAGACCAACTCTAGGAGAAGACAAGGAAGACAAGGACAGACTTTAGGAAGCTACAGGAGACCAACTCTAGGAGAAGACAAGGAAGACAAGGACAGCCTTTAGGACGCTACAGGAGACCAACTCTAGGAGAAGACAAGGAAGACAAGGACAGACTTTAGGAAGACACAGGAGACCAACTCTAGGAGAAGACAAGGAAGGACTTCAGGAAGCTACGGGGTTAAATAAGGAGCATGTTGCATTCAATGGAGCCCAGGACAGGACATCATTGACTGGTTGTTACTAAGTGAAAATCTGTTCATACATCAACATGGTGCACCCATTCTCAACGCTAACCCTAACTTTAATGTTAAACTTAAATGCACGACTACTGACACGTCCCTGTGAAACATCACCATTAGAAGAGTCTGAGACGGCGGTTTAATTCTTAAACTTGCTCTATAATACTATATTAATAAAACCTAAACAGACTTTACTGCTGTTGATTCCTCCATCGACGTAATAAAAAAACTAAAAGATGTACATTCACAAAAGACGTGCGCTTGAGCCTCTTAAACAAAAAGTGCGTACGTACAAATAACTGCATTTAGGTTTTCATGTTTTCATGACGGATTTAAAAACATCTGTTGCTTCTAACCTGTAAAGATTGTTCATGAATATCGGCCGTTTCACTTGAACTCTATAAATAATAAATTTAAATGTCTAACGACCACTTGGAGACCACTGACGCTCCTCTGTCCCTCCGTCTGTGACCTGCACACACTGCCACCCTTTGTTTATCACCCAGTCAATGAACCAGTCGATCGCTGCATCAAGACAATCACCGGCGCCGGGTTAATCTGTTTAACGATCGCCACAAAAAGGTGATTCAGCAGCGCTGCAACCTCTACGGCCCACACAGCAGCTGCCTGAAGCCGCCAGCTAAAAATATTCACACCGAGACACGCGGTTTCTGCAGAAGACATCTGACCTGTTGTGTAAACGGGCAGACAAAGAACTCAACACCTCCTCTAGAACCATCTGTTTCATTCGTGAGCTGCATCTCGGTGCAGCTGCAGACCTGCATGTCCCCGTCACTGGTACAAACGCAACGTTAAGGTGATGCTAGGACGTGAGATGTTTGGGGGTTCAGTGTGGCTCCAGTGTCTGACAGAGCTTCCTAACGCACATAAAACTGAGCTCCCATTGGTCCATATCTACAGGAAAATGGACAACACATGAGACGAATCGAATATTCCTTAAATTTTAGCCAAAAACAGCAAGAAATTATCAATGAATGCGTCAACTAACAAGACAATGAATTCAACTAGTTTTGAAGGAAAAACTTCAAATGATTCTACTTTCATCTTCTATAACTAAGATTTAATGACGTGTTTCATCTTATGTCATAAATAACTGAATATTTGAGGTTTTGGATCTTTGCAAGTGCAACTCAAGAAAACACATGGAAGAAGACAAAAACACAAGACAAGTAAGATTCATCAATTTGAAACGAGCAACACATTGCAAGAAAATGAAAATGCCCCCAAGTGACCCCAAAACCTGATGGGACATGTCTGTGAAGGTTCTCAGTCATCCAGGTCATGGTGTAGCCAACAAAGCTTCAAAAAAAGCAACTGGACTTGTATAGTTGGACCTGTTGGGACATGTTTGTTGTTAAAAGATTTGTTGATTTTGCTACTTGTTAGAGTTTGTTTGAAATAATAATTATCTGTATTTTATTTTAACTATTTCCTTTTTCATGCGTCGTTTATCAACAAACAAAATATGCAAACTCTGTACTGGTAGTCCGCACAAGTTCGACTCCGGATTACGGGTAAACGCAGTACAGTCACTCTGTTAGAACAGCAGCGTGATGATGACCGGTGAAATGCATTCTGGGATACCTGGCTGCACCAAGTCCGTCTATTCATTCTTGATCATCATGTTGCTCTTGTGGAAATATTTGTGGATTTTAATGTGCAGATGAGATGAAGGTGATCTGTTGTCCTCTGATTGGCCAATCTATCTCACTGATGCACTGACGCTGAAAACCTGTCATCACCCTGATCACATGATTCCTTAGAAGACTTTTAGAATTTCATTCCAAGCATTTCCGGCACTTTTTAGGTTCACTGGAAATATTTCAGTTGTCGTTTGTGGCCAATTAGGTAAAACTATTTCTAAACTGAAATATCTCTAAATGAATCGATTCAGGAAATCAGCAGCGACACTTATCTCTATACTGTGTTTTATCTGTTTGCATGCACATGTCCACTGCATTCATTTTCATTTTCACCATTTTCGACTAATTTAAACAGAACCAAACAGAGGATCCTGAAGCCTTGAATATGAATATTTGAATTCTTTCATCGGACGTTTTCAAAGAAAATAGAAATGTGCCTCAGTAGAATGGAGCTGAAGCAACATAACTGACTTCTACTATTTTACATAATAACTGATTTATTGTTTGAGTCGATCAAAGTAAAACTGGTGAAAAAAGACTCGGAATTAACTGGCAACACATCTTACGATCACTTTGCAGTGATTTTTCCATGAACATTTTCTCCAACAAAGACCTATTTTAACATTTCAGGAAAAGATTAGTTGCTTGGCATCTGAGGATGTTGCCTTCAACTGTGTGAGCAAAGCAAAACAGAACATACAGCTGGACAATTGATTAGTCAACTCATCAACAACAGACTGATAGGCAGCCCTGTTTAGAATCACTTTTCGGTTATTTTTCTGCTGTTGACAGTTGTGAAAGAAATGCAACTATCTGCAGATTTCAGGATACTATTTGTTGCTTTGCATCTAAACATGATGCCGTCAGACCTGTAAGACATACTGTGGAATATCTGGAGACTCTTTTAATAATGTTTTTTTTTTGTTGCTTTTCAAGCAATTGTTGTGAAATAAATGTAAAATTTGCAGATTCCTGCATCTGAGAAGATTTTGTGCTTTCACGCCGCTAAAAACTGACGGTTTGGATCTTTTGTTCTTCAAGTCGAACAAAAACACATCTGGAGACATCACCTCGTGCGTCTGAACAAAAGAGTCTGATGACATCTCCGTCTGCTCAGCAACAATTTTGGACATTTTTATCGAGAATCAATAATGAAAATGATGTTTGGATCCGTGGAGGGAGCCCTCTCAGACCCTTTCTAACATTTTTGCAATCAGACCCCAAATTGTTGCAGGGAACTGTTTGGCATCGGCGCGACAGCAGCGCAGGCGGGATTCTGGTTTCAGTGAAAACATCTCATCCTTTGTGATGACGCCTCGGCCGCTGGCAGCCACGGGCGCTTCCTTTGTCTGAATCAAAGTGTCACCTGCAACACGAAACATCACTAAATAAAAATAATCACATCTCCTGCTGCCGGGATGCATGACCCACATTCCAAACAAGGCACCTCTGCACATTCAGCAAACAAAGCAGCTCTGCTCGGACCAAACGCATCAGCTCGCACCTGCGGAAAGAGAAAAAAATAAACCTCTCTGCTTCACAAAGAACTTTCCCCTCCGTGCGGCTGCAGCCCGAGACAAAGCCCGGCCTCCTGGAGACGCTCTAATATTTAGACTTGAACTCATCTGTGTGCACCTTTTTCCTCCTCCTCTCATCCAACTCCCTGCCATTTCCATAAATTATGGAGAGGAGGCTATATTTGGACTCGGTGAGGAGGGGGATGCTTTGTTGCAGCAGGGTTCACTCTTAGAGCTCCCTGGACGTTTGTCCAGTCTTTCCTGACACAACACATTACAACACGGAAGGCACAACACAACGAGGATTCATCATCAGCCTGTAAATGAGGAGTTAGTCACAGTTTCCGGAACCACTCCATCTTGGACCGACTCCCTGCTTTGTCCGGAAGCAGAGCCAGAACCTCTTGTTTAATTCTCGACCCCAGAGCTCTACCTGACGAACCAGCAGGAAAACAATTAAGCCTGATGAGCAATTAAGACACTGTTTGTTGGTGATTACAGGGAGATGCGTCGGACTGGCAGCTGCCTGCGCGCCAACCGAACCACAGAACAACAAAAGATTTCGTCAGTGCGCGTCTCTCTCTCTCTCTCTCTCTCTCTCTTGTTGCTTTAATTCACTCACATCACGGACTCGTGAATCTTTAATCTAGGCCACCGTGCTTACAGGAGAGGTGGCTATCACTTTCACGGCAGGTTTAAAGGCCGGATGGAGGAGGAGGAGGAGGAGGAGGAGGACGGTGCGTGAAAAGATGGAAACAAAAAAGCCTCCAGAGGAGAAGAGCGCACGGCTCTCCTCCAGCCTGAGCGCGTAAAGCCTGATGAGGATGATGAAGATGATGATGAACACACACACACACACACACACACACACACACACACACACACACACTTTCCTCCCATTGACTGTGTTGCTGCTCCTCTCACCTCCACAATGAACGTCTTCTCCTCCCCGCACACGGACACGACCCAGAACAGAATGGGAAAGTAGCAGGTCTTCCAGCAGAATCCCGGGAGCCCCGCTCTCTTCCTCCGCCTCACTCCTCCTCCTCCACCACCTCCTCCACCACCACCACCACCATCTCCTCCTCCCGTCGCCATGGCTGAGACCCCGAAATCCCCTCCTCCTCTTCCTCCTCCTCCTCCGCTTCCCGCCGGTGATTTCCAGGCTCCTGCTCCGCTCCTTTTACCGGAGGAAACGGTCCGCACGCTCCGGTTTCATCCCCGGCTCTGACTCTCTCTCTCTGACTCTCTCTCTCCCTAACCCTCTTTCTCGCCGTCCTCTCTCTCCTCCCCCTTTGTTCACCTGCGCAGACGCGCTGTGGGTTTCCTCCACTGATGAGGAGCTCGGGCTCGTTTAGGTGAAGCGGAGTCTGGATGCAGCGGAGCGGAGGCTGCAGGTCGGTCTGTCCGGGCTCCAGAGTGAGGAGGAGGAGGAGGAGGAGGGAGAGAGAGAGAGAGAGAGAGAGAGAGAGAGAGAGAGAGAGAGAGGAGGATGTGATGGATGTTGTTGCAGTAACTCTCTGTCGACACACTGAGCGCTGCAGCTGCAGGAAACTCCTCTCTGTTTTAAGATCTGGACTCATCTGCGTGGGGGCCCCAGACCAGTAGGGGGGCCCCTGAAGACTGACAAACTTTAAACTACAGCAGCGGCAATGTGCAAAGTTTTCAGTGACAACAGGAGGCAACTCTTCTCAGAACCAGAGTCTGGTGACATCTGGATTTCATCACGATACAGAGACAGAAAAAGCTCAGCATCACCTGGACAGTCCTTCAACCAATCAGATGACGTCTACTGTTACTCTTCTGTCCATCACCACTTTAAGCCCCGCCCCCAAAAGATCTGATTGACCATGATGGAGCAGAATCAGTTCCCAACAGAGAGACTCCGACAGTTGAGATTTCCAGACATCATTGCGGCAACAACACTGAGGCCAGACATGGCCTTGATGTAAGTGGCAAGCAAGCAGGTGGTGCTACTTGAGCTAACTGTCCTCTGGGAAAAGAGGGGTGGAGGAGGCTCAAGAACGGAGGAGGCCCATTGCTGCTTGCTGTCTGGTACCGCCCGTAGAACCTGGTGGTGGCGCCAACGATACCGGTCATCTCCCAAAGCCTTTGGGCAGCAGCTGAGGATGTGTCTTCCTTGTGGGGACTCATCAGAGAATGGACATGGGTCTTCTGAGGGTGTCCTATTGATAGTGGGGGGCCTTTGAGGGGAGGGGCCTTTGAGGGGGCCTCTGTGGATCATCCCACAGATACTTGATCAGTTTGGGATCTAGTGAATTTGGAGGCCAGGTCAACACCTTTTTAGTTGTTCCTAAAGTGTTTTTGTGTGTGTGTCTGTGTCAGGCTGCATCCTGCTGGGGATGGCTGCTGCCATCAAGGAGTGTCATTGCTATGGGGTGGGGGTGCCTGGTCTGGTCTAGGTGGGTGCTACATGTCTAAGTAACATCCACACCAATGAATGCCAGGTCCAGAAGTTTCCCAGCAGAACACTGAACTGTCACAGTGTCAGTGGTCATAATGTTGTGGCTGATCAGTGCATGTCAACTAGACTATAGAAAGTTAGGACATATTCATTGACATATTTGTGTCCAGAGTCCTTTTGTCTCATAATCCGTCCATGTGCCACACCACCGTTCGTCCTCTTCCTCCTGCCAACATCTGCCAGCTCCAGAAATCAGTCTACCTCCTCACACCTTCCTCACGTCTTTGTCCCTCGTCTTCTTCTCTGTCACATGTTCAGATATTTATTTAACTCTTGTTAAACCTCCTCTTCTCACGCTTCCCTCCATCCTTTTCCAGATTTCTCTCCTCCTCTCCTCCAGTTTTCTTCCATCCCTTTCACACCTCCCTCTTCCTCCTGTTCAGCTGTAACAGCTTTTAATTTCTGGGTTGTGACCCACTTTTCAGCATTCTGTCTTTGTCAAACTGAAATGGTTTCACATCTTAATTATACTGAACATTGGACTGAACCACTCCCCTGACTAACAGGTCCAGCTACATTTTTTAAAGGAGTTCAGATAAAGCTCCGCCCCCTCACCTGATGTACCTGAGACAAACCAGGAAACAGTTTATTATTGTGTGAGACTACAGAGAGACACAGACGATCAGATTCACCTTCAGACCAAACTAACACCTTCCTCTGAGTGAGTCCAGCTACAGGAGAGAAAAGTGGAAAACTACAACACTGCTGCTTCAAGCTGCTGACTCTCCACACACTTAAGGTGAGTTTGACCAAAAACAGGACTCAAAGTCAAAGGAAGTTTCAGGGAAGTTAGTAGAAGATGGAGGAGAGCCATGACTGACTGGACTTTGTGTCTGCTGTGTTTCAGCTTCACTCAGAGACTAAATGGCTTCCAGATCAGAGGAGGATCTCTGCTGTCCGGTCTGTCAGGAGGTCTTCAGAGATCCTGTTCTTCTGTCATGTAGCCACAGCTTCTGTAAAGTCTGTCTGAAGAACTGGTGGAGAGAGAAACCAACACACCAGTGTCCAGTTTGTAAGAGAAGATCTTCAAGAGATGATCCACCTTCAAATTTGGTGTTGAGGAACCTGTGTGAGTCCTTCTTACAGGAGAGAGATCAGAGATCTCCAGAGTCTCTCTGCAGTCTGCACTCTGAGAAACTCAGACTCTTCTGTCTGGACCATCAGCAGCCAGTGTGTGTCGTCTGCAGAGATTCAAAAATACACTTCAACCACAGATTCAGTCCCATCGATGAAGCTGCACAACAGCACAAGAAGAACCTTCAGGAGACTCTGGAGCCCTTAAAGAAGAAGTTAAAGGTTTGTGAACAAGTTAAAGTGAAGTTTGATGAAACAGAAAAACACATCAAGGTCCAGGCCCGACACACAGAGAGGCAGATTAAGGAGCAGTTCAAGAAGCTTCACCAGTTTCTAGCAGAGGAAGAGGAGGCCAGGATGGCTGCACTGAGGGAGGAAGAGGAGCAGAAGAGTCAGATGATGAAGGAGAAGATGGAGACTCTGAGCAGAGAGATAGCAGCTCTTTCAGACACAGTCAGAGCCACAGAGGAGGAGCTGAGAGCTGAAGACGTCTCATTCCTGAACAACTACAAGGCTGCAGTGGAAAGAGTCCAGCGCTGCCCCCTGCTGGATGATCCACAGCTGCCCTCAGGAGCTCTGATAGACCAGGCCAAACATCTGGGCAACCTGACCTTCAACACCTGGAACAACATGAAGGACATGGTCTCCTACACTCCTGTCATTCTGGATCCAAACACTGCTCATCCATATCTGATCCTGTCTGGAGATCTGACCAGTCTGAGACGAGGAGATGAGCAACATCTTCCTGATAATCCAGAGAGGTTTAATTATCACTGGTCTGTCCTGGGCTCTGAGGGCTTTAACTCAGGGACTCACAGCTGGGATGTTGAGGTTGGAGACAACACATGGTGGTATCTGGGTGTGTTAGTGGAGTCTGTCCAGAGGAAGGGAGAGATACGATCTGGATTGTGGACAATAAGGTTCAATGGAGGTAAATACTCAACATGGTCACCACCAGCATCATCTACTGTTCTCTCAGTAAAGAAGAAGTTCCAGAGAATCAGAGTGAATCTGGACTGGAAGAGAGGAAATCTGTCTTTCTCTGATGTTGATACTAACAAACAGATACACACCTTCAAACACACTTTCACTGAGAGGATGTTTCCATTCATTTTGAATGAGGATAAAGTGAAGATATTACCAGTGAATCAGATCAGATAGAGATAAACAGGATGATTCTGTTTATGATGTTGTTTCTTTCTTTAAGGGGAAAAGTCAGTGAATTTAAAAATCACCCATCCTCCTGTTGTGTCATTATTCTAAAGCTGTGTTAGTGTTTTAGTTCTTGCTGTTCCTATTCTGATTTTTTTGTTCTTTAGTTTAACTTGTGACCGTTTCATGTATGTAAAATGATTTCAGGTTTTCTATATTCATTCAGCACATTAAAGTAAAACAATCCATGTTTTATAAATGTATGTAAGTGGAAAAGTCAGTATTATGGTTGACTTGTTAGTTTTCAGGGTAATCTTGTTAGTTTAGTTCAGTCTTGATGTAAAGTTGTTGATTTCAGAGCTGAATGTTTGATGTGACTGATCTCATGATGTGAGCTGTATTTCATGTAAATTAAGTGTATTGTGAAGAAGTTCAGGAAACCTTAATTGGTTTAATGAGTAATAGAGTACCGCAGTTACCCGTAACCCGGATGTATAAATGAAGATCATGAATAAGACCTTGGGTCAAGAGAACCTTAAACAGAGGCTGTAATCCAACTCATAAATGTTAACTTCAGTTGATGCTGACTAGGGTGTGTGAGCACATTAAAAACTAAAGAATTACCGTCATAAAAAACGTATACTTTGATGATTGAATGATCCTGTAGGTACAATCTATGCTTTTTGATTTTGTGTATTAACAGAGCTGAGAGTGTTGCATAAATAGTTTAACAGTTGTGAAAGTATATCTGCTCTGCTGTGAAACTTGAACTACGGTTTAAGTTTGATTAATATATGACATAAACGAAATTATGGAAGCCCATTTCCGCCACTTGATGAAAAAAAATATGAGACACTAAGTCATAGTTATGAGATAGCTAAGTCATAATTATGAGATACTAAGTCAAAATTATGAGATACTAAGTCATAATTATGAGATAGCTAAGTCATAATTATGAGATACTAAGTCGAAATTATGAGATACTAAGTCATAATTATGAGATACTAAGTCAAAATTATGAGATAGCTAAGTCATAATTATGAGATACTAAGTCATAGGTATGAGATACACTTTTGCTGTGTCTTAAAGTCATACTTAGGCTAAAACGAAAATGGATGCCATTATTGAGGACTACTTCAGACGTGGATTCACAAATAGGGAGATTTTAACCTTACTGGAAGAAAGACACAATATTACGTTAAGCCTTCGGACGCTGGAGAGGAAGCTACAGAGGAACCAGCTATGGGGGAGAAAAAACAAAGCAGATGAAGCAGAGGTGGCCTCCTTTATATCTCAGCAGCTGCAAACATCAGGCAAACAGCACGGGTACCGCTGGATGCACCAGAAATGCTGGATGGCCGGACTGATTACTGACAGGGAAACCGTGCGCCAGATAATGAGACTGCTGGACCCAAATGGGGTCGATCTCCGTGCCCGCAACCGTTTGCGACGGCGCATTTATGTCAGCCGTGGTCCGAATTATGTTTGGCATGTGGACGGATATGACAAGTTGAAGCCTTACGGCATATGTGTTAGTGGGTGCATAGATGGCTTCTCTAGGAAGATGATATGGCTCGAGACGTTCAAAACCAACAGCGATCCCCGAATTATTGCAGGGTATTTTATTGATGCCGTGAGTGACAACAGTGGATGCCACCTATACTACTACTACCTATACTACCATACTACTGAAAAAAAAAAAGCATCAGGACATATAATAGAAATCCCGAACAACATTGTGTGATCCACTGATTTATCACTTAGGCCACTTACTTATTATGACAGGAGCTGGACCGATTCACACAAACCCCATCACATCAAAATGTAGTATGACTTTAAGACACAGCAAGAGTGTATCTCATAATTATGACTTAGCTATCTCATAATTATGACTTAATATCCCATAATTATGACTTAGCTATCTCATAATTTTGACTTAATATCCCATAATTATGACTTAGCTATCTCATAATTTTGACTTAGTATCTCATAATTATGACTTAGTAGCTCTATTTTTTTTCATCAAGTGGCGGAAATGGGCTTCCATACGAAATACATGTATTTCATGTAACCTGTGACCTGCTGTCATTCTGTTCTTCTACTTTCTGATAACACTGTGTGTAAGACAATAAAAAGGGAAACATGTTCTGACTCTACTGTCATGTCTTCGTTCTGACTGAACTACAGATCTGATCAGACGTAACATCACTCAGACTGAGAGCTGCATCTCCACAGCATCCTCTTGGTGTTGAACTCTTAGTTCAGGTTCTTAGTGTAGTAGTTTCTTTCTCAGTTCACAGTGTTTGGTTGTCCAAATGTAAAGTGTCAACAAAGACATAAGGTCCTACTCTATGAATAATCCTGTTACAAGTATTGAAGCCTGTGAATTCCTGGAACATTCAAAGATTTAGAAATGGTTTCATAGAAGTCTACGGTGAGTTCTTCATAAAGAATTTAGAGTGAATGTAATTCAAGAGTAATCTGTCAGCAGTTTAATATACATAATTTCACTTTCTCACACAAAACATCATGAAAATATTTGGCATTTAAAGACATAATTCAGCAGAAGATCCTGACATAAACTTACACTGTGTTGTCCTCTGGTGCATAGTGGTCACTACAGTGGACAGCTACTAAAAAGTAATTTTCTCTTTAATGCAATGGTTTCTACTGTGGAACTGCATATCAGCCTCTGGAGTGCTCTCTCCTGTCCTACTCCATTGAGGTCTTTTCAGTGGTCAGTCGGTGTAACTGCAAGTAAACTTCCTCTGAATCCAACGTGGCCGCTAAAAAGCCATCCGTGCCGACCACTGCTGGTATATCCTGTCAAAGCTTCTATTCTCGAAGAACCACATAAGTAAAAAAAAAAAATATGACGATATACAGTAACATCTAAGGAAGCATATCCGTTTGGAATATGAAATTTTTACTTCCAATATGTAGAAAAATACGTTTAACCATGTGTCCACTGAAGTGGACATCATGCATCACCAAGTATATTTTTAACACAAGTCATGTAATTGCTTCACTGTTTCTTGTGACTGTTTTGGTTACAAGTCAGTGAATAATTGTTATATTTATAAGCTGTTCATTTAAAATATAAATTTTTGTGCAGATTAGCTGTAGTTTGTGTTACTATACTAATTATTTTATCATATTTTGTACTAGGAGGCTCTGCATCCTGCCCCTCATCTTGACTATAGGCACCCTCACTTTCTGCATCTGGACTGTCTGTATCTCCATCATCTTCAGTTCCTATGTCTCTGTTCTTCTTTGGCAGCCACTCATCATCACTGTTGTCACTATACTCATCATCACTGGAGCTGGACCTAATTTCCTGAACTATTCTATAGGTTGCCTTATTCTTTGCTGCATTTGAAGTCTACAGAATATGATAAAATAATTATTATAGTAACACAGACTACAACTAATCTGCACAAAACATATTTTAAATGAATAGCTTATAAATATAGCAAGTATACACTGACTTATAACCAAAACAGTCACAAGAAACAGTGAAGCAATTACATGACTTGTGTTAAAAATATACTGGGTGATGCACGGTGTCCACTTCATTGTTGTTTTTGACCATTGTTTTGTTTTTTAAAGCATAAAAAGAAACAAGTGTTTCTATATTTAGAATAAAACACAAGTTAATTCATTTTAACAATAAGTTCACAATGCTTTATGTTGAGTTCTCAGGCGCATGAAGTCCACTGGAGTGGACATGTCTGGAACTCTATGAATATACCATATTTTTGGGAAAAAAAAGTTGAACATTTTTTTTTCATGTCCTAAGAAGAAAAAAAACACTTCATTAAAAAATCTTGACCAAAGTTTTCATAATTCATGCATCAGAGGGTTAAACCACAAGATGGCAGCAGTCTGATGTGGTTCATTGCAGGTTAAACCTCCTGCAGACAGTTTTTACTGTGAATGATCACCTGACTCCAGCTGACAGAGGAAGAGATACAGCAACAGCAGTAGACAGGTGGACACAGACTGAACAGGTCATTGATGTTTGTGTTGAGTTTCTGTCTCTGAGTCATGTGTCTCCTGATCTGCTGAAAGACAAACACAGTGTGTGCACAGACGATCATAAACATGAAACATGCTGCAGTCATGAAGGGATTAAGAAAGATATACAACAACAGGAGATCTGATGAAACGACAGCAGACTGAGAGAAGACTGTCTTTATATTGACAATATATTTATGAGGGGTTTGTTGGAGGTGCATGAGTGATTTGAATGTCCCCCCCCCCCAAAAAAAAACTTTATCTTATAATGAACATATTTTTTTGCAAAACGGTGAGAAAATATGAATCACAAAGAAACAGACTGAGTTTAAATAGATAACTCAACATCTGCACATTGGAAGGAAGTATAAGCATATGTATCAGCAAAACAAACTCACACATTTCAGTGCTTTCTTGAAACATCATCTCATTCATGAAAAAAACAAAACAGTCTAATTTTGAGAAAACGACATCTGTGTATGTATTAATTGGCCTACTTTATTAAGGTATTATATATTTATCCACTATTATAATGCCAAACTTACATACTGTATCATTGACTTGCATGTGTAAGTGCACCTCCAGGATTCCAAGTTACAGTGGCTTGCAAAAGTATTCATACCCCTTGAACTTTTCCACATTTTGTCACATTACGACCACAAACATGGATATATTTTATTGGAATTTTATGAGAAAGACTGACACAGAGTGGCACACAATTGTGAAGTACAAAGAAAATTTTACATGATTTTAATTTTTTTTACAAATAAAAAACTGAAAAGTGCGGTGTGCAAATGTATTCAGCCCCCTTTTCTCTGAGTGCAACCAATTGCCTTCAGAAGTCACCTGCTGGTTGCTGAATGATCAAATGTTGACCTAATGACTAAATAGAGCCCACCTGTGTGTAATCTAATCTCAGTACAAACACATCTGTTCTGTGACGGCCTCAGAGGTTTGTTAAGAAAATATTGGGGAGTAAACAGCATCATGAAGTCCAAGGAACACACCAGACAGGTCAGGGATAAAGTTGCGGAGAAGTTTAAAGCAGGGTTAGGCCATAAAAAAAGGTTTCCCAAGCTTTGAACATCTCATGGAGCACTGTTCAATCCATCATCCGAAAATGGAAAGACTATGGCACAACAGCAAACCTACCAAGACACAGCTGTCCACCTAAACTTACAGGCTGAACAAGGAGAGCATTGATCAGAGATGCAGCCAAGAGGCCCATGGTGCCTCTGGACGAACAGCAGAGGTCCACAGCTCAGGTGGGGGAATCTGTCCACAGGACAACTATTGGTCGTGCACTGCACAAATCTGGCCCTTACGAAAGAGTGGCAAGAAGAAAGCCACTGTTAAAAGAAAACCAAAAGAAGTGCCGTTTGATGTTTGCCAGAAGCTATGTGGGGGACACAGCAAACATCTGGAAGAAGGTGCTCTGGTCAGATGAGTCCAAAATTGAACATTTTGATGTAAATGCGAAATGTTATGTGTGCAGGAAAACTAACACTGCACATCACTCTGAACACACCATCCCCCCTGTCAAACATGGTGGTGGCAGCATCATGTTCTGGGGGTGCTTCTCTTTGGCAGGGACAGGGAAGACAGTCAGAGTTGATGAGAAGATGCATGGAGCCAAATACAGGGCAATCTTGGAAGAAAACCTGTTGGAGTCTGCAAAAGACTTGAGAGTGGGGTGGAGGTTCACCTTCCAGGAGGACAACAACCCTAAACATAAAGCCAGGGCAACAATGGAATGGTTTAAAACAAAACATATTCATGTGTTGGAATAGCCCAGTCAAAGTCCAGACCTAAGTCCAATCGAGAATCTGTAGCAAAATCTGAAAACAGCCATTCACAAACGCTCTCCATCTAATCTGACTGAGCTGACTGAGGTGTTTTGCAAAGAAGAATGGGCAAAATTTGCAGTCTCTAGATGTGCAAGGCTGGTAGAGACATACCTCAAAAGACTTGCAGCTGTAATTGCAGCAAAAGGCGGTTCCACAAAGTATTGGCTCAGGGGGAGCTGAATACTTTTGCACAACGCACTTTTCAGTTTTTTATTTGTAAAAAAAAAAAAAAAATAAAATAAATCATGTATAATTTTCTTTGTACTACACAATTGTGTGCCGTATTGTGTTGGTCTTTCACATAAAATTCCAACAAAATCTATTTATGTTTGTGGTTGTAATGTGACAAAATGTGGAAAAGTTCAAGGGGTATGAATACTTTTGCAAGCCACTGTAATTACCAGGCCAAACTTGAGATCATCTGTTTAGAAGTGTTTCTGTCTTCATTGTCAAGGGAAATGGTTTTACAACTTATTTATACTGAACTCTGGACTGAAACACTCCCTTGACTAACAGGTCAAAGTTCAACATTTATGAGAGGAGTTCAGGTAAAGCTCCACCCCCTCACCTCATTTACCTGAGACAAACCAGGAAACAGTTTATTATTGTGTGAGACTAAAGAGAGACACAGACGATCAGATTCACCTTCAGACCAAACTAACACCTTCCTCTGAGTGAGTTCAGCTACAGGAGAGAAAAGTGGAAAACTACAACACTGCTGCTTCAAGCTGCTGACTCTCCACACACTGAAGGTGAGTTTGACCAAAAACAGGACTCAAAGTCAAAGGAAGTTTCGGGGAAGTTAGTAGAAGATGGAGGAGAGCCATGACTGACTGTACTTTGTGTCTGCTGTGTTTCAGCTTCACTCAGAAACTAAATGGCTTCCAGATTAGAGGAGGATCTCTGCTGTCCGGTCTGTCAGGACATCTTCAGAGATCCTGTTCTTCTGTCATGTAGCCACAGCTTCTGTAAAGCCTGTCTGAAGAACTGGTGGAGAGAGAATCCAACACACCAGTGTCCAGTTTGTAAGAGAAGATCTTCAAGAGATGATCCACCTTCAAACCTGGTGTTGAGGAACCTGTGTGAGTCCTTCTTACAGGAGAGAGATCAGAGCTCTTCAGAGTCTCTCTGCAGTCTGCACTCTGAGAAACTCAAACTCTTCTGTCTGGACCATCAGCAGCCAGTGTGTGTCGCATGCAGAGATTCAAAAAAACACTCCAACCACAGATTCAGACCCATTGCTGATGCTGCACGACAGCACAAGAAGAATCTTCAGGAAACTCTGGAGCCCTTAAAGAAGAAATTAAAGTTTTGTGAAGAAGTTAAAGTGCAGTTTGATGAAACAGAAAAACACATCAAGGTCCAGGCCCGACACACAGAGAGGCAGATTAAGGAGCAGTTCAAGAAGCTTCACCAGTTTCTAGCAGAGGAAGAGGAGGCCAGGATGGCTGCACTGAGGGAGGAAGAGGAGCAGAAGAGTCAGATGATGAAGGAGAAGATGGAGACTCTGAGCAGAGAGATAGCAGCTCTTTCAGACACAGTCAGAGCCACAGAGGAGGAGCTGAGAGCTGAAGACGTCTCATTCCTGAGCAACTACAAGGCTGCAGTGGAAAGAGTCCAGCGCTGCCCCCTGCTGGATGATCCACAGCTGCCCTCAGGAGCTCTGATAGACCAGGCCAAACATCTGGGCAACCTGACCTTCAACATCTGGAACAAGATGAAGGACATGGTCTCCTACACTCCTGTCATTCTGGATCCAAACACTCTTCATCCAAGACTGATCCTGTCTGAAGATCTGACCAGTGTGAGAGGAGGAGATAAACAACATCTTCCTGATAATCCAGAGAGGTTTGATTGCTACAGGTCTGTCCTGGGCTCTGAGGGCTTTAACTCAGGGACTCACAGCTGGGATGTTGAGGTTGGAGATAACACATGGTGGACACTGGGCGTGTTAGCAGAGTCTCTCCAGAGGAAGGGATTCATACTCTCTGGATTGTGGACGATAAGGTTCAATGGAGGTAAATACTCAACATTCTCACCACCAGCATCTTCCACTGTTCTCTCAGTAAAGAAGAAGCTCCAGAGAATCCGAGTGAATCTGGACTGGAACAAAGGAAATCTGTCGTTCTCTGATCTTGACACCAACAAACACATACACACCTTCAGACACACTTTCACTCAGAGGATTTTTCCATACATTAACACTGGGGACAAAGTGAAGATATTACCATTGAATCAGATTAGTTAGAGATAAACAGGATGATTCTGTTTATGGTATTTCGTTTTTAAAGAGAAAAGTCATTGAATTTAGAACACCTGTCCTCCTGTTGTCTCATTATTCTAAAGCTGTGTTTCTGTTTTAGTTCTTGCTGTTCCTTTTCTGTTTTTTTGTATTTTAGTTTAACTTGTGATTTTTTCATGTATGTAAAATGATTTCACTTTTTCTGTATTCATTCAGCACATTAAAGTAAAACAATCCATGTTTAATCAAATGTATGTAGGTGGAATGTCAGTTTGGGTTCAGACTTATAAAGTTGTTGATTTCATATCTGAACGTTTGTCTCTTCAGAAATGAAAAGCTGCCAGATGATCCAGATATGACTGATCTGATGAGGTGAGCTGTATTTCATGTAACCTGTGACCTGCTGTCATTTTGTTCATCTACTTTCTGATAACATTGTGTGAAAGACAATGAAAAGGGATATGTGTTCAGACTTATGTCTTCATTCTGACTGAAGTACAGATCTGATCAAATGTAAAAACACTCTGCATGACAACAGCATTGTTTTTCTTAGGTTCACTTATTAAAGTGAAATGTGTTCTGCGTCAAGTCATAGTGTTTCATTGTTCCCATCTAAAGTATCACAAGTATTTGTGTCAAGAAAGACAAAAGAGCTGAAAGAGCAGTTCAAACCTGTCATGGAGTGTCATGAAGACTTATGGATCTAAATAATAAACCTGCACTTCTCATGAAGGGAAAATGAAAATGGTTACTCCTTAAATATAATCAAGAAGAGGTAAGGATGAGGGACAGTTATCTGTGTGAGGAAAATAATTAGCTCAGGGTTAAGTTACATGTAATAGGTATTGTGAAGAAGCTCAGAAAACCTAAATGCTAAATTGGTGTAACGAGTAATGGAGTACTGCAGTTACCTGTAACCCGGGTGTATGAAGAACATTGTCAGTAAGACCTTAGGCCATAAAACAAACAGGATGCAGCTGAACACAGTTCAAAGCCACAGCAAAGAGTCTGAATTGATTGTAAATGAGAGATTTCAGTTTCTGATTTTTAACAAACTTGTAGAAATGTCTAAATGTCTGTTAGAAATAGCAAAGACTGATCATTTAAAATGAAGTGCACAGTAAAGAGCAGAAAGTGAAGGGTGCTGAACAGTTTCTGAGGGGTTGATTGGACAATGAGGGGCAGCAAGAAATCAGGTGACAGGCTGACTAATGGTCACATGAGGGTGACACCTGTAAAGTAAAAAAACAGAAATGAGAAACCATGAAGAAAATTATTAACAAAAAGTATGTGAAGAAGTACGTGGCAGTGTTTTTAACAACAAAGCTTTTTAAAAGCTTTGTGGTAAATGTGCAGAAATGTTGAAAAGTATAAATTGCTTTATTTTAGAAACTGAATCTCTTTAAGATTCATTCACGTAATTAACAACTGTGGGTCTCAGGTCCACGTACCAATATAATCAATACACAAACCAAATACACTCACATCAACTTTGGATCAGAAACGTATCTCAATGTATTTAACCCTTTATGGGGCAAGGAACCATATTTGGTCATTTCAGTGCACATTTTAAATTACATTGCCTCTCAGTGAGGTTTAGAAGCATGATGCTTTCACACAATCAGCAAAATCAAGGCACCATTTTCAGGTCAAATCATGGTCAGATGTGGTCTGTCCACCTCTACATGAATGCTGAGCGTAACTGCTTTATTAGGTACCAGGAAGAAGTGGTCTAATGTTGCCTAGTGGTCTAATGTGTATGTTGACAAGTGCCTGAATCAGCACTTACGATGATACATGTTGACATTTGTTACCATATATGGTAAATTCATTGACCTTAATTTTATACATGAAAATGAAAAATTTAGATACATGTCACAAAAGTTAAAAAGCATTCTTATGCTCTACAATAACACTCGAGGGTGGACATTTATAAAGTACAAGAATTTCAATGAGTGCCATGTGAAGGGTTAACACAACTTACAATATGCACATGTCCTCTTTGCAGATAAATAACTTGACCTGTGGAACAAAACACACCCTTTACTAACAGGTCAAAGTTCAACATGTATTAAGAGTCCAGGTAAAGCTCCGCCCCCTGACCTGATTTACCTGAGACAAACCAGGAAACAGTTTATTATTGTGAGAGACTAAAGAGAGACACAGACGATCAGATTCACCTTCAGACCAAACTAACACCTTCCTCTGAGTGAGTCCCGCTACAGGAGAGAAAAGTGGAAAACTACAACACTGCTGCTTCAAGCTGCTGACTCTCCACACACTGAAGGTGAGTTTGACCAAAAACAGGACTCAAAGTCAAAGGAAGTTTCAGGGAAGTTAGTAGAAGATGGAGGAGAGCCATGACTGACTGGACTTTGTGTCTGCTGTGTTTCAGCTTCACTCAGAGACTAAATGGCTTCCAGATCAGAGGAGGATCTCTGCTGTCCAGTCTGTCAGGACGTCTTCAGAGATCCTGTTCTTCTGTCATGTAGCCACAGCTTCTGTAAAGCCTGTCTGAAGGAGTGGTGGAGAGATAAACCAACACACCAGTGTCCAGTTTGTATGAGAAGATCTTCAAGAGATGATCCACCTTCAAACCTGGTGTTGAGGAACCTGTGTGAGTCCTTCTTACAGGAGAGAGATCAGAGATCTCCAGAGTCTCTCTGCAGTCTGCACTCTGAGAAATTCAAACTCTTCTGTCTGGACCATCAGCAGCCAGTGTGTGTCGTCTGCAGAGATTCAAAAAAACACTCCCGGCACAGATTTAGTCCCATGGATGAAGCTGCAACAGAACTCAAGAAGAACCTTCAGGAAACTCTGGAGCCCTTACAGGAGAAGTTAAAGGTTTGTGAACAAGTTAAAGTGGAGTTTGATGAAACAGAAAAACACATCAAGGTCCAGGCCCGACACACAGAGAGGCAGATTAAGGAGCAGTTCAAGAAGCTTCACCAGTTTCTAGCAGATGAAGAGGAGGCCAGGATGGCTGCACTGAGGGAGGAAGAGAAGCAGAAGAGTCAGATGATGAAGGAGAAGATGGAGACTCTGAGCAGAGAGATGGCAGCTATTTCAGACACAGTCAGAGCCATAGAGGAGGAGCTGAGAGCTGAAGACGTCTCATTCCTGAGCAACTACAAGGCTGCAGTGGAAAGAGTCCAGTGCTGCCTCCTGCTGGATGATCCACAGCTGCCCTCAGGAGCTCTGATAGACCAGGCCAAACATCTGGGCAACCTGACCTTCAACATCTGGAACAACATGAAGGACATGGTCTCCTACACTCCTGTCATTCTGGATCCAAACACTGCTCATCTAAAACTGATCCTGTCTGAAGATCTGACCAGTGTGAGAGGAGGAGATGAACAACATCTTCCTGATAATCCAGAGAGGTTTGATCGTTACCAGTCTGTCCTGGGCTCTGAGGGCTTTAACTCAGGGACTCACAGCTGGGATGTTGAGGTTGGAGATAACACATGGTGGTTACTGGGTGTGATAGCAGAGTCTGTCCAGAGGAAGGGAACCATAGGATCTGGGCTGTGGGAAATAGGGTTCCACAAAGGTAAATACTTAACATATTCACCACCAGCTCCTTCCACTGTTCTCTCAGTAAAGACGAAGCTCCAGAGGATCAGAGTGAATCTGGACTGGAACAGAGGAAATCTGTCGTTCTCTGATCTTGATACTAACAAACACATACACACCTTCACACACACTTTCACTGAGAGGATGTTTCCATTCATTTTAAATGCTGACAAACTACCAGTGAAGATATTACCTAAGTTGGGAGGAAATTCTACAAGAATGTAACCCAAACAAAGCTCTGAACAAATTTGATGAAATTCTGATGCCGGTAATAAACAGGCACGCTCCTCTCAGGAAATTCACAGTCAGAAACACGCGTACACCATGGTTAGATCACGAAACCAGAGAGCAAATGAAACACAGAGATCAAGCAAAGAAAACTGCAATACTAACAGGATATGAGTCAGACTGGATAATATATCGTAAGTTAAGAAATTGTGTTACAAAGTTAAATAGAATAAAAAAGAAATTGTACCATGAAAATAGGATTATTGATATAAAAAATGATAACAAAAAAGTATGGAAAACACTGAATGAATTAATGGGGAAAAACCCTCAAACACCATCATCCTTAGAGGTGGACGGCAACTTCCTCACTAGACCATCTGACATTGCTAACTATCTTAATAAATATTTCATAAATAAAATTGATCAATTAAATAATAATATGCCACCTATTGATATAAATAACATATCCAATCTATTAATAAAAGATAACATTATGAAGGATAAACAATGTTCATTTAAGTTTGATAAAGTAGGTATTAAGACAGTAGAAGATATGTTACGGACTTGTAAGAATAAACCACCAGGCATTGATAATCTTGATAGTAAGCTACTAAAGCTGGTCGCAGAGGAAATTGCACCTTCTATCTGTCACATTATAAATATGAGTTTTGCCAACTGTCAGTGTCCATTACAATGGAAGTGTGCCAAGATAATTCCATTACCAAAAAATAAGAAACTGCAATTTTCAGGAGCCAACAGTCGTCCAATTAGCCTTTTACCTGTATTAAGTAAAATTATGGAAAGTGTAATGTTTGAACAAATAACGAACTACTTATCTTTGAATAATTTACTTACAGATTTTCAACACGCATATCGTAAGGGTCACTCCACAACAACAGCTCTAACTCAAATGACAGATGACTGGCTTAGGGAAATAGATAAAAAGAAACTAGTTGGTGTGGTTACGCTTGATTTCTCGGTTGCATTCGACCTAATTGACCACAATTTACTGTTGGAAAAACTTGAATGTTATGGGTTTGAGGTGTCCTCTTTGTCCTTCCTACGGAGTTATCTAACTGCCAGAACACAGACAGTTTTCTTTAATGGGTGTTTTTCTGAAGAGAATGTTGTGTCATGTGGAGTACCACAGGGGAGTTGTTTGGGACCGTTATTGTACATTATTTACACCAATGACCTACCACTTGTTCTGCGAAATGCAAACATAGGAATGTATGCTGATGACTCAACCATATATGCCTCTGCACTAACCAACGGGGAACTAAATGCAGTTTTGAAAGAAGAGTTAAAAGCAGTTGTGAACTGGGTTAACTGCAACAAACTTGCTTTGAATGTGTCCAAAACTAACTGTATGATAATGGGCTCGCACCACAACATTAGTAAAAATCCTCAGTTAGATCTGAAAATCAAAGAAGTACATATCAATCAGGTTCAGGAGACCAAGCTGCTGGGAGTTGTCATTGATGACAAACTTACATGGAAAACACATATAAACAAGGTTGTTAATAAAATGGGAAGTAGCATCTCGGTTATAAGAAGATGCAAAGCATATTTATCACCAAAATCAAGTAAACTAATAATACAAGCTCTAATTCTGTCAAATCTTGACTACTGCTCAGTGGTCTGGTCAAACGCCACAACAGACACAATTAATAAACTTCAAAAAGTGCAAAACAGAGCAATTCGCATTGTCCTGGGTTGTGATCTTAGAACTAATGTATTTAAAATGCATAGAAATCTTGGTTGGTTGATGGTTGGTGATAGATTGTTTTATTCATTACTGATATTTGTAAGAAATGTACTTATAACAAAACCCCCACAAGTTCTACACAAAAAACTACAGTATAGTTCAGACAATCCTAGTTATACAACAAGACATGCGGCCAATGGAAAGTTTTCACTCCCAAAAATAAAGACGAACTACAGTAAAAGAACAGTAATATACAGAGCTATGTATGCTTGGAACCTGCTCCCCAAACAATTTGGACAAACCACTAGCACAAGAGAATTTAAATTGTTAGTGAAAAAACATGTTTTAAATGGATACACACAGAATCCTAACCATGAATAAAGTCAGATGGTGAAAATATATAAAATATCTGAAAATAAATGGGTGTTAGATATATATGATCTTGAGTGAAATCATAATGGAATGATGTGGAATGCATGAATTGCTTAAGAGTTTGAAGGATTGTTTGTAAATAAGTGTCACCTCTTTTATTTTTCTGTAATAATGTATGTGTATGTATGTGTATGTATGTATATATTTTGTTTTTGTTTTTTGTTTTTTCGTTGTTTTTTTTTCTTCTCGTTTTTTGTTTTGTTTTGTATGTTTTAAATTTTTGTCTTGTATTGTATTATATGTCGGACCCCAGGAAGAATAGCTACAGTTCTGCTGCAGCTAATGGGGATCCAAATAAACAAATAAACAAATAAACCAGTGAATCAGATCAGTTAGAGATAAACAGGATGCAAAGTCAGTGAATGTGTTTGTTTTTCATGTATGTAAAATAATTGCACTTTCTCTAAATTCCTTCAGCACATTAAAATAACATGATTCATGTTTAATAAGACATATGTAAGAGCACATTTCAGTTTGGGTTCAGACTTGATGTAAAGTTGTTGATTTCAGAGTAGGGATGTAACGATTACCGGTATGACGATAAACCACGGTAAAATTCCCGACGGTTAGTACTACCGTTTCAAATTTTAATTATTGTTAAAACCGTGAGTGATTACCGCTAGCCTGGTCGTCACCATCCTACGTTTCCGCCCGAAATTTGATTTCGGTCTGGCACGGAGTCTGGCCAAATTGCACTTCCGTGGTTCGCGTGTAACTGCGCCAAGCAGCGAACAGTTGAGTGATGACGCGGAACTCGCCTGCCGAGTTGCTTGTAGTCCAGCGAAGCTTGTAGTTCAACAGCATAGCAACAATAGCGACGGACGGAGGAAGAGACGCTAGAAGCCATCCGCGAAGTTGTCTCAACTCTGGAGAGCATCACGGAATTAAAACCAGAACAAGAGGCTTGTCTTGTCAATTTTATAAACGGCACAGACGTCGTAGCTCTCCTTCCAACTGGCTTTGGGAAAAGTTTGATTTATTTAACTGGAAGCGGAAGTGGTAAGCGTAAGAGCCTGAACTCCGGCGCACAATATACGTCATTATCAAACGTTGCTGATTGGTTAAGGGAACTCCAATGATTTTAAACCTCAAAATAAGCATCCGCCCATTACGGAGACAGATTCCTATTACATTGGGCCAGACTAACGTGCCAGACCCAAATCAAATGTCGGGCGGAAACGTAGGATGGTAACGACCAAGCTAGATTACCGCAACTGATTACCGAAAAACTCAAGTGATACTGCTCATTTCCTGAAGCAGCGGCACCTGAACGGCACTCTCTCAGAAGCGGCCGCGCATGCGCAGTTTGCACTGTCTACAGTTGCCAACTTGGCGACTTTCTCGCTAAATCCAGCGACTTTCAAATCCTCACTTTTTTTTTTTGTCAAAAGCGACTAGCGACAAATCTAGCGACTTTTTTTGGTGTTATCAGAGACTTTTCTGGTTCTTGGAGACTCTGATGTGAAAGCAGATATCGGTTCAGTTACTGTCCTCAACAAGCAGCGGGTGCTGCCGTGAGCCCCTCCCCCATCCCAAAGCACTCACAGGAGGTCAGTCTCACAGTAGCCCCGCCCCCGCGCAGCAGCAGTCAGAGCAGAGGATACCCAAGCCTAGAATCTAGACGCGCCCCTAGCGGCAGCAAATTACATTTGCTTCCAGGGGCAGTCTAGTTACTCTCCGTTGACTTGAGATGTCGAAAAATCCAAAATCACGAGTCGGTGGGCGGGCTTAACATGATGACGACTGACCTGCGACCGTAAGTTCCGTGAATTACGCGTGAATTCCCCATCCTGCTAGAACTACCAGAGCGATGGCTGCTGCTAGCCAACAACTTTCTTTCGAATCGGCTTTGGCCGCCACTCTGAAAGACTTGAAGTTAAGCTTTTCTCTGAGAAAGGAACTCTCTTTTCCGTCGCTCTGACTACGTCACCTTCTTCGTTGCTCTGATTGATTGTAGCGCTATCCTATTGCGTGGAGAGGGAGTTTGAAAGACAACCCTTTATCCCACCCCTCCGGTTGAGCCCTGTCTATGGAGAGTGCCCAGACCCTACATTTAATGTTGCTCTGGCTCGTCAGGCTAGACCCACGGCACTCCGTGTCCAGACTGCAAATGAATGGCGCATGCGTAAAGCTGCCGCTGATCGCGCACTCGTTTATAGAGCGGGATGTAAATGTTTCTTCAAAATCACACTAAAATAAATAATAAAATAATAATCCATTTAGATTGTTCATTTTCTCAAGTTAAAACTGTTTATACAAAAATTTTTAAAAATGTTCTAGTTATGGCAAAAAATGCTCATGTTTTACTGTGACTTGTTGTAGGCTCCTAAGTGGAGCATAAAGTTAGAAACTAAACCAAACTTAAGAAAACTAAAACAAACAAAAAAAAAAACTTAAGTAACTCTACCAGAGTGTCTCTTTAGAGTCACTTTGCCAATACACTAACAATACCGTGATAATATTGATAACCGTGATAATTTTGGTCACAATAACCGTGATATCATATTTTCATATCGTTGCAATGTTATTACATTAGATGTAATAAGGGATTGTTACATCTAATCCTGTGTTATAATGAATGCTATTTCAGAGCTGAATGTTTGTCTCTTCAGAAATGAAAATATGCCAGATGATCCAGATGTGACTGATCTGATGATGTGAGCTTTGTTTCATGTAAGTTAAGTGTATTGTGAAGAAGTGCAGGAAACCTCAACTGGTGTATAGAGTAATAGAGTACTGCAGTTACCCGTAACCCGGGTGTATAAATGAAGATCATGAATAAGACCTTGGGTCAAGAGAACCTTAAACAGAGGTTGTAATCCAACTCATAAATGTTAACTTCAGTTGATGCTCACTAGGGTGTGTGAGCACATTAAAAACTAAAGAATTACCATCATTAAAAACGTATACTTTGATGAGTGAATGATCCTCTAGGTACAATCTATGCTTTTTGATTTTTTTGTATTAACAGAACTGAGAGTGTTGCTTAAATAGTTTAACAGTTGTGAAAGTATATCTGCTCTGCCGTGAAACTTGAACTACGGTTTAAGTTTGATTAATATATGACATAAACGAAATACATGTATTTCATTTAACCTGTGACCTGCTGTCATTCTGTTCATCTACTTTCTGATAACATTGTGTGTAAGACAATAAAAAGGGAAAGGTGTTCTGACTTTCTACTGTCATGTCTTCGTTCTGACTGAACTACAGATCTGATCAGACGTAACATCACTCAGACAGAGAGCTGCATCTCCACAGCATCCTCTTGGTGTTGAACTCTTAGTTCAGGTTCTTAGTGTAGTAGTTTCTTTCTCAGTTCACAGTGTTTGGTTGTCCAAATGTAAAGTGTCAACAAAGACATAAGGTCCTACTCTATGAATATTCCTGTCACAAGTATTGAAGCCCGTGAATTCCTGGAACACTCAAAGATTTAGAAATTGTTTCACAGAAGTCTACGGTCAGTTCTTCATAAAGAATTTAGAGTGAATTTAATTCAAGAGTAATCTGTCAGCAGTTTAATATACATAATTTCACTTTCACACACAAAACATCATGAAAGTATTTGGCAGTCAAGGACATAATTCAGCAGAAGATCCTGACATAAACTTACATTGTGTTGTTTAAACCACAAGATGGCAGCAGTCTGATGTGGTTCATTGCAGGTTAAACCTTCTGCAGACAGTTTTTACTGTGAATGATCACCTGACTCTAGCTGACAGAGGAAGAGATAAAGCAACAGCAGTAGACAGGTGGACACAGACTGAACAGGTCATTGATGTTTGTGTTGAGTTTCTGTCTCTGAGTCACGTGTCTCCTGATCTGCTGAAAGACAAACACACTGTGTGTACAGACGATCATAAACATGAAACATGCTGCAGTCATGAAGGGATTAAGAAAGATATACAATAACAGGAGATCTGATGAAACGACAGCAGACTGAGAGAAGACTGTCTTTATACTGACAATATATTTATGAGGGGTTTGTTGGAGATGAATGAGATGTGCATGAGTGATTTGAATGATTTTTTTTTCTCCTCAAACTTTATTTTCTAATGAACATATTTTTTTGCAAAACGGTGAGAAAATATGAATCACAAAGAAACAGACTGAGTTTAAATACATAACTCAACATCTGCACATTGGAAGGAAGTATAAGCTCACACATTTCAGCGCTTTCTTTAAACATTATCTTATTCATGAAAAAAACAAAACAGTCTAATTTTGAGAAAACGACATCTGTGTATATATTTATTGGCCTACTTTATTAAGGTATTATATATTTATCCAGTATTATACTGCCAAACCGGCACAGTGGCGAGGTGGTTAGCACTGATGCCTCACAGCAAGAAGGTCACCGGTTCGAATCCATGGGCCGGCTGGCCTTTCTGTGTGGAGTTTGCATGTTCTCCCTGTGTCTGCGTGGGTTCTCTCCGGGTACTCCGGCTTCCTCCCACCATCCAAAGACATGCTCATTAGGTTCATTGGTGATTCTAAATTGGCCGTAGGTGTGAGTGTGAGTGTGAATGGTTGTCTGTCTCTATGTTAGCCCTGCGATGGACTGGCGACCTGTCCAGGGTGTACCCCTGCCTCTCGCCCGATGACAGCTGGGATAGGCTCCAGCAGACCCCCGTGACCCTTAACAGGACTAAACGGGTAGAGAAGATGATGAATGAATATACTGCCAAACTTACATATCATTGACTTGCATGTGTAAGTGCACCTCTAGGATTCCAAGTTAATTACCAGGCCAAACTTGAGATCATCTGTTTAGAAGTGTTTCTGTCTTCATTGTCAAGGGAAATGGTTTTACAGCTTATTTATACTGAAATCTGTACTGAAACACCCCCTTGAGTAACATGTCAAAGTTCAACATTTATGAGAGGAGTTCAGGTAAAGCTCCGCCCCCTCTCCTCATTTACCTGAGACAAACCAGGAAACAGTTTATTATTGTGTGAGACTAAAGAGAGACACAGACGATCAGATTCACCTTCAGACCAAACTAACACCTTCCTCTGAGTGAGTCCAGCTACAGGAGAGAAAAGTGGAAAACTACAACACTGCTGCTTCAAGCTGCTGAATCTCCACACACTGAAGGTGAGTTTGACCAAAAACAGGACTCAAAGTCAAAGGAAGTTTCAGGGAAGTTAGTAGAAGATGGAGGAGAGCCATGACTGACTGGACTTTGTGTCTGCTGTGTTTCAGCTTCACTCAGAGACTAAATGGCTTCCAGATCAGAGGAGGATCTCTGCTGTCCGGTCTGTCAGGAGGTCTTCAGAGATCCTGTTCTTCTGTCATGTAGCCACAGCTTCTGTAAAGTCTGTCTGAAGAACTGGTGGAGAGAGAAACCAACACACCAGTGTCCAGTTTGTAAGAGAAGATCTTCAAGAGATGATCCACCTTTAAACTTGGTGTTGAGGAACCTGTGTGAGTCCTTCTTACAGGAGAGAGATCAGAGATCTCCAGAGTCTCTCTGCAGTCTGCACTCTGAGAAACTCAAACTCTTCTGTCTGGACCATCAGCAGCCAGTGTGTGTCGTCTGCAGAGATTCAAAAAAACACTCCAACCACAGATTTAGTCCCATCGATGAAGCTGTACGACAGCACAAGAAGAACCTTCAGGAAACTCTGAAGCCCTTAAAGGAGAAGTTAAAGGTTTGTGAAGAAGTTAAAGTGAAGTTTGATGAAACAGAAAAACACATCAAGGTCCAGGCCCGACACACAGAGAGGCAGATTAAGCAGCAGTTCAAGAAGCTTCACCAGTTTCTAGCAGAGGAAGAGGAGGCCAGGATGGCTGCACTGAGGGAGGAAGAGGAGCAGAAGAGTCGGATGATGAAGGAGAAGATGGAGACTCTGAGCAGAGAGATAGCAGCTCTTTCAGACACAGTCAGAGCCACAGAGGAGGAGCTGAGAGCTGAAGACGTCTCATTCCTGAGCAACTACAAGGCTGCAGTGGAAAGAGTCCAGTGCTGCCTCCTGCTGGATGATCCACAGCTGCCCTCAGGAGCTCTGATAGACCAGGCCAAACATCTGGGCAACCTGTCCTTCAACATCTGGAACAACATGAAGGACATGGTCTCCTACACTCCTGTCATTCTGGATCCAAACACTCTTCATCCAAGACTGACCCTGTCTGAAGATCTGACCAGTGTGAGAGGAGGAGATAAACAACATCTTCCTGATAATCCAGAGAGGTTTGATCGTTACCAGTCTGTCCTGGGCTCTGAGGGCTTTAACTCAGGGACTCACAGCTGGGATGTTGAGGTTGGAGATAACACATGGTGGTTATTGGGTGTGTTAGCAGAGTCTGTCCAGAGGAAGGGAGACATAGAGTCTGGACTGTGGGAAATAGGGTTCTACAAAGGTAAATACTTAATATGTTCACCACCAGCTCCTTCCACTTATCTCTCAGTAAAGAAGAAGCTCCAGAGGATCAGAGTGAATCTGGACTGGAAGAGAGGAAATCTGTCGTTCTCTGATCTTAATACTAACAAACACATACACACTTTCACTGAGAAGATGTTTCCATTTATTTTAAATGCTGACAAATTACCAGTGAAGATATTACCAGTGAATCAGATCAGTTAGAGATAAACAGGATGAAAAGTCAGGGAATGTGTTTGTTTTCCATGTATGTAAACTAATTGCACTTTCTCTAAATTCATTTAGCACATTAAAGTTACATGATCCATGTTTAATAAGACATGTGTAAGAGCACATTTCCGTTTGGGTTCAGACTTGATGTAAAGTTGTTGATTTCAGAGCTGAATGTTTGTCTCTTCAGAAATGAAAATATGCCAGATGATCCAGATGTGACTGATCTGATGATGTGAGCTGTATTTCATGTAAGTTAAGTTACATGTAATAGGTATTGTGAAGAAGTTCAAGAAAACTAAATTGGTGTAAAGAAAAATAGAGTACTGCAGTTACGCGTAACCCGGATGTATAAATGAAGATCATGAATAAGACCTTGGGTCAAGAGAACCTTAAACAGAGGTTGTAATCCAACTCATAAATGTTAACTTCAGTTGATGCTCACTCGGGTGTGTGAGCACATTAAAAACTAAAGAATTACCGTCATTAAAAACGTATACTTTGATGATTGAATGATCCTCTAGGTACAATCTATGCTTTTTGATTTTGTGTATTAACAGAGCTGAGAGTGTTGCATAAACAGTTTAACATTTGTGAAAGTATATCTGCTCTGCCGTGAAACTTGAACTACGGTTTAAGTTTGATTCATATATGACATAAACGAAATACATGTATTTCATGTAACCTGTGACCTGCTGTCATTGTGTTCATCTACCTTCTGATAACATTGTGTGTAAGACAATAAAAAGGGAAAGGTGTTCTGACTTTCTACTGTCATGTCTTCGTTCTGATTGAACTACAGATCTGATCAGACGTAACATCACTCAGACTGAGAGCTGCATCTCCACAGCATCCTCAGGGTGTTGAACTCTTCGTTCAGGTTCTTAGTGTAGTAGTTTCTTTCTCAGTTTACAGTGTTTGGTTGTCCAAATGTAAAGTGTCAACAAAGACAAAAAGGTCCTACTCTATGAATATTCCTGTCACAAGTATTGAAGCCCGTGAATTCCTGGAACATTCAAAGATTTAGAAATGTTTTTATAGAAGTCTACGGTGAGTTCTTCATAAAGAATTTAGAGTGAATTTAATGCAAGAGTAATCTGTCAGCAGTTTAATATACATAATTTCACTTTCACACACAAAACATCATGAAAATATTTGGCAGTTAAAGACATAATTCAGCAGAAGATCCTGACGTAAACTTACATTGTGTTGTTTAAACCACAAGATGGCAGCAGTCTGATGTGGTTCATTGCAGGTTAAACCTCCTGCAGACAGTTTTTACTGTGAATGATCACCTGACTCCAGCTGACAGAGGAAGAGATACAGCAACAGCAGTAGACAGGTGGACACAGACTGAACAGGTCATTGATGTTTGTGTTGAGTTTCTGTCTCTGAGTCACGTGTCTCCTGATAGGCTGAAAGACAAACACAGTGTGTGCATTTCCTGACTCAGGCGGTAAACATGAAACATGCTGCAGTCCTGAAGGGATTAAGAAAGATATACAACAACAGGAGATCTGATGAAATGACAGCGGACTCAGAAAAGACTGTCTTTATATTGACAATATATTTATGAGGGGTTTGTTGGAGATGAATGAGATGTGCATGAGTGATTTGAAGGATTTTTTTCAACCTCAAACTTTATTTATAATGAAAATATGTTTTTGCAAAAAGTTGAGAAAATAAGAATCACAAAAAAACAGACTGAGTTTAAATACATAACTCAACATCTGCACATTAGAAGGAAGTATAAGCATATGTACGAGCAAAACAAACTGACAAAGGATGACAAAGTAGGTTAGAAAAAGAAAAATACTGCTGTAGTCAGGAATCAAAACATTTAAGGATGAACATACAACAAGGCTCGTTTGGACCTAGTCTGATTTTGAGTCTCATCTGTGTATGTATTGTTTGGCCTACTTTATTATGGTATTATACATTAGACCCGTTTTTATCCACTATTAAAATGACAAACTTTTCAATCAAATTTTATCTCTGGTGAGTTTTTTTCAGAGATGTTGAATTGAATCCCAAAAAAATTTCAAGTATTCACAAATCAAAAAAACAGTTGTTCTAAAGTTTCAGTTTCAGAATCACACAAATGCACAAATTATTATCTTTGTCAACATTAAACCTCTGTCTAAGAAGTGACTCCACTGAATTTGGTTCAGACTTTATATGGAGCAGAAGAAAATGTCGAACATCAACGCATGTGTGAAAAAGCTTCACTGATAAGAGAATGGTTAAATATACAAAGTATCATATTTCCATTTATTTATTTTTTTTCAGACATTCTTTTTACAGTGTTAAGGAGGGACAGAAACATGGAGGTAGAAAAACAAGCAGTTGTTGAAATGAGTGAAGCTGGAATCCATGTGGATAGAGACGCTGGAGACGTGGAGACATCTTGGTCGTCAAGGAGGAGGACATACTACCACTACTACCACTACTACTTCTTCTGTTTTATTTCCAGAGGATTTGACTCTTTGTGAATAAAGTTTCAACAGTCATTGAATATTCTCTTTAAATTGCACTTCTACAAGTTTTTAAGACGTTTTTACATATTCAAACATTAACTATAAAGAAAAACTTTGAGTTAAAGTTTGAGATTGTTTTTCTGTTATTTTTGGAGACAAAAACTATTTTTTAAAGTTTTCAGCATGTGTTTGGTCGTTTTTGAAGCTTTTTCATGGTAATAATTAAGGGAAGATTTGTAAAATACATACAATATCAAAATGTTTTTAGTGGAGAAATAACAGTTTTTCTCTATAGGACAACTGAGTTTACCCACAGAACTTTTAACAGTGGCCTATCCAAGGTCTTTGTAATAATTTGTTTAAATTTTTTTTTTCCTTTTAAGGTATTTGGCATTTGTTTTGCCATTTGACCGTTGTTGTTTTAACGATTTTTCTTTTTACAGTGTATAGTGGTTGATAATTGATGCAGAGGTATATTTGTCTCTGTTTGTTGTTGAAACACGCCCCATAATGAAATCCAGATAACGAGTTACCAGACTCACATTCTGATACAGTGAGGAGGGTTTGTTTCTGGAGGAAGGTCAGACTTTTGGAACTAATGTGAACCAGAGGACAATGGAAGAAGAGAAAATCATGTGCATGATGGATTGTTCTTGTGTTCACTTTGCTTCTGTCGTTCTGTTTTGATCCTTCAGAGCCTCTCAAGTGTCGTCTTTCATCCCTCCAGTAAATTCCAACATATTCCGCTGCAGCAAAAGCTAAACCACAGTCAAAGCCGGGTCAAACACACCCAGTGGAACTTTGCATGAGTTATCTCGTCTTGTCTGTTTTGGTTAAAGCCTTGGTGTCATATGTGCGCTTCTCTAAAGGCTGAAGTATTCTACCTTTTACTGCTGCTACGTTTATCTGTCACATTAATAATGATCAGTGGCTGCTGCTTGAGCTGAACGATCAAATCCACCTGAATCTCATCTGAACGTTGCTTCAGTGGATGGAGGAGGAAATGTGAGCTGCTAATCTGATCAGTTTGATTGATGACCTGGATGTAGAGCTGAAATATCTCTTCTTCTCATTTCTTAATTTTATGACGATTTTCAGATTTAAATAAAAAGTTGGCAGATTTGTGTTAGTCTTTGGATGCTGCTCCATTTCCTCCTCACAGATAATTTTACTACGATGCTAAATGCAAAGCTAAGCTAGCCAGTTGTCGGCTGTAGTGTCCTTCCTCCAACAATCCGGAATTTTCTGACAAACAAATCATTAACAGTTGTCAACATGTTGTTAAGGTTCACATCATGCGTTGAGGTTGAGATCTGCGTTCGGACAGAGGTGCATGTTTTGACTGAAACTTGTGCGACATACCAACGTTAAACCCTCAGTGTTGTGAAACTGAGGCTGAAAACAGGAGGAGACTCTCTGTCAGAGATGAACCTGTTTGTGAGTGATCGGCGGCGAGGCGTTTGGTTTCTGTGGTTGTGTCTGAAAATGTTAGTATTCATCAGTTATTGAACACTTATAGAAACCTCTGTGGCTGTGAAACATGTTGCCGCTTGTCGTTGCCTGCGGGGCTGAAGCAACATGAACGCATCTTATGCAAAATATTATTGTTGAAGTCTGAACGATGAACGGCTGTTTAGAGCGATCCACTTATTTTCTTCATTACATGACATGTCTAGTTTTTCTGGTTTGTCGTGCATCGTTGGCGCGAGTCAGACCTCTGAACATTTAAATCCACAAATATTTCCACAACAACATGATGATCTAGAATGAATAGTAGCTGTTCCTATTTCTTTTTTTGAATAATGAATCCAGACAACTGTCACTTGCTAGTATGAATTGAACTGTTATGTCCTCTCAAAAATATCAATACTCTTATGAATTCTTTAATGTGCACAATTGCAGAATTTGATGACGTCCAGGCTAAATAAAATGACCGAAGGTTGAGTTGTGTGTACATTGCCTCCTGTAGTGAGAATCAGTGTTATTTTTAACAAATGTTAAGTCCGATATTGACGTTGTGTTGTGTCTGTGATCATCTGTCAGACAGATTCACTGAGAAAACAAAACAGTGTAACAGAGAAAACATACGTGTTCAGGGAAACGGTTCAAAACAGACCATCAAACATTAACTACTCCCACACGATGCCTCGGAGAACAAACGCCAACAGTCTGGAGGTCTGATCCTGAACAGCTGGGAGAGGCAGGAAGAGCGCTGCATCCTGAAGATAACATCAAGACGCTAAACAGGACGGTTCCTGCGGGAAATGCTGCTGGTGCATCCAAACAGGACGCTCTGCAGGGGCTACATCTGTGTGTGACCTTTAGGAACCGCTTCAGGTGTAGTTGATAAAATGACTTTTGTTTTCTTTGCTTGAATTCTGAAGGTGCATGTAGGGATGTCCCGATCGGACTTCAGCAAGTCTGATCTTTTGTGGTTTTCTATTTTAGGGCGCACCATAAACCAAAGGTTGTGCAAGCTGCAAGCTACTGAATGGTGAACTTAACAGGTTCATATATTTGTAAATCTGACTCTGCTTGAATCAGTGAACAGGGCCGTGGTATTTATTAGAGGAAAAGCCTCAGACCAGATGTCTTCATGAGATAAATTACACTAATCAGACACTCGTCCATTTTTGTAACTTCCTGAAGATTCCTCTGCAGCGACTGAGCGATGGACGCCGCTTTAAAGAGTTTACTCTGTCAGGGAGGAATGCTGTAAACTACAAGAACAATCAGGAGGTGACCTGTGAACCTGTATCCATGACAACCCAACAAAGCCAGTGGAGCAGAGGCTTCATGTCAAACCGGTAACCAGGAGTTTATGGAGATTCCTCTCTACAGACGAGCTGCTGACGTTTCCTAGCTGACCTCTGACCTCTGAGTTAAAGCTTGTTGGACCTGATTGACTTTCTCTGTGTTTGTGTCATTTAACCACACATTTAACCAAGCATTAATTCCACTTGAATTCTTAACTTTGTTCATCTGAGACTATTTTACAAAAGCAGCTTTTGACTCCAGACCACAAGAACTTAAGAAACACATGTTAATAAAAACATCTTGGTCAGAGTGACAGCGCGTACAGAAATGTTCTGCATGTAGCTCCAAATAAAACGGAAATATTTTGGTGGATCCCAGAAAGTGATGCAACGGTCAGAATAAATGACGAATAAATAATAATGCCATCAGTCTGTACTGTGAGTGTCATCAGATCATTTAAATCGATACATTAATAAACTAAAAAGCTTATCAGGATGTTAAAAAAAAAACTCACTTTTTGAGGTCCCCTGGAAACATTTCTGCTAACTTTGGTTCAAAAAAAACCTGTTAATGACGTGAGAATGCAAATTCCTCGATTAACACCTGTTCTGTTTTTGGTGAATCAGGAAGTGATCAGTGATAATGATGTAGAAAGGAAGCAGGACCTGGAGCTGGAGTGTGGTTGTTTAAATAATTTAACCCTAGAGGGGGCAGTAATATGCCCTGTAGAGCCAGAACAGATAAAAACTCTAAAACAAATAGAAGAAGAAGAAGAAATAAGAAGAAACGTGGATGAAATGTGTGAACCAAGGTATGAACTGAGTAAACATTTATTTGCGTTAACTGTGGAAAATATCTGAATCTACTGACAGTGATTATTTCTACATCAACCAGAACATTTCTGTGCATGTGTTTTTCACCTCAGGAATAAATGAATAAGTGAGTGATCAAAGCAGCAGTAACTCTGCGGAAAGCAAGCAGAGTCCAAAGTGCAGCTGTAGTGAATGATGTGACCGCAAATATCCTCAAAGAAGAAGAAGAAGGAAACAAATGAGCGGCCCTCTCAGATGGTTCTTATCTGCATTTACGACCCGGCTCAAGGCAAGCAACATAAAGTGTAGACACGCGACGGAGCTGCAGAAATAAATGGTTTATTTAATTAATAAAATAAAGAGAAAAAGATGACAGGTGAGGCTTGGTGAGCTCCTGCACCTGAAGACATGTCTTCTCAGGCCTTCCGAGCCATGGCCTTTTATCCACACCTCCTCAGGTGTAGATGATTTGGACAATTAAGACTCTGAACCACCCAAAGACTAGCCCTGCAAGAGCAGCGGGGTTTTGATAGGAGGAACTTGACAAACATCTCTATCAGGTTCATTTAAAACAGATGTGATTAATCCAGTTTGAATCTATTGACAGGCCTGGTTCCTGTAGTCACTGATGTTGTGTGTTTCTGTGTTCAGTTGTGAGTATTTGCTGTTGTTGTTCATTTGTAGAGCACGTGTTGTCAACCTGATGAAGAAACGTTCCCTCTTAGCTGGTGTTTTTCCTGAGCATTGACCTCTGTCAGGAACTAACTGAACCATGAGTTCTGTGCAGAGTTTGTCTGGGAGTACTGCAGGACGTGGACAAACACTGGCAGAGTAAGGGAGGAGCCCGTGGCTCAAGGTAAATATATCTCCAGGATATTTTGGTCTCAGCATTTGTGTCATTAATGATGGATCTCAGGTGATTTCATTGTTGGGTCCAGTTTGGGGACTTTTGGGACGTTTCTTGGACTGTCCATTGTTCACGTCGACGCTTCTGTCGCTCACATTGTTCGCGCTGTGGCCTCAGACTTCCTGACAGGAAAACGTCCAGTACTGAGGCCGACCCTGACACAAACATCCTCAGCTGTACCGACCGACCGCAAAACCGCGAGATGGTCTCAGCAACATGAAGTCTGTACAGAAGCGCCGTTTAAAAAGCTTTAAGAAAACTGAACATCGTTTTAATTTATCATTATCATCATTACAGTTGAATTGGTATACAAGTGTGCAAACAGTTTTAGCTTCTGCGTAGACTAAAATACTGAAGCATCTCTGAGTTCATGTTTGAAATATGTTAGCATCAAACATTAGCATCCGCTGCAGTGTTGCCAGATGGAAAATGGAGAAATATCGTACGGTCACTTTAAAATGATTGTACGGTCACTTTGAAATTATCGTATTTATCGTATATCTGGAAACACTGATCCACTGACTTCAGTACCACTATGGTTTCACTATTTAGTCTGTGTTTCCAGATACAGCTGATAGATGCTCAACAACCACCAAAAATATAAGATCCATGGTCCAGTTTTTATTTGTACCAGATTAAGATCGTGCCATGAAGTCAAAGGTTGAAGTTTCACGAAACGTCTGGGAAGAAAATTCAAACCTTTGCAAATCTAATTCTGTATTAGAGCAGGTTGTGGAACTAGTGGTTGTTGGGTCACGTCCCTCTATGTCCATGGCTGAGGTGTCTTCACTACTCTATGAAAAAATAGATGGTTAAATGTAGACTGTGTGGACGGATAGAGCTGATGGTTCAACAACCACCAGAACATTAGACTGATGTTTAGTTTACTACTTTAACCGCCCACACGTCTTCTCAGTGACCTCAACAGCTGTGATTGGTTTGAAATATACTTCCTCGTCTACTTCCAGTCATCCTCTGTCTTATCTACTGCAGTGATTTCAATAAAGGTTACTGTTCAACTGTTTGTTGGCTCCACGGTGCTTCTTCTTCTTCTTCTTGGGGCCTAAAAACCTTAAATATTACTGCGACAAATAGTTTGAACAAGTGACTCTTTGTTTGTTTTTATTAAATCTTACAAATTAATACCAACGTAAAGACAGAACCTAGAGTTCACATTCTCTAGTGAATGACAAAAAAAAAAAAAAAAAATGCAAAAATAAAATAAATCAGTTTAAGAGTCGTTGCTTTTACGATAAACCCAAAATTCCTGACGGGCAGTTCATGTATTTACAGTATAATACACGTTAAACAGCCAATCAGAGGACACGGATAAGGTCAGTCCCACTGACTGAACAGAGCCGTAAACAAAAACAACGACATGCATCACAGAACAACTGATCAGAATCAGTCATTATTGCTCACGGTAACAGCAGAACGAGTCCTCCCTGCTGAGGAGGAGCCATTTAAGGAGCCCTGTAGTGCAGAGTGATGAAGAACGTCATCATTCATGTAATAACACATGATCTTTATACAAACCTGGACAAGATTCACTGTAAAACTTTACAGCGTGAAGAAACCGCGTAGAACTTATGTAAAAGACAACAGCTTCTTCATCTCAATCACCTGAACACCTCCCCCATCCCCCCAACCCCTTGACCCCCCCTCGGTTTCTACTTTTACAGCTAGTTTTACTGTAACTGTAAAAAGATAGAGCAGCAGGAAATACCAGAACTATTTACAACACGCCAACAAAAGTCAAACTGACGCGTTTGTACCTGGACGCTGATTCACTGGAGATGTTGGTTTGATGATGACGGTAAAACCTTAAGGCCGGATGATCAAGGCACATGTAGTCAGACAAGCCGACACATTTCTAACACTATAAAACTTTTGATTTGACTGTTTGCGTCTGGATAAAAGATTTGTGACATTAAAAATCTGCACAATCACTGCAGCTTCATGAGTTTTACACAAAGAGAGAATGTCATCACGTAGAAAACGAGTAGAAAACCCCAGTGGAGTGACGAAGCCAGAAAAATTCACATTTTTCTCCGTTTCCAAGCACCAGCGTACAGATCAACTGCAGCTGCTTTTTACTGTGGAAATCTGTTTCATAGACCCCCCCCCCCGCCCCGCCCAAAAAACACGACGCCATTGGATAAAAGAGGCAGAACTGTTTTAAGAATCTTGTGCAGAACCAAAATGGCTGCAATGGCTCGATTCCTTTGCCGACATCAGAAGCGTGGAAGAAGTGCTTCTGGGTGACGTCTGTAAAAAAAAAAGTCTCTTCTAGTTGCTGCTCTTCAGCTCGAAGCGACTGTACACCTGCTTGGACTTCATCTTGTTGTACTGGTTGACCAGGTCCAGCTTGCTGTGGCCCAGCGTCATCCTCTTCTGGTCTTGGCGGTTCATGAAAGCTGTTGGTGGCGGCGGGCTCTGCTGGCTCTCCGGCTCAGGCTGAGAGAAGTCCGGTCCTCCCCAGCCAGAGGAGCCGTGAGGGGACGGCGACCTCTGGTAGGTGTAGGTGTCTTTGTCTTTGGAGGAGGGCGGCAGGAAAAGGTCCGTGAATTTGTTCAGGAACTGGTTGGGGGGAGTCCTCTGCTTGGGGATGGGTTTGCCGTCGCTGACCGGGCTGGGAGTCGGGATCTTGGGGTTCAGGTTGGAGCTGGGGCCGCTCAGCCCGCCGCTGTGGAACATGCTCGGCTTGTGGTCGTACAACCCCAGCGCCTGGAACTTGGAGGAGGCGCCGCCGATGTTGGCCCGCATGACGTCCGCCGGGTTGGCCTTGTTCCACTCGATGCCCATCGGCTGAACGTACGCCGGTGGTGGGCGATCGGGAATCGTGACGTGATTGGTTCCTCCGTTAGCAGAGCCTCGCACTCCTGACGTTGGGGTTTGTCCTCCGGCTCGGTCACCGCCACTGCCGCCGCCGCCTCCCCCTCTCCTCTCGGGGCTCGGCCGAGAGTTGCCGGCAGGTTCCTTCTTGTCGTGACCTTGAGTGACCTTGTAGACCGCATTGGAGGTCATTCCGGGCGCCGCCTTCACGCTGGAGATGCTGTCACTCGATTGGCTGCTGGAGTTTTCAGAGAATCCTCTGTCACGCTGCCTGTAGGAGGAAGGACGGATCAAAGATCAGTGAGGAGGTTTTTCTGCATTTATTATATATTTCATAACTTGCATATCTTACATAATAAAAAATCTTATGTCCACTATTATCCACTGTTACTTTGATCAATCATCTACCCATGTACTGTCCTCCTACCTGTCAGACAGTAAATCCAGACCCAGGCCCGGTCCTACGCCCACGCCGGGCACCATCATGGCCGAGTACGAGGGGTAGTAGGGCATCCCCTCATCCTCCTCCGGGTTGAAGAAGCTGTCGATGATCTGCGAGTCGGCGTACAGGCAGCGGAACTCCCGGTCGAAGCTGTCGGCGATGCGACCCGAGAAGTGCATCACCATGTTGCTGTGCACCTGAGCCGACAGCCAGGTGAAACTGGAGAGGAGAGGACGGGATATCAGAGTGAGAAGAGAGAGAGAGGCGACCTCTGTCTGCTTCTACTTGTTCATGTCAATTTAAACAGAAAGTAGGAAAAGAGAAAATGAATAAAGAAGAGTTATGGACCGGAAGTCAGCCCGACTTCCCCAGACCACATCAGTACGTAGCCAGTACGTAGAAGGTTTTTGGTTCTAATCCAGGCCGACTGGTTCCTTTCTGTGTGGACTTTGCATGTTCTCCCTGTGTCTGCGTGGGTTCTCTCCAGGTACTCCAGCTTCCTCCCACCGCCCAAAGACTGGAGACCTGTCCAGGGTGGACCTCGCCTCCCACCGCAAAGACAGCAGAGGGGTTATGACCCCCTCGCCATAACCCTTCACAGGACATGCGGTTACAGAAGACAAATGAACGGTCTAAAGTCTCTCCATTGGGAACTGATTCTGTTCCTGCAAAGATGTTGGTCTGGCTTCCAGGCTGATCATTTGGGGACGGGGCTTAATGTGGTGATGGACACTTTCCAGTCACGACTAAAAGGTTTCTTTGGAGTCTTTGCGTGGCCGATATACCACCGTCTGGTTCAGACCGTTTTTGTTTTCAAGTCTCCAGACGGTCGTAATAAGTAGAGTCTAAACCGACTCCTCTTCAACACTGTCCCCGAGAAACTCAGTTGATCTATATCAAACTCTCCAAATATCTTTTACAGGAAATCTAGAAACCTCGCTTGTAGTGCTACGTCTTTATTAAACTGGTTTATGGGAAAAGGTTTAAACGGACACAGCAAACATTAGACCAACGTCCCTGAACCATGGATATGTTAACTGTTTTGGAAAGTTGTTCTGGAGTCTCTCCGTTGGGAACTGATTCCCAAAGATCTGCGGGGCCAATCAGATCGTTTGTGGGCGGGGCTTCATGTGGTGATGGACAGAAGAGTAGTCATACATCAACTAAGATAGTTTAAATGTCTCTCAGTTGATGCAGAGGGATTTTTTTTCTAATGAACTCCAGACGTCTAGATGAAGCTAGGAGTGTGTTTCATAAGTAGATGTTTTTTATGTTTTAGTGAAATCAGCTAAATAAAGGTTTGATTTCCTGTTGTGATGTGGTTATGTCTGACTGTAGCAGCTTTTTATTCCTCTGCATCATTTCTGAGTGAATGAAACATGAGCAGACGGAGCTACACATCATCCATGAGTTTGTTCAGATAAGAGCTTCAGGATGAGAGGCCTGATGTTTGTCAGACGTCGCCATCAAACACAAACCGAGACTCCGACCTGGTTTCCATCGGCCGTCTCTGTGTAAATTATCTCCCTCCACCTCCAGCTGATAAAAGGCTCTGGACGACGGTGACTCAGTGCAGTGACTCATCAGGTGCTCGAACACCGAAGACGTCTGGCTGCAGCAGAAATGTTTTCACCGTGGAACACACAGATCTAATCAGATCCAGGGGATAAGAATATTTAATTCATTTAATTGATGTGACAAAGAAGAGGATAGGAAACACGTGTCTGGACACTTAAATGTTCAGTTCTACACCGTGCAACACACCAAGAACACCAACGTTGTGCATCAATGTCAGTGCATAGTCGTTGTACTTCAGCAACTGTACTACATTTCTTCATAAAACTGACTCAAAACTTTCACATAAGTCCTGAAAGTAGATAAAGAGAACCCAATCGAAGACATGAAACAGAAATATTAGACATAAATGAGCCAATATTACATATCAGAGAGGAGCTCCTCTAGGATTAAATCAGAGTCCATGTGTTCAGAAGTGTCTCCATCAATGTAATGAGACTCAGGTGTGGTTCAGTTCCTGGTTTAGTTTCAATAAATCAGGGATTGGTCTCAGTCTGATCTTCACAACACATGTTTGTGGACAAAGGAGCTTTCTGAGGAGCTCAGAGAAAGAGTTGTTGTTGCTCATCAGGCTGGAAAAGGTTCCAGAACCATCTCTAAAGAGTTTGGAACCCACAAATAATCCACAGTCAGACAGATTGAAGACGACTGTTCCCCTCCACAGGAGTGGTCCACCAACAAAGATCACTCCATAATAGTCTGAGAGGTCCCAAAGGAACCCAGGGGAACTTCTAAGCAGCTAAAGGCCTCTCTCTCATTGGCTGATATTAATGTTGATGAATCCACTGAACAACCATGGTGTGATGGACAAAGACACTGCTCTCCAAGAAGAACATTTCTAAACATCATGTGGACAAGACAGAAGACTATTGGGACAATGTTTAGTGGACAGATGAGACCAAAGTAGAATAGTTTGGTTTAAATGAGATGAAACAACACTGCATCATTCCAGCATCAAACATGGGGGTGCTAATGTCCTGGTTTGGGCCTGTTCTGCTGCATCTGGACCAGGACGTCCTGTCATCATTGATGGACCAATGAATTCTGAATTCTACCAGTGAACTCTAAAAGAAAATGTCAGGACATCTGTCCATGAGCTGAATGTGAAGAGAAACTGGGTCATGCAGCAAGACAACGAGAACCAAGAACACAAGTGGTTCTACAAAAGAACGGTTAAAGAAGAACAAGATGAATGTTTAGGAACGGCCAAGTCAAAGTCCTGACCTTAATCCAATAGAAATGTTGTGGAAGGACCTGAAGCAAGCAGTTGATGTGAGGAAACCCACCAACATCTCAGAACTGAAGTGGAATGGGATGTTCTGAGGAATGGGCTAAAATTCCTCCAAGCTGCTGTAGACCACTGATCAGCAGTTACCAGAAACATTTAGTTACCAGGAGGTCACAGCAGATACTGGAAACAAGGAGGAAATGACTTTAACAACTCACTGATGATGATTCATTTTAATAAATAAACAAAAACACAAGCCTAATATTTCTGTTTTACGTGTTTGACTGGCTGCTGTAGTCATATTCTCTTAACTTTCTCAGCTGTAGGTTAAATAAAGAACTATCTAATCTAATCTTAAAGTATTTTTAAACGTCCTTTCACAAACACAGCTTTTCTGAAGTCAAACGACAGCGAAATTAAAGCATTTACAGGCTCGTCGAGCTGTGACTGACAGCAGGACTCGGAGGAACCGGCAGGACGACCTTCCTCAGCCGTAAATAAATCACTCGGGTTTAAAGCAGTCGCCCGAGGCCAAATTCCTGCTGCGTCTTAACTGTCAGAGCACGCCTTCTCTGCACAAACCATCAAGTTCATTTTCACCGTTTCACAGTTCAGCGCGTTCAGATTCCAGAGGATGACGTGTTGTCACAAAAAAACTCGTTAGAAGTTCAGATGATAAACAGATTTATAGACAGTTAATAAGTTAATCAAAGAATAAAAGCAAGTAATACAACAGATTTTCTAGCATTTTCAGCTCTTTCCAAACATTTATTGGACAATAATACGGCTTTAAGTTGACATTATATTGTTTTATGTGTTAACACTAAAGAGGATTGAACGTAAAGACTATAAACCCTGTTTAACTATGAGTTTCACTACAGTTTCCCGCCATGTGCTAAAGTAATCTCTTAATGGCGGCAGATACTGATCGCTGAGTAGATCACACATATTTGCACGCTGCAATATCTCCCCAAGTATGTTTGATATTTGCTTCTCACACGAGCAAATCAAATTTACAGACTTGGGCGCTGTCGGCTTATCAGCGCGCCTCTGTTTGATTTAATATCAGAGTTGTGAAGAAGGCGCAGAGGAGGAGGAGGAGGGAGCGTTTTACCGGCTGATAAGACAACATTTTCTTTGACTGAACCCTGTGGCAGCTCTTCAGACCTCGCCCTTCATTCCTCTGTGCAGTTTGAAGCCTGTCAGTCCGACCCAACCCTCGTTACCTAACCACACACCTGGAACCGCACAACACGCTGCGTCACAGCCGAGACACTCTGAGAAAACCAGAAAACCGTGGTGGATCGGACAGGAAGAGGGAGGCGGAAAGACGAGTGAATGAAGCTGAGTCACGACTCGGGACAGAATCTGAATTTCCTCTCTGGTTGTACGTTAAACCTCAAACCTGCTTGAATCACGTCTTCTGAAAGTTTTAATGCTTAGAGTGAGATTCTAAATCCTCCTGATCACCGTTAAAGACACAACCTTGTCCTCAGTTAGATCTCTGCAGCCTTTACTCTACAGTAGGGATGTTGTGATCGGTATCTGGGCTGATGAGGTGGTAGTAGTTGATCATCTAAACAGAATCCATGGAGTCCACTCAGTCAAGGAGAAACATCTTCCAGAGAGGGTTAGGGAGTTTATGGCAGCGTTGGATGACCAGAACATTTCTGGAGTAGAGAACACAAGGTACCAGCTACCCTCTCCACACTACATTAACTTTGACTGAAAGATTTATTGGACTGAATCCAGTCCACTCTAGGAGAAGACAAGGAAGACAAGGACAGACTTTAGGAAGCTACAGGAGACCAACTCTAGGAGAAGACAAGGAAGACAAGGACAGACTTTAGGAAGCTACAGGAGACCAACTCTAGGAGAAGACAAGGAAGACAAGGACAGACTTTAGGAAGCTACAGGAGACCAACTCTAGGAGAAGACAAGGAAGACAAGGACAGACTTTAGGAAGCTACAGGAGACCAACTCTAGGAGAAGACAAGGAAGACAAGGACAGACTTTAGGAAGCTACAGGAGACCAACTCTAGGAGAAGACAAGGAAGACAAGGACAGACTTTAGGAAGCTACAGGAGACCAACTCTAGGAGAAGACAAGGAAGACAAGGACAGACTTTAGGAAGACACAGGAGACCAACTCTAGGAGAAGACAAGGAAGACAAGGACAGACTTTAGGAAGACACAGGAGACCAACTCTAGGAGAAGACAAGGAAGACAAGGACAGACTTTAGGAAGCTACAGGAGACCAACTCTAGGAGAAGACGAGGAAGACAAGGACAGACTTTAGGAAGCTACAGGAGACCAACTCTAGGAGAAGACAAGGAAGACATGGACAGACTTTAGGAAGCTACAGGAGGCCAACTCTAGGACATTTAGGATCAGGACGTCCCTACTCTACAGCTCTGATATGAAGAGATGAAGTTAAAAACACCCGAGTAGTTTTTTCCTCCTTCATTGTCTTTTTGGTTTAAGTAAAACGTCCAAACCTTTATTTCTATGAATGTCTCCATGTGAGACAACAAACAGACAAACAGACGTTTCATCAACGCGCCGCTACTCAAACACAAGCAGAGTCAGAAAACGTCTTCATGGATTTACAACACCAGCAAACACAGACGTGCTGCACGACAGAAATGTCGTCAGTGCTACTTTAACTTCCCGGTGACACAATTCATTTACAGACTGACGCCGTTAACGAGCTATAAAAGCAGCTATAACCACAGCATGAAGGCCAACACTGCCTCTGAGACACTAGGTCACGGGTTTACAGCTCCGTCACAGTCTCATCACTTCAGAGGACATCACATCCACTTTCAGTTCAGCTTCAGCCTGAAGTTCGTCAGCTCACACTTGGAAAGAATGGAGGACGAGATGGCTTTAATAGAGGAATAACTTGAAAGAGGACGTACATATAATGTCATTCTTGATGCTTTCAACCCGTCATGACATTAACATGTCGGTTGAAGGACTTAGGACTGAGGAGACGAGCAACTACGTCCTCATCGTACGTCCCCTCTGCCTTTTTAAATAATGTCAATGTCTTTGTGCAACACATGCAGAAATTTCTCAACGACTCAAACGTCTTTCTACAATGTGGACAGGACATGTTGTCTGCTTTCAAAGTGACCATTCACAAAGAGTCATTTCTTGACTGGCAGCGAAACAACCAATCACATCAGCTTATATTCTAGCACGGGTTCTGTCCAATCAGAAACAAGAAGTGTTGTTGTGTTTTGACCTTCAGGGCCACTGTACTTCTGTCCGTCAACACATTTGACGTCATTCATACCAAACTCAGTCCAGCTGGACAACAACTGACCTTTCTGTAACAGATAACTCTATTAATATTATATTATTAATATTAAGTAGGGATGCACCGAAAAATTTCGCCCGAAAACCGAAAATGCAGTTTCGGACCATTTTTCGGCCGAAAATTGCTGCGGTTGTTGCTTGCATCATCACAACATCCTGTTTCGGCCATTTTGTTTCGGTTGTTTCGGCGAAAAATTTTCGGCCAAAAAATGGCCCGAAAGTGCATTTTCGGTTTTCGGCCCAACAGATCTTTGCAGTTCCCAACAGAGAGACTCCAGATAAACCACTTGCTGATTCTTTCCTGCAGCATCTATCTGAGTATGTTTCATAAAAAAAAAAAAAAAAAAAAAAAAAAAACTGGAAGTGAAAAACATCTTTGTGTAAAATGAGCCGGACAGAAATCAGCTACGTCATTTTAATAATTGTGCATTTATTTTAATTTTTCTTTCCAAAACGACTCTTTAATTTCTTTTTAATTATGTAGTTTCTTTGCCACTGAGGTAGTTTTCTGAGTCTGTCTTGAGAAGCTGGTGAGTGGTTAGGGGCCCCGGGGCCTGTGGCTGTTGAGTAATCCTTCACTGACAACATGACAATATATAAACGACGGAAAATCACAAAAAGCCCGATGAGCAGATTCAATCTGACGCCTCTCCTCTGCAGTAATTACAGGTGTTACTCAGGTATCCCTCTCGCTGAGCGTCGCTCTGCAGCACAGCGCCAGCTTTGTTTCTCTGCTTATCCTCGCTGACATTTGCAAACGCGCGGCAGACTCCGAGCTCCAGCGACTTCCTCCTGTAATCCGCCTTTAATCTGCTTATCGGGCAGAATGCAAAGCAGACGCCGGGCTCCAAACAGAGGCCCCGTTCAGAGGCGATCTGGCCACAGCGAGCCGGCTGAAAGGACAGGTGTGGCTGCATGTGATCAGAGTCCACACATCTGACCTTAGTCACAGACTATTAATATTTTAATTTTAATCACGTCCACGTCAGCATGGAGCCGATAGGAAGTCTCTACCTGGCTCACCTGGTGTGGAAGCTAACGAACATGACCTTTGGGCCCAGAAGTGACACGTGGAAACTTCCGTTTGCTCAACTAAGACGCCATCTCGTCATCCAGATCTCCTTCACACTAACATTAGCTTCAGTCTGAGCTAATACTCAAGACTTTCTGCAGGAACGTTGCCTGCTGCAAAAAAACAAAGAAGAAGCCAACATGAAGTCAGCTGACGAGAGCCTCGGCCATTCAGGTCTTTACCGACTCAACCGCTTCAGGGCGACGGACGCGACTGAGTGAACAAACGAGTCGACCGAAAGAAGAGAAAGGGTTGGTGTGTTAGTTTAAGGCTTAGCGGTCGTTAGCCGGTAGGTGTGTGTTTGTGCCGACGTTCCCGTCCTCACCTGTACGAGCCGGCGATGACGTCCTCGCAGTCGATGATCATGAACTTCTCCAGGACCTGGCCGGTGAATTTCTTGCCGCTCTTGGTGCAGTAGGTGTCGCCGCAGACGCTGCGGATGCGCATGTTCTGCAGAGGGACAATCAAACGCAGCGTTAACGCAAACGGACTCACAACAGCTTTGGTACAAGAGTCTACAGAAACTCTGATCTAAGAGTCTAAGAGGACTGGACCTGCAGAGTCTGAGAAGCCTTCTCTTGGTTTTAGGTCTGAACATGTAGTCATTAGATCAGAGCTCATTGACATGGACTGACATCTACTACTGTAGAGTTACAGCTGACATTTTTATTCTTGTGGGTCGTTGCAATTTAATTTCACTGCTCTTGTACCTGTGCATCATGCATATGACAATTAATAAACCATGAATCCTTGAGCTAATCAGTTGCTAAGTCGTATTTAGACTCACTTCTTCTCAGAATCAGACTCTGGTAACTCTCCATCTGGATTTCATCATGTTTTCACCTGGATCCTCCTCCAACCAATCAAAGACATTTAAACTAATTCAGGTGTCTATGACTACTGCTACTCTTCTGTCCATCACCACATTAAGCCCCGCCCCAAACAATTTGATTGGCCCAGCAGATCTTTGCTGGAGCAGAGTGTTTTGTTGCTTCTAATTCTAATATTTAAAATGCAATGAGACATTTTTATGCTTTAGTTTAAACCATAGACTGGATATAAAGGTGAACAATCCGTCCCCACGTCCTCTGGCTTCCAGACGAGTCAAATCAATGTCCATTAATATTTAAATGTCTTGCTTGAGCTAAAGAGCTCAGAGATGATGAATTTACTTTCATATAAAATCATTTCTGGCTCTTAAAATAGTTAGGGGTGCACCGAAAATTTTGGTCCGAAAAACCGAAAATGCACTTTTGGGCCATTTTCAACCGAAAATTGCTGCGATTGTTGCTAGCGTCGTCACAACATCCTGTTTCAGCGATAAATTTTCGGCCCGAAAGTGCATTTTCAGTTTTCGGCCGAAAATCTTTGGTGCATCCCTAAAAATAATAATACTAATAATAATGTGTGTGAATAGGAGCCCAACGTTTGCTCTGGCCTTTCTGCGGCGCCTGAGACAAAGACATGTGGACTGGTTGTGTTTGTAGAAGACGTGTTCAGCTCTAAATGTCTGGTGGGGGGGTTTGGAGTTTAAACAGGAACATCTGTGGGTGGAGTCCACCTGAAGGTCACATGACTAGAGTCTGTTAAAGACCTGGAGGAACCTGGACCTGGAGGAAACTTGCTTTCTTCCCCGGCGCTTGTTACAGACCCTAATCTTTTTAGTTTGAGGTGGACAACACACACCTACGTTCCTATTCAAACCCTAACTCCCCACCAGTGGATGTCCGAGAACCTCCACAGACGCTCTGCTGTAACGTTCTTACGCTCAGATGCGAGTTCTGGATGTCCAGCGCCGAGCACATCTCCGTGAAGTAGCTGAGGTTCTTCTCGTCCAGCAGGATGTAGACGGGGACCCGCCGCTTGTTGGACGCCTCCATGAGGTCACAGAGCAGGTCCACGTCGGTGAAGACGTCCATCACCAGCGCGATCACCTGCAGCAGAGACGACAGGCGCTCAACAACATTTCAACGAGATTCGCGAAGGGTTGAAGGGCGTCGCTCGTAAACGCATTCTGACATTTATTAAACTAGAGCTGAGCAACAGAAGTGTTGATGTTCCTCATTTCTGCTGCATCAGGTTTGGACAACGGTCATCGTTTACGTCAATAACAACGTTCTATAAACGCCGTGTGAAACGTGATCAGCTTTTATGTGAAAACAGGGGGGAACGTTTGACAGAAACAAGTTTGGGAACATAACAACCACAGATGAGCTTTCACCCCGTAAGTGTTGTTCTCTCACAGCCCTGTTGTCTCCACGTTTAGTCACATTAGTGACATTAACAGCCGCTGAATTATCTATAGCTCCCGTCTGTGATGTGACCTTGTTTCCCAGTATCTGCTGTGACCTCCTTGTGCAGCAATAACGTCAACTTAACGTTTCCGGCAACCGGCACCGCTTCAGTTCTGAGATGTTGGTTCTGGTCCTGAAGGAAACACCTGAGTCTCATCACGCTGATGGAAACACTTCAGACCAGATGGACTCAAATATGACCTATGTAATCCTAAAGGTGCAACTCACTGATATTTAATATTGGCTTTCCTGAATAATGTGTCATGTGTTTAATTGGGTTCTATCTTTGTCTACTTCCAGGACTTGTGGGAAAATCTGAAATGTAGAGAATTGAACAACGCAAAAAAACGTTAAGGTGCCACTGTAGATATAAAAAATTATTGCAAAACTACTTTAAGGAGACATACAGCTGCAACAGTGAGACACAAACAGATCATGACGACATGCAAAGCAACCACCGAGATGCGCAGAATGCCTCCCAGTAGCTATGGAGCCTGTTGTTCAACCATACGTTATGTAAGCGTTCGTTCGCTGATCAAACATGGCAGCAGGTGAAGAGCGAGGGCCGGCTCAGGCCTGTCGACTCTGTCTGCTCAGCAGAGCGACTGGAAACCACTCCGGGGACGAATGAGCGCAGTCAGGTGGACTAAAAACAACAACAGATTCTTTTTGTAGAACAACTTCCTGTTGAAAACACGTGATGATTCTCAAGCAACAGTTTTTGAAACGATTTCTAAGCGTTTATTCGATTCCATCCAAAACTGGAACTGGGATTCTGATAAGAACTGAGTCTGGCTACGACGGGCTGTTGTTGTTGAAAATAAAACACTTGTTGTTCTGAATGTTCAGATGAGGTGAAGATAAAAAAGGACCTTTGTACTTTGTGGTTTTGCTTCCTTTCATCCTTTCCTGTTTCTCTTCTCTGGCATGCAGACTTGCGTACATGGTAGACTGGACTTGAAAAGTTAGATTCTGGATGACGGGAGACCGCAGGACAGTCACTCTGGATTGAAGCAGCAGATTTGCTTAAAAATGCATGCTGGGAAACCTGGCTGTACGACGTCTACACAAGTTAGCTCCAGATGCATCCTTGATAAAACTGACTAGGGCAAGACCACATCAGGGATTTAGACGGTACCTGGTCTGATGGTTCTTTGGTTTGGATCAGAATTTGGACAGAGACTGATCAGTAGGGATGCACCGAAAATTTTCGGCCGAAAACCGAAAATGCATTTTCGGCCGAAAATTTATCGCCGAAACAACACGGCCGAAACAGGATGTTGTGATGACGCAAGCAACAACCGCAGCAATTTTCAGCCGGAAATGGCCCAAAATTCCTTTTTCGGTTTTTTGGTTTTGCTGCGGTTGTTGCTTGCGTCATCACAACATCCTGTTTCGGCCGTGTTGTTTCGGCAATACATTTTCGGTTGAAAAGTGCATTTTCGGTTTTTCGGCGCATCCCTACTGATCAGCCAATCATAGGGACCGGCTCGTTCTGATTCAACAAGCTGCAGGCAGTCGTTCAACTAGAGTCAATGGAGCAGGACAAAACAAACAAAACTAGAGCCAAAAAAAAAAAAGATGCTGACTATGTGTAACAGCTTCAAGAGAAAGAATGACAACAGAAATATTTTTGTGCAGGATCTTCCTTTGACCGATTAAACTAATCAAAACAAACAATTAAGAGGCGTGTTTAAATCAGCTGAGTTTTTGAGAGAGAGAAAGAGACGTGCCAGTTCAACTGTTTAAACAACCCTGACAGTCTCTTACCACTCTGATAAAAAAGAGCAGGTCAAAGTTCATTTATTGTCCTAATCTGGCGAGCGAAGGGAGATAAGTGGGACAAGCGTCGGCTCCGCTAGCAGCTGTTTGTCAGCCGAATCCACCGACTGCCCTCAGACCGTCATTTGATCTCTAACCTGCCGACTCAGCAGACGTCTGGACAGCAGCAGCAGCTTCTCAAACATTAATGCAGACGTTTAAACTGAGACTTTTTGTTTGTGTCACATCTTTCACGTGAAAGTCTATTTATTCACAAGGCAGAAGCAGCAGCAGCAGGAGGAAGTGACTCATGAGCAGCCAGCGTTCAACTGTCAGCCAACGAAGCTGCAAAGCTTCAGACGGGTCACAGGATGACCAGCCGACGGGGCTTCAGCCTCGGGGGCTTCTGGGTTCATGGGGGAGCACAGGGTCAGAGTCTCTGTTTACAGTGCCCTCACATGTCTATTAGGAAAGTCAAATAAACAACTATACAGTGCTGCTTAAATGTTTCTGTGCAGCTTGGAGGTTCTTACATTTCTACATAAAAAATGTCTCAAAACATCAAGAGACCTTCACACAAGTCCTGAGAGAAGATAGAACCCAGTCACACACATGAAACAGAAATATTACACACGTGAATTTATTCAGTCAAGTAAATGATTAATTTGTTCATATCAGTTCCTCCTTGTTTCCAGTATCTGCTCTGACCTAAATGTTTCTGGTAAGTGCTGATCAGTGGTCTACAGCAGCTTGGGGGAACTTCAGCCCATTCCTCAGAACAGAACCACCTCAGTCGTGCTTAGAAGTTCCCCTGGGTTCCTTTGGGACCTCTCAGACTATTATGGAGTGATCTTTGTTGGTGGACCACTCCTGTGGAGGGGAACAGTCGTCTTCAATCTGTCTGACTGTGGATTATTTGTGGGTTCCAACCTCTTTAGAGATGGTTCTGGAACCTTTTCCAGCCTGATGAGCAACAACAACTCTTTCTCTGAGCTCCTCAGAAAGCTCCTTTGTCCACAAACATGTGTTGTGAAGATCAGACTGAGACAAATCCCTGATTTATTGAAACTAAACCAGGAACTGAACCACACCTGAGTCTCATTACATTGATGGAGACACTTTGTGCTTTATTGGGTTCTCTTTACTGTCAGGACTTGTGAGAAGATCTGATGATGTTTTGAGACATTTTCAACTGCAACAGTGAGACACAAACAGATCATGACGACATGCAAAGCAACCACAGAGATGCACAGAATGCCTCCCAGCAGCTATGGAGCCTGTTGTTCAACCATACGTTATGTAAGCGTTCGTTCGCTGATCAAACATGGCAGCAGGTGAAGAGAGGGCCGGCTCAGGCCTGTCGACTCTCAGCAGAGCGACTGGAAACTACTCCAGGGACAAACGAGCGCAGTCAGGTGGACTAAAAACAAACTTAGAAACACTCCTAATGGTTCCTCCCCCTGTTGTTCGCCTCACAGTGTCAACTACTCATTTATATCAGGAGTGTGCATGAAAGCTGCAGCACAAATCAGGTTTGGATCGACTTTATTAATCACTCAGAGGCTGCAAACAGGTCACAGAATCATATTCATAAAGTTTATTTGTAAATTTGTTATAATATTTGCAACAAATTGCATTTAAACCTGATTCTGTGACCAGTTTGGAGCCTCGTGCATCAATATTCAGCCTCCAGTCGATGAGAGCTATGAACAAACCTGATCTGTGTTGCAGCTTTCACGCACACTCCCGATATAAACGAACCACAAACTCAGTGGCCGACTTTAAACGGACCGTTCTGTGAAGTCTGGGGAGCAGCTACAGTCGCCTCACGCCTCATTCAGAACTGTTGAGGCTCCTGAAACTGCCTGTTTGCATGAAATTCCCTGAGGCATGCTCTGCTAATGTGAATAAACTGGTCTGACATGTCAGTGTTGAAGCTGAAAACAAACACAGAGGATCCAGAGCTTTTCTTTAAAAATAAATCAAACAGGCTGCATGTGAGAAGTGACATCAGGCACTTCTTTCCACCATTTTCTGTCATTTTACGCACAAAAAGAATCAAAGTGTTTGACCTTAATTCATCCAGAGTTCATATATATATATAATAATATATCTATATATTAATGTTGAGGGGGGGTTGTTACCTTTTTGGCCTTGTTGATCAGGGACCTGATGAGGTCCTTGATGTTGTGGGACTTGTCTCTCTGGAAGAAAATCTGCGTCTCGGACGGTCCGTATCTCGCCGGGGACTCGGGCCAGCCGAGCTCCAGCATCGGCGGCTCCTCGTCGGACATCATGGGGAAGTAGGTCCCGGAGGTGAGCTCGGACACGGCGTCCCCGTCCCCGAAGTCTCTGTCCTGGGCACCGGCGCCGCTGCTGTCGGGGGCGCTCGCCTTGCTGGCCGCATGCTGCCCGATGTACTGGATCTCCAGCGGGGAGAGGAAGTTGAGCTCCCGCTCCTCGGCCAGGACCCTGCGGTACTCCTTCTCCCCGTGCTCCAGCAGCGCGTCCGTGGCCAGCCGCGCCGCCTCGTTGTGGCTCAGCTCCAGCGTGGAGACCTGCCGCCACGGGTTCTTCGCCTCCTCCAGCCGGGAGGCGAGCTTGCCCAGCGGCTTCCGACCGTTCGAGCTCGGCCGCAAACCCTCCGAGCTGATCATGGCTCCGGCGTCAGCAGGTGAGGGATTCACGAAATAAAGAAACAACTAAAGAGAGATAAAGCCTCTAGAGAAGAGGCAGAGGAGCCGGGACCTAGGTGCTGCTGCTCCCGGTTTCTGGACACATAGTTTTAGAACAAACCGGATTAAAGTGGAGCTGATTAATGAAGCTAAAATAATCCTCACGGCTCCGGAGTCTCCAGAGTCTCTCTGACTCGGGTCGTTTCTGTCCTCCGGCCTCAGTCTCGGTGTTAATCCAGACCCGCGGATCCTCTGGCGGTGAAATGGTCCTCTCTTCTCCGGTTCCCGGTCCCGTCGGGCAGGATGTTGGCTCCTAGGGGCCTCCTCTCCGTGCGCGTCACACTGACAGGTGTCAGGTGTGTGTTTTTCCGCTCACCTGTTGCAGCCTGCTCTGTCATTGGTTCTCCAGCTCGGACTGGCTCCTCCCCCCTCCCCGTCGTCAAGCCAACCAGCTCCCAACAGGTAGCCTGAATTTCAAAATAAAACGCAGAGGCACTTTTAAACTGGAAGAAACGGATTAAAGATTAACATTAAAGTCACTGATGTGTTTGAGTTAATTATTTTATTAAAGTTTATTTTTTTAAAGGAAACAAACTTCAGGGCTTTTATTTTGATGACCCCTCACACTGTTTAAACTTTAAAGCGATCATTTAAATTCTGTTTCATGTGTCTGTAAGTCATTAACTGTTCTTGAAATGTTCAATTAAATGAATTGAATCATTTTTAGCTAATTTAGTTTTAGGCTTTTAAACAAAATATGCTTTTTATTTTATTTTGGAAACACACCTCTGACAGGGAAGTGTTTTCAGCCTCTGCTCATCTAGATGTGTGAAATGGGAAACCCTCCCCCCCATTGACCTCCCCCCTTTGGTCCTCCCTCCCCCTGAGACTCTCTCAGTCTCTGTGGTGGTGTGTTACATGTGAGGCTTCAACCCCAATTCGGCTAAAAGCTCACGGCCGTCTGTCTCTGTGGACTTTTCCCTTCGGCCTCATACATAATAAACAGAACACATCATCGTCGTTGTTGTTGTTGTCGCTGGTTGGGATACACACTCCCTTGACAAAACATTAGGTACACCAGTGAGTTGATGACTCACCTGGATGATCAGTTTCATTCGATAATTAACAGTTTTTTCCTCAAAATGTTCGTTTGTTAAAGTCAAACTGAAAATTTGTCATTGCTTTTTAAATCTTCAAATTTACACATAGTAAACAGTTCACTGGCGTACCTAATGAACTGGACAGGGGGTGTACACAACCCCGCCTCCGACTGCTGCCAGGCAGGGATCAGACTAATTATTTGTGATTTAATTGCTTTGTTGCTCTTTATTTATTGCGGTCACTGTTCACTGGTTCACGTAACTCACCTGGAGATTTCTGGAAATGTCTGACGGCGTCTGTCTCCTTGTGGTCGTTTGTGTCTCTTGGTTTTATTTCGGGGTCTTTTTGTAGACATTTGAGCTGATGCTCTGAGCTGAGGGCCTCCTAACCCGGGCTAAAGTCCACGTCATTGACTGTATTTAAAGGTGGATGAAGCCTCCATGACAGGTTAAGTCCTGAAGCTCAGCGTGGCGTCTCCGTCCGTCTCCATCTTGTCCGTGTCCGACTCCTTTAAGCAACTGCCCTTATCCAAGTCTAAGTCTCCACATAAGTCAGCAATGGTCAGAGGACCTAATGCTAAAGTGAGGACACACACCTGTCAATCGACGAGGCCACGCCCCCTTAATTCTGCAGAACTTTAATCCTTGATCTAATTGAAACAGGTGAGTTCTAGAAACGGAGACATTAGTTTTAGTACCAGGATGTAAACATGTCGGTTTAACATGGAGGTCTATGGAGACTGAGTCACTGGTGGCGCCTCCAGTGGACGGTAGAGGAACTGCAGCTTTCGGTTCTTGAAGCGCTAGCGCTCAAATTTTCAGCTTCTAAGAGCAGCCGGTGAAGAAACCGGAGCATTTATCAGCTAAAGAGAAAGATGTTTCACTCAAGAGTTGGTTTAGACCAAAGAGAGAAGACGGTGGGTTCAACAGGAAGCCACGAACACAACCTCTAATGAATATTAATGTTGCTTCAGCGTTTAAATAATCAAACACGGAATCAGTCGTATTTGAAGACGTTATCGTCAGATAAACTAGAACATCCAGTCAAGCATATTTTTCAGTAATCAGATATGGATCAGTGTGTCTTTCTCTGTAATGTTTGGAAATCATTAACACTTCCTTATAAAGGAATATCATTGTAAAAGTCGTTTCTTTGTTTTGGTTCCAGAGCTCCTGACCTCGGCTGACAGCTGGAGCATGGATCCAAATCCGTCTCTTCGTCTCATGTTCAGTCATAAACTAAAATCTCATTCTGAGGAAGCAGTTCTTCATCAGGCATCAGGTGATGACTGAGAAATCCTTCACTGTTCCTCCTTCTTTCATCAAAGACCTCCATCGATGGTGAACTACAGTCGGTTTCTGATTCAGTCGTGTGCCTAACTGCAAACCATTAATTCCAAATAATAGAAGAAATAAACACAATGCTCTATTTGCGCAGCTTCTGATTTCCAGAGAAATTCCCTTGAAGTAACTGTTTTCTTTTTCCTTCTGCAACCTGTTATCTCTGCCGAGCTTAAACAAGGAAAAGTGTTTCTGCTGAACAAATACAATGACCTGCACCAGAACCACCTTCCACCGTCTACCGGACACACCGTGACCCCGGAGGACTGAGAATCCTCCCAGATGCAAAGAGTTGGCGCTAGCTATGCTAACACGAGCTTCGTGAATGTGTTTTAAATGCCCCTGCCACGATGTGTCACGATTGATCCTAATAACACAAGCTAAGAGAAAGACAGATGGACTTGTTGGGTCTCTTGAAGACGTTTCGTCCAAGTCTTCAGGTCTTAAAGACTGGTGGGGGGGTTAGGGTTAAATCAGTCACCTGTGATTGGTGACTCGTTTTAAAAGAAGACACCTACAGGAGGTATCCGGCTAACAGCGTGAAGCTAAAGCTAACTAAAAGAGGTTAATGGTTTGTAGAGAGGACGTCAAAATAAACATTCTGGAGTTGCAGGTTAGCACCAGTTTGTCATAGCATCACAAGAGCGATGAGGAAACAACTGATACAGAGTCATTAGAAAAATTTGTTTGGCTGGCCCAGCTGTAGTCTTGCGGTATATTATTCTTGTCACACTGTCTTTCTTTTATTTCTACTTACGTGACACGTCCGTCTAATCTTTCATCATGCCGTCAGTATCAGTATTATTTATGACAGAAGCGACTGACAGATGAAACAATAGACGCTAAAGAAGAATTTGACTCTCCAGTTTCACTTTAGGTGATACCGTAGAGAGCTTAACCCTTCCATGGAATCTAGTCTTATTATTTACATACCAAGCTCCTCCTTCTGTTGAAGTGATGTCTAAAAAAAACAACAAGAAATACAAGTTTTAATTTGGGATATGGTTGGTTGAAATAATCTAAATCATCTGCTAGTAGAACCAGTGAATGTCTCCCAGAACCCCCAGATTTCTACAATGATTTCTAGTAGTTTATTGAGAGATGTAAGGTTCACTTAATCTATATTTTTATCTTCCTAGCATTCCAGCTAACAGAGCTCTTCCTAGCTTCCTAGCCTCACAGCTAATAGCTGTTTTTCCTAGCTTCCTTGCCTTCCAGCTAATAGCTGTTTTTCCTAGCTTCTCAGCTAACAGTAGCTCTTCCTAGCTTCATAGCCTTCCAGCTAATAGTAGCTCTTTCTAGTTTCCTATCCTCACAGCTAATAGTAGCTCATCCTAGCTTCCTAGACGTCCAGCTAACAGAACTCTTCCCAGCTTCCGAGCCTCACAGCTAATAGTAGCTCTTCCTACCTTCCTTGCCTTATAGCTAATAGCTGTTTTTCCTAGCTTCTCGGCTAACAGAAACTTTTCCTAGCTTCATAGCCTCCTAGCTAATAGCAGCTCTTCCTAGTTTCCTAGCCTCACAGCTAATAGTAGCTCTTTCTAGTTTCCTGGCCTTCCAGCTAACAGCTGTTCTACCTAGCCTCCTAGACTACGAGCTAACAGTAGCTCTTTCTAGTTTCCTTGCCTTCCAGCTAATAGTAGCTCTTTCTAGTTTCCTATCCTCACAGCTAATAGTAGCTCTTCCTAGCTTCCTAGACTTCCAGCTAACAGAACTCTTCCCAGCTTCCGAGCCTCACAGCTAATAGTAGCTCTTCCTACCTTCCTTGCCTTATAGCTAATAGCTGTTTTTCCTAGCTTCTCGGCTAACAGAAACTTTTCCTAGCTTCATAGCCTCCTAGCTAATAGCAGCTCTTCCGAGTTTGCTAGCCTCACAGCTAATAGTAGCTCTTTCTAGTTTCCTGGCCTTCCAGCTAACAGCTGTTCTACCTAGCCTCCTAGACTACGAGCTAACAGTAGCTCTTCCTAGCTTCCTAGCCTCTTAGCTGGGATAGTTGCTTATTAGTTTGGTTAGCATACGACATGATTAGCTGCTCACACGGAAACAAGACATAAATGAAACGATCAGTGGGAAAATAACTTCCTGATAAATGATCCTGAATAACTTAAAGAGTCACATGATCTAAAACACTAAAACTGTCTGCTAAGGAGAATGATCTTGGTCGACTAAAAACAAGATTTGATTTGACACGATTCGTGTGTGAGAGTTCAGTTTTTATGGCGTGCTAGGTGAACGGAGAACGTGCTCGAAACCAAACCATAAACCTTGTTTTTACAACAGATTAGACATGAAAACAAGTTGTCAAGTGTGACTTCAGCTCTTCACTGGAAGACGAAGGTCCGTAAACGCTTGTAAACATCCGTGAGGAGCTAAGGTTTGACTTAATGTTTGTTGAACAGGGTAGCGCTGCTGCTGGTGCTTGACATCATCTCTCTGCGCCATTTGAATAAGTCCATGGGCTGCTTTGAACAGGCTGATGTTTGTTGACTTTTCATACAGAGTGTCCAGGTCATGAGCCAGGAGAGAGGGCGGGGGCGCTTCAGCTACAGTCTTAATACTTAGATAAACTTAGACTTAGATAAACTTTATTCATCTACAAGGGTAATTGCTTAAAGTCTATCTAAGTCTAAGTCTACAGTCAGGTTAGGTGGTGCAATAAAGCCGAAGCCAGACCTGCTGCTGGCTCTCTGCCTGCACAATTCAAATGTAGGTCGATGACACAAGCACTAAAGTTAAATACTGGATTTCCATTTCCTCAATCCACCGCTCCACATTTCTTTGTGCTCATTCAGAAGTTTCTAGGTCGACCACTCAGTGCAAACACAAGGCTGCTGTCATGTCTCTGAGCTACACGCTGAAGACAAGACATCAGTTAAAGACCCGTTTAGACCTTCATCAGCATCCATCCTGATCTGGTCTGATCTCAAGTGACCAGGTTAAACAGGTCCAGGTGTGAACACTGATCTGGTCTCTAGAGTCCAGGTTAAACAGGTCCAGGTGTGAACACTGACCTGGTCTCTAGTGACCAGGTTAAACAGGTCCAGGTGTGAACACTGACCTGGTCTCTGGTGTCCAGGTTAAACAGGTCCAGGTGTGAACACTGACCTGGTCTCTAGTGACCAGGTTAAACAGGTCCAGGTGTGAACACTGACCTGGTCTCTGGTGTCCAGGTTAAACAGGTCCAGGTGTGAACACTGACCTGGTCTCTAGTGTCCAGGTTAAACAGGTCCAGGTGTGAACACTGATCTGGTGTCAGTCCACATGTGGAGGTGGTCTGGGACACATTAGTGTGAACACATTCATTCAACCACTATTAGAAATGATCACATGAATCAGTGATGTCTGTTCATTAGTAATGAGAGCCTTTTAAAAGATTCTGGCCTTGGAGCTGAGAACCAAACTTAACTAGAAACTAATCTGAACTAGAATCAACTCATAAAATGATTGAATATGAGGAGGAGGAGTCATGTGGTTAATTATTGATCTGATCATGTTGATTATTTACTCAATAATTCCCGGTATCTTCATTTCCTTTATCATCAGAGATGTTTGTTTCTCAGCAGTGACGTGGTTCCTCTGAGGATGGAAGCTTCCAGGGTTCAGGTCTAATCTGAGTCTTTGTCTCTAAAATAAATCAGATCTTAACATGTGAGAGTCTTTCCATCTTGTTCCAACATCTGGATCATGTCTCCAAGTCAACAAGCAGCTGTTGATGGTTTATCTTTGATAATGTTAGAATGTCGATATCATTTCATTTAACTTCATGATTTATTTGTTTGTGTCTTTGGGATGAACTTTGCACAGGACTTTTATTTTGAAATCCAGTTTGTGCTCTGGTGTAAAACAAGCGTCAGTGCTGGAAACCAGTCCTTCCACTTCTCCTTCAGAGGCTCTTATTTGAGTTAACCTGCCCTCCCAACTATTCCTGTCATTTCTTCAGCCTCAGGTGTTTTATATTTCTCTAGTTTCTTCCCGTTTGTCACCATTTACGGTGAAGTCCATGTATCTGTACTACAGACGTGACTCAGTGGTTTCAGCTTTAATGCAAATTAGGCCTGGAACCTGTTTCCATTGTGACAGGTGATTACTGTCACACAACAATGTGACTTCCCTGCGGCCTGGTGACAGCTGACTCACTCAAACATGTGACTGTGAATATGTATCAGGAAGTTATTTTCCCATTTATCGTTCTATTTATGACCTGTTTCCGTGTTACCGGGTTATGGTGTCGTATGTTAACCAAACTGACAAGCAACTATCCCAGCGAAGAGGCTAGAAAGCTAGGAAGAGCTACTGTTAGCTGGTGCTAGGAAGCTAGGAGGAGCTACTATTAGCTAGGAGGCTAGGAAGAACTACTATTTCCTGGAAGGCTAGGAAGTGAGGAAGAGCTACAAACCGTCGTACAGAGACTACCTTCTAATGATCTTAGCAGTATTTTTAGCTGATGAGTCCTACAGAGGAGCTGCTCCTCATCAGAGATCCAGAAAGGTTTTCTCCTCGTAGCCTAGACGCTGGATCAAACCAAACAAACACAACTCTGGTTCATGAAGCTCAGACCAGAAAGAAACACCACAGACCTGAGTCACTCACTGATGAAAAGATTTTAATTTGATTATTTCCTAAAATCCAAATTGTATTTCTGCAAAATTATGACAAATCACAAAACTAGCTTAGGGCGAGTCTGAATAAACATTAAATACTGCATGAGTTACTCACAGAATCAATGACATATTGGTATGAAAACAAGTATCTGCCATGTGGTTATTCAACACTGGATTAATCTTAACTCATGAGGTGAATGAAACGTACATAATGGTCACATCATCATGTGGTCAGTAGAATATTGTACCAGCTGCTGTCTCTAATGGATCTCTACCTACCGCTGGATCAGAACCATCAACAGCTGCTGGTTGACTTGGAGACATGATCCAGATGTTGGAACAAGATGGAAAGACTCTCACATGTTAAGATCTGATTTATCTCTGTGTTGATTCTAGTTCAGATTAGTTTCTAGTTGAGTTTGGTTCTCAGCTCCAAGACCAGAATCTTTTAAAAGGCTCTCATTACTAATGAACAGACATCACTGATTCATGTGATCATTTCTACTAGTGGTTGAATGAATGAGTTAAACTCCTCTTCCTCAGATCAGCCCTGTTGAGTAGGTGGTCTTTAATGTGACCCAGGACTCATTGTGTGTTCACACTACCAAAGGAAGGAGGTCACATGTGTCCCAGACCACCTCCACATGTGGACTGACACCAGATCAGTGTTCACACCTGGACCTGTTTAACCTTTACACTAGAGACCAGATCAGTGTTCACACCTGGACCTGTTTAACCTGGACTCTAGAGACCAGATCGGTGTTCACACCTGGACCTGTTTAACCTGGACACTAGAGACCAGATCAGTGTTCACACCTTAAACACCTTAAGCATTAAAATTAGTAAGAGGATACAAAACAGACACTATGCAAATAATTTCCACCGTGGACATAGAGCTGTAGTGAAAGGATGAGGATTTATTTCCTGAATTCATTTCATTTCTTTGGTTTGGCCCAAGACCAACGAAAACAAATAAATTGAATTCTTATTCATTTAAAATGAGTAGATAAAGATCTGACGTGTCAGAACAGTGACTGTTATTTAACCCCACTAACAGCTATAGTAGCTGTAAGTCAGCGCAGTGTTCTTTGGCCTGGAGTCAGGTGAGTGAGTCAGTTCTTAGCTGCTAATGGTTTTGGCTAGCACTGACTCAGAGACCACAGAAGCGCTGCATAAATACTGAGTGGAGTTATCGGTCGGGGATCAGTCGTCACACCTGCTCTTAAAAACACATCACATGACCTCGTTCTGCCACCGGACCGGAAAACCATAGAACATCAGGTTCACCCACGGCTGTAACAGATCATTTAGATTAGCTCAAAACAGATGAGCAGCGATGGTTCTGAAGATTTAAAAAGCGTTTACTCTGCTTCACACTTTGAACTGTTTAATTAGCCTGTTCGTTTAGTTTACAAAAAATTTCAGAGACATTTAGTTGAAAACTAATTTGACTCAACATCTTTTCAGATGACGAGCATGTTATTCTTCATTAAGCCCCGTCCACACAGTCTGATTGGTCCAGCAGGTCTTCGCTGGAGTAGAATCAGTTCCCAACAGAGAGATACCAGATAGATTACCTCCACTAAACCCGAGCGTTCGTCATCAGGTACTGATGCTTAAACCGGATGACGTTAGCTGTGTCATTAGAAGAAAAGCTAACAAGTTACAACAAGTTATGTTAACACAAACAATGTAACATTAGCCTAAACAAGCTAATGTTAGCCACTTAATTAGCCTAGACAAGCTAATGTTAGACACTTAATTAGCCTAAACAAGCTAACCGTAGCCTCATAAAGATAACTGAAGCAACTCCACATCTTTTCAGATGACGTGTTTGACTACTGTTACTCTTCTGTCCGTCACAACATTAAGCCCCGCCCCCAAACAATCTTTGCTGGAGCAGAATCAGTTCCCAGCAGAGAGACTCCAGAACAACTTTCCTCCACATAAACTTCACATAATGTATAATTCCCTAAATAAAAACAACTTCAATTCCAAAGACCAGTCCCTTGGATGCGATCACGTGAACATGATCAGGTGTTTTCGGTTCACGTCGCTCCGTGTTAAAATCAGACTCTAGAAGCTGCTGCCTCAGCACGTTTCCTCCGGCTGTACGAGCAGCTGCAGGTTAACTTGATTAGCGTGCATCGTTTCCTCCGCCGGTCGAGGTTTTGGAATGCAGAGAGAAATTATGAGAGAAGGATTAAAGTTTAGCTGAGTTTGTTCTGCTGCTGCATTTGGACAAAAGATGCTGCAACTGAATGAATCCACACAACCTCTGAACATCTCAGACGCTAGCCGGACACTCTGCTCTGCTAGCTACGTTAGCTAATGTTAGCCGTCAAAGAACAAATTGCCACATTGCCACTGCTGTAGTTTAAAGTGTATCAACCCTTGGGGGCCCTGGGACTTGTCAGGGTCCCTAGGTCAGGTGGGGTTCCCTTTAGCAAGGTCTCATACCGTTATTTAAAACTTAGCACAATGCCACTGCTGTAGTTTAAAGTCTGTGATTAGGTGGGGGCCCATTAGAGAGGTCCCTTACTGCCAATGTAAACTGTGCATCAACTCTTGGGGGTCCCGAGACTGGTCTGGCCCCCTTTAAGGAGGTCTCTTGCTGTCATTTAAAACTATACGTTGCCACTGCTGTAGTTTAATGTTTATTTGCCTTCATGGGACCTGTACAGTCCTGGGGCCCTAGGCCAGGTAGGGACCGCTTAGAGTGGCCTCTTACTGTTATTGAAAACGTTGTATTTTGCCACTGCATTAGATTAGAGTTTGTCAACCCTCTGGGGCCCCTAGCCCGGTGGGGGCCTTTTTAGGGAGGTCTACAATTGTCATGGAAACTTAGCACATTACCACTGCTGTAGTTTAAAGTTTGTAATCAGATGGGGGGCCCTTAGGGGGGTCCCTTACTACCACTGTTGTAGTTAAAGTGTATCAACCCAACCAGTGTTAGGGCCCCCTTTAGGGAGGTCTCCTCCTGTCACTAAGAAGGTGTCACGTTGCCACTGCTGTAGTTTAATGTTTATTTGCCTTCATGGAACCTCTACAGGCCTGGGGCCCTAGGCCAGGTGGGGGCCCCTTTACTAAGGTCTCCTACTGTTATTTAAAATTTAGCACATTGCCACTGCTGTGGATTAAAGTTTGTCATTAGGTTGGGGGTCCTTAGAGAGGTCTCCAACTGCCACTGTAAACTGTGCATGTTGCCACTGCTGTAGTTTAAAGTTTGTGAACCCTCCGGGGCCCCAAGCCCGGCGGGGTCCCTTCAGATGACATCACATCCTGGAGCCCATGACCTCCACTAACCACGACTCAAACCTGAGACCTGCTGGTCTGGTCTGAGTAGACTCTCCTGCCTCCTGCTCACCGCCTGGACCCCTCCCCGCTCTAAATGGCCTCATTGTGTGAGTTCTCTGAAAGGAAACCAGGCTTCTTGGCGTAAGTGTGGCCGTTTGTCGGAGCCGAGGCTTTTCAGGATCCCTGCAAACGTTTTCACGAATAGGACAACTCTCGTCACGGTGAAGCGATGAAGACGTGAACGGAGTCAACACCAGACTCTGACTGTGTCTCAGAAACATGAACGACGTCCAACTGGAGACAGAGGACAACTGAGGACTGTGGTAGAATTACAGATTATACAATAACCACTTAACCCTTAAATATCCCTCATTATGTTACAGTCACTTCCTTCATTCATTTCCCAGCAGAACAATGAACTGTCACAAGATGAAGTCAGTGTTATTCACTTCTCCCGTCACTGGTCATAACGTTGTGGCTGATCGGTGTATTTGAGGAAATATTCTCGCTCGCTGACAGTAATTGGTTGGCAGAGCTGCAGCAGAGGGAGGGAGGGCTTCACATGCTCACCCTCATTCACACTCCCTCCCTCGGGAACAGCCATCACCGCCCACAGTGAGCGTTCACACCGAGCAGCAGTGAGCTCCTTCATGTCCTGCTTTATGTCCACCACACTCAAACCCAGAGTCTCTGCTCCGTGCGTGAAGCTGAGACGTTGATGATATTTAACTTTGATTTGTTTTGGTTTGCAAAGGTTAATCCTAAATGTGTTGTTAACTACATGTTCAAATAAAATCCCTCAAATCAACATCTCCCTAAGCTGAACTGAGCGGAACTAAACGGCACCAGCATAGACTGTATAAGAAGTGGACGCCATGACTGCTCCTCCAAAGTGAAGCCAAAGCATGTGGAGCTCCCCCTGGTGGCTGGAGGCTGCAGTATAGGTCAGTTAATATAATACAGATGCATGTTCACGTGTCCATAGTTCTTTGAACCATCCCTTAGTCATGCTGCTATAGGTCTAGGCTGTTGGGGGCAGGGGGCTTCCCATGATGCACTTTGTTATCCATACCTCTCAGTTTGTCTGATCTCAATGCGAGGGTCATTTATTGCTGTCCAGTAGCTAATAATATGAGCTAGCCAATTAGCTTTTTAGCCATTAAACCAGTGGTCTGCAGGGAGCGGCCGCAAGCGTAAATGTTAGCACAGCTCAGATCAAAGTCCGACTAATTTCAACTTTTGTCTGTGATGCACTGAGGTTTCAAAAGCAGTCTCATATATCATACGTTTATCGTGCTACATTTAGCATGACAAAGTGGTTATAGTGTTTAAAAGAATGTTTACCATCTTAGCTTAGCATGTTAGCATGTGTAACATGCAGAAAGGAACAAAAGAGTAAAACGGGCTGGTGCTGTGGGTGAACTTTTATTACATTGTTTCCCTTGTTCCAAGTATTTATGCTAAGCTAACCAGTTAGCAGGCATCTAAATGTATTTTCTTAACGATCAATATAGCCAGCCCTAACTGTAACTATCTGATAGTTAGGGCTCATGTGACCCTGAATCATCCCTTAGTGGTGCTGGTATAGGCCTAGGCTGCTGGAGGGCTTCCCATGATGCACCTGTCCTCTACTTTCTTCTCTTACGCTGTCCATACATTTGTGCGCTGCTACTGTATAGCATGTTATGAGCTGTGCGGCCCTGGTTCTGCCTCTCTGCGACTAAAATAAAGTATGAAACCACTTCAGTAAGTTCAGCAGCAGCTGAGTTTGTGAGCGGACTAAAGGCTGATCGTTCTGGGCAGACATCCGGAGTCTGGAGTGACTGCGTCGTGCTCGAGCACAGACAGACTTTCACAGCCATTTTTTTTTTTTTTCCACCCACAGCTCCGACACTCACGACAGAACGGCATTGATGAAGTGAAAGCTCGCTGGCAGCGAAAGGTCTCAGCTCCCGAGCGAGAGACTGCAGCATTGTCAAAAGACAGTTTGTTCCCTCTGACAAAAGAAAGGGACAAAATTAAAGGTTGAAATTAAAATAAAAGCCGCACAAAGGATCTGTAGCACAAGAGCCTGGATTCATGAGCCGCGCACACAAAATGTCAAAGAGATGTTTTTATTCTGACACGTGAAACAAACAGAACACTCACAGAAACGAACATGTGATTAAAACAACAGCACTTTCTGTTGTGAATCTGAATGAGACACTGCGACCAGCCTGCAGGGGGCGCTGCAGGCAGAGATTAAACTAGACTACAGTTAAACCAAATGCTACTATTAGCATCCAAACAGGCTACAACACGCTAATGTTTAGCATGTATATAACAAAATAAACACATATATAAATAAAAAGCATTCCTTCTTAGACCCTTAAAGGCTTAGCCCCATCCTATGAGCCCTCATAGATCCAGATCACCCCCTCAGATCACTTCCATCTCAAAGTTCAGGTCTACTTGTGGTTCCTAGAGTTTCTATTAAACTGAAGTGAAGTGAATGGGAGGTAGAGCCTTCAGCTATCAGGCTCCTCTCCTGTGGAACCAGCTCCCAGTTTGGGTTTAGCAGGCAGACACGTCTCTACATTTAAGGTCAGGGCTAAGACTTTCCTCTCTGTTAAGCTTATAGTTTGAGCTGCTATGGGCCTAGGCTGCTGGGGAACTTACCGTAATACACCGAGCACCTGTCCTCTACTTTCTTTTGTCTCGCTAACCACACAGTCATGTGCTACTACTTCATAGCATGTTATCAGCTGTGTGTACCATCCCTTCAGTTATGCTGCTATACGTCTAGGCTGCTGGACGACATTCAGTGGTCCTTATATTATGGCTGATTGGTGAATATCTTCTTCTCTTTGTACACAAGACCCTTATAGGCCAAGCTTATAGCTAGGGCTGGCTCAGGTGACGTTGAACCATCCCTTCAGTTATGCTGCTATAGGTCTAGGCTGCTGGGGTAACTTCACTGAGCACCTGTCCTCTAATTCCTTCTCTGCTGGCATCTATGTATTCATGTGCTACTACTGTGTAGCATGTTATTAGCGGTGTGTCCCCGTCTCCATTCCTTAGTTGTGCTGCTATAGGCCTAGGCTGCTCAGGGACGTCCCATGAACCACAAAGCACCTGTCCTCTACTTTCTTCTCACCTCATATCCATGCATTCATGTACCAATGCTGTATAGCATGTTATTAACCACGTGTCCCTGAGTTTTCTTGACAGTGGAGAAGAGGAATGTTTTCCAGCTGCGGGATTCTTGTTCCGGCAGGTTCAGTTACGTCCAACGGTTTTCCAGTTTCCCAGGCGGCGAGTTGTTCCACACGTGTTCCGACAACGCGTGACAGAAAACAACGGTTGCATTACGAGATCAATTAATCGCGTTCCAGCAGCCGAAAGTAGAACTGAGGATTCTCAACATGATCCGCTGAACTCATCGAATAAATAAAATAAATCATATCTGAAGGAGGAGTTGGACAATAAACGAGAAGTTTGAAAGACTTTCAGGAGGCTGGTTGAGGACAGATACGACTGGGCTGGTTGAATCGTATCCGACCTCAAGCAGCTCACCAGGTCTGGGCCTCGGTGTGACCCACATGTCAGGAAGTGACGGCCCACTGGGATCCTGGTCCTGGTGACCCAGTTCAGGTTCTGGAGTCCTGACCCAGTTTCTACTAAAACCGGATAAAGATTTTCACCTTTGTTCCCGACGGAAATATTTAAAACGTTAATGGTTTTTAATATTCTAGATTAGCACATAAGAGACATATTTCTATTTCTATATCTAAAGTGAAAACAACAGGTTTTATAGTTTTATTTGTAAAAGCGCATTCAGCTGTTTGAAAGTTTCTACACTAATAAAGATTATTTCTATTATTGTTACTGATCAGACTCTTTTTTTTTTTCTGTTGATATAAACATTAAATCTACTTTTATTTAATATAAAATGACATTTTATCAACAGAAACATCAGACTAAACCTTAAAGTCTCTTATTTAAAATTGAGTTAAAGGTGAAAACTACTCGTTCACATGGGAACCAGGACCAGTGGAGTGTGGCGCCCCCTGCAGGAGGACTGAGTGCTGACCACCTTTAAACCAGACCCTTTATTAGGGCCCGAGCACGAAGTGCAAGGACCCTATTGTTTTCGTACTGTTTATTATTATTATTATTATTATTATTATTATTATTATTTGTCAGGAACTTTGGAAAATCGTACGCATGCCTAAACATGCAAGAAAAGTCCTGGAAATTGGCAGAAAGATTCGTTTGCCCCAAAATTGCAATGTATCAGGGCCTCGAGCATGGGCGTGGCAAAATGGCTCAGTAGCGCCACCTACGGACCTTGTACGGACCAGCCCCTGAAGCCCGTTGCGTCTAAAAATCTGGAAATATGTCACTTATATGTAACATCCCAGGACGCACAAAAAAGTCTCTTGGAGCCATATTCTAAACCCAACAGGAAGTCTGCTATTTTGATTAAAAGTGTGAAAATTGGAGAAAATTGGAGAAAATTGGAATTAATCATCATTTTTTTTTAAGGCATTAAACCTATCAGATAGACTTCAAAAACTATGGAATTAGGTAGTTGAACCCTTGATGAACATGAGCATATTTTCTTTTTGACTTTTCGTCTATGTGGCGTGGGTCTGCTGGCCCCTCAAAGTTTTTTTGACGCGCCATGAAACAGGAAGTTGCAATAAACGTGCTTAAACGTGCTGTAAACATGCTTCAATTCAGTCCAAAGTGCATGAAACTTTCCAGTATTGTTACTGGTCCCTAACTGAACACATCCATATGTCAATATTCATGCAATTGTTGTAGCGCCACCTATTGTGGGCTGATTTAAATAGAGTCTGTTGTATGAGCTGCCATTCCTGTCGGGCGGATTTTTATTGTTTTCAGATGTTATCACGACATACTTATGATCTTCATGGTCACTCCCTGCGAAGATTGTGAGTTTTCGTTAAACTTTAGGGCCTTTTATGGTAGTGAAAGTGAAAAGTTGCTCTTTCTCCCTCGTTTCATCATCAGTGCACACGTAGTTCGCTACTTTGTCCAGCAGATGGAGCCAAATCATTTCTCTCTGCTGGCTGAATGTCAGAGTGTGTGTGTGTGTTGGTTTAACTTCTAATGATTGGTGAGGCTGTTTTAACATACTTTGATGACACAGAGAGAATAAGTATACAACTGTTTGTTGATGCCACAGAGAGAATACATTCAAAAGAGTTTGGTGTTGCCGCCGCTATGGCGATGCTAGTTCCGTTAGCCTGTCTATGGTGTTTCGCATTGTACGTTAGCATTAAGCTAGCGGAGATTATTTTTCGTTGTTATCGATAGATAGGTAGATAGACAGGTTGCATTTGTCTCATGCACAGTTATACATAGTACAATGCACAGTGAAATGTATTGTTGTACCTGCAGCCACATACTTTGATGACACAGAGAGAATAATTATACAACTGTTTGTTGATGCCACGGAGACAATACATTCAAAAGAGTTTGGTGTAGCCGCCGCTATGGCGATGCTAGTTCCGTTAGCCTGTCTATGGTGTTTCGCATTGTACGTTAGCATTAAGCTAGCGGAGATTATCCGTCGTTGTTATAGATAGATAGATAGATAGATAGGTAGATAGATAGATAGATAGATAGATATGTAGGTAGGTAGATGGATAGATAGATAGATAGATGGATAGATGGGTTTTATTTATATTAAACTTAAATTAGGAGTGACAAAATAAATCCTTGAAGCAAGAAGACTTTGCCTGTCATTGGAGAACTGTTAGCTATCGTGCCACGGTGCACTGTTACTCCACTGTATCCCCTGAGAAATGCAGTGACCCCGTCCTTGCCGGACGCCGACAAGCGTGGATTGCGAGGGCCCGTTCAACGCTGCTTGCAGCTTTAATTTTCATTTTGTTCATTCAGTCACAGAAAGCAGATGCTGAGCTTCATATACATTTTTTTTTAACAGATCCACTTTTATTTATTCACTTTTTTTTTAATTATTATTTTTTAAAACAAGAGATGACGTCCAGGTCTTTGAGGGCCCGGCTTCCTGTTCAGGTGTGAGAGCGTCATGGGAACCAGCAGCTAACGTCACCCAATCAGAGCGAAGCTTCATTTAAACACAGCGGAGGAGGAGCGGTGACAGGTAGCTCAGTGTAAACGTGGAGGTATACAAAACAAAACACTTCATAAATACAGACAGAGTGGTGTTCACGGAGAAAACAAGAGAAAATATAAATACACAGATTTGTGATTTTTTTTTTTTTTCAGAAATGAAGACGCTCTCAAACCCGACAGGACGACGATGGAAGTCCCTGATTTTACATCCTGTCTACATCAAACCTCCACAAACAGACTCATCATCTGACAGAAGAAGAAGAAGAGGAGGAGGAGGAGGAAGAGGAGGAACTGCTCTGGGAAAACACACGAGGAGAAAAGAAGTGCTATGGTAACAGACCTGGATTTAAAACCTTATATGGTGGGAGACAGACGGAGAGACAGGACAGGGAGAAAGGAAGCGAGGGAGGAGGAAGTCCGTCCCTTCGTCTCACAGTCCGGCATCGTTGTACGTGGGTCTGGCCACCTTCAGGATGCTCTGAGCGTTCTCCTCCACCAGGGGGCGCCACTTCACCTCTCCAGTCAGCAGCAGGTCGTCACTGTCCAGAGCGTCGATGAACTGCATCTGAGCACGAGACAAGATTTAAAGGATTTAATGACGAATAAAGTACATAATAATAATAATAATAATAATAATAATAATTTATTATTGGCTGCATTTTTTAAAATGCAGCCTGTGAAATTAAACATATTAACAGAGCGTCACATCCACTACACACTTCATCCAGAAACCCCTCGTCTACACGGTCTGTGCATTTTCTCTGGTGTCTCAAGTTTGTTTTAATAAAATAACAGAAACAAAAACTGGAAAAGCGACTAAATGAATTAAATAAACCTTTTATTATTAATTAAGTTTATCTCAGTCTTCATGTTTTTTCTCCTGAGGTGATTTGTCTTTTAATGAAGCAGGATGCAGTCTCCATGGTGACCACTGGTCCAGGTCTCCATGGTGACCACTGGTCCAGGTCTCTCTGGTCCAGGAAGTAGTCTCCATGGCGACCCCTGGTCCAGGTCTCTCTGGTGACCACTGGTCCAGGTCTCTCTGGTCCAAGAAGTAGTCTCCATGGCGACCCCTGGTCCAGGTCTCTCTGGTCCAGGAAGTAGTCTCCATGGCGACCCCTGGTCCAGGTCTCTCTAGTCCAGGAAGTAGTCTCCATGGCGACCCCTGGTCCAGGTCTCTCTGGTCCAGAAAGTAGTCTCCATGGTGACCACTGGTCCAGGTCTCTCTGGTGACCCCTGGTCCAGGTCTCACTGGTCCAGGAAGTAGTCTCCATGGTGACCATTGGTCCAGGTCTCTCTGGTGACCACTGGTCCAGGTCTCACTGGTCCAGGAAGTAGTCTCCATGGTGACCATTGTCCAGGTCTCTCTGGTCCAGGTCTCTCTGGTCCAGGAAGTAGTCTCCATGGTGACCACTGGTCCAGGTCTCTCTGGTCCAGGTCTCTCTGGTCCAGGAAGTAGTCTCCATGGTGACCACTGGTCCAGGTCTCTCTGGTCCAGGATGTAGTCTCCATGGTGACCTCTGGTCCAGGTCGCTCTGGTCCATGGATCATTATGTTCAGCTCTAAATAAACCTGGTTCTTCTTCTACATCTGAATATTGACTGATGGAAACTTCTTCTTCTTCTTCTTCTTCTTTTCCATGAATCTAATAACTACCGGTTTCTCCCTTACTTCTATTCCTGTTCCATAGATTAAAGGACCAAAGCTAAATTTCACAAATTTTGTTTTTGCTTTTTAAATTGAAAATCAAATGAACCAAACTTAAAATATAAAGAGAAATACAAGGAAATACAGAAGTGCATCTGGTCTCCTTTAATGATCCCTGAGACCTGGACACAGTTTAGTCTAACAGCAGACCTCAGGGATAAAACTATAAAACCACTTGTCTGTAAACGTTCTCAGTCATCCAGGTCATGGTTCGTCCAAAAACAACAACGACAAACTGGACTTGTAGAGTTTCTAGAAGACGTTTCATCCAAGTCTTCAAGGTCAGTTAATGACCAGATATTCACCTGTATATGGAGGAAACAGTTTGATCCTGTCCTGCTCCTCCTCCAGTGAATGATCCTCTAAAGACCCATCTAAAGACCAGACCAACACCAGTCCTTCACATCTAAAGACCAGACCAACACCAGTCCTTCACATCTAAAGACCAGACCAACACCAGTCCTTCACATCTAAAGACCAGACCAACACCAGTCCTTCACAACTAAAGACCAGACCAACACCAGTCTTCACATCTAAAGACCAGACCAACACCAGTCCTTCACAACTAAAGACCAGACCAACACCAGTCCTTCACATCTAAAGACCAGACCAACACCAGTCCTTCACAACTAAAGACCAGACCAACACCAGTCCTTCACAACTAAAGACCAGACCAACACAGTCCTTCACAACTAAAGACCAGACCAACACCAGTCCTTCACATCTAAAGACCAGACCAACACCAGTCCTTCACATCTAAAGACCAGACCAACACCAGTCCTTCACATCTAAAGGACCAGACCAACACCAGTCCTTCACATCTAAAGACCAGACCAACACCAGTCCTTCACAACTAAAGACCAGACCAACACCAGTCCTTCACATCTAAAGACCAGACCAACACCAGTCCTTCACAACTAAAGACCAGACCAACACCAGTCCTTCACAACTAAAGACCAGACCAACACCAGTCCTTCACAACTAAAGACCACTTGCTCTTGCTTTTATCTTCTTTGATATAAAACCAGATCTAAAGCTTTGAGGGTCCCAGGAGCTCAGATGCCTCCAGGACTAGATGCTATAGTCTACGCTGGTGGAGTCATTTATACTCGTCAGTCAATGACATCAGCGTTTCTACTTCCTGCTTCACTTTCAACAACTATCTCCTCTGAACCTCCTCAGTTAACCTCCATGTGTTCCATCTTTAGTGATCAAAACAATCAGTGAGAAAATTGCTGAGATTGAGAAGCAGCTGGAGATACTAAAGTTAAAACACTCTACTACCAAGAGGACCAATCACAGCTCTTATAGTCGCGTCGTCACATCGTCAGGCTAAATAAAGATAACCGAAGTAACGCCACCGTCAATCAGATGACGTGTATCACTACTGTTACTCTTCTGTCCATCACCACATTAAGCCCCGCCCCCACGCGATCTGATTGGCCCAGCAGATCTTTACTGAAACGTGAACCCACCTGTTTGCGTACGTACTCCACCATCAGCTCCAGCTGTCTCGGGTCCTCACACTGACGGTTGAACAAGTTTCTCCACAGAGCTGCAGCCAGAATGGAGTCCTCCGACAGGATTCCCTGCACACAAACACATTCATTCATTCATTCATTCATTCATATATTTATATATTGACATGTACTGTACATTTGTTGTTTAGAGGGTCCAGACTTTTACTGCCTTCACAATTCATTAAACAGAGACACTGAGATGTTTGTTTTAAATGCTTTCAAAGTCAGGGCAGTGATACGACTAGAAGATCCAAACTGACAAAACCCAAAGAGGAAGAGGAGGAAAGTTAAAATATATTTAAAAGGTAATTAGAGGAAGTTCTATTTATTATTTATTAGATAATCAAAGGGTTAATTGACAGAACGCTACGTTAAATAAATTTGATTAATCTGATTAATTATGAACTAGGTCAGGCTTTAATTAAAGTGCCTTTTACTGCTGATAAAACCATTAAATCTACTTTATTATAAAATGACTTTTATCTCTTATCAAAGAGATAAAAGTCTGATCTGATATGAAGCTTATTAAATGAAGTCTACTGGTTTGTTTCATCATTAAATGGTGACAGCGTTTGACCAAACATCGACATAAAAACACTTTTTTATTCTTTTTAAAGGTTTGCTTCTCACCTCGTCGTATCCGAATATGGCTGCGTAGAAGGTTTCAGTCATCACTTTCGTCGCCTCCTTTCTCTGGACAGCATCGATCTGTTCAGAGAAATCAAAGAGATGAAAAGAAAAGAGACTTGTGGTGAATTAATTAATTTAATTTCTCTGGATAATTAAAAATCTTGTGGAGTTACTCTCTCCATCTGGATTTCATTATGTTTCAACTGACACAGAAAATAAATTAACTCAGATGATATCTATGACTACTGTTACTCTTCTATCCATCACCATATTAAGCCCCGCCCCCCAGACGCTCTGATTGGCCCAGCAGGTCTTTTCTGGAGCAGAATCAGTTCCCAACAGAGAGACTCCAGATCAATTTTACACCACTACACCCGAGCATTTAATTAACTTACCATAATCAAGACACTTAATTAGCCTAAATGAGCTAAAGCTAGCTGCTACGTCAGCCTAAACAAGCTAACGGTTTGAATAGCCTAAAAAACAACAACAACGCAAACAATGTCACATTGGCCTAAACAAGATAACATAAGAAACTGTTAGCTGAAACAAGATAATGTTAGCCACTAAATTAGCCTAAACAAGCTAATGTTTGCTGGTACATCAACCTAAACAAGCTAATGGTTTTAAAAGCACAAAAAACTACAACACAAACAATCTCACATTAGCCTAAACACTGTTAGAGTACATGAGCTAAAGTTTAATTTGCCTAAACAAGCTAATGTTAGCTATGTCAGCCTTAACGAGCTAACAGTTTCAATAGCCTACAACTAACCAACACAAACAATATCACATTAGATTTAACGAGATACCAAAAGAAACTATGTTAGCTGAAACAAGATAATGTTAGCCACTAAATTAGCCTAAACAAGCTAATGCTAGCTGTTCCATCAACCTAAACTGTGCTAATGATTTCAAAAGCCCAAAAAACAACAACACAAACAATCTCACATTAACCTAAACAAGATAACAAAAACAACTATGTTAGCTTACATGAGCTAAAGTTAGCCATTTAATTTGCCTAAACAAGCTCATGTTAGCCGCTATGTCAGCTTTAACAAGCTAACAGTTTCAATAGCCTACAACTAACCAACACAAACAATATCACATTAGCTTTAACAAGATAACAAAAGAAACTATGTTGACACAAGGTAATGTTAGCCACTAAATTAGCCTCGACAAGCTAACGGTAGCCTCCTAAAGTTAACAGAAGCAACTCCACAACACTCGGGTGACGTTTAAAAGGGATTTAATTAAAAGCTATTAGGTCTTTTTCATTAAAACTAATACTGGTCTCCACGTTCCAGGATGTGTAATAAAAGCAGGTCAGTCACAATTAAAACATGTTAAAGAAATAAACGTTTTTTTTTTTTTTTTTTTAGGGCTGAATCTTTATTTTCTTTCCTAAAGCGACCGTTAAGATGCATCATGCAAACACACACAGAGTTACAGCTCTGAGAGTTAACTGACAAAGTCTCTGTGAAAGCGTCATGCGAGCCGAGCCCAGATTTAAGTGATGTCAACGAGCGACACTTCCTGGAGCTGCTCCACTGACGGAGAATAGAGGAGCGACTCTGAGCGCAGCCGGCCTCGCTCTCCGGGGAGCTGGACGCACTTCCTGCTTGTTGGCACAATTACACCGACGTAAAACTCTGAACAAACAACGCGCGCATTATATGTGCAGCGTGCAACGGTGCGGATAAAACGAAGCGGGGATGTTGTCTAATGTGATGAACATTTATTTAACAGCATGACATTCAGTTGGTTTAATGTCTGTGGTAAGTCAGAAGAGCTGGTGAGGAGCTGCTGCTCTTCAACATAGAGGTTTTTAAATGAAGTAATTTCCTGCATCTTGTTGTTAGAAATCTTTCTGCAAGAAAATTAGTGGACGTGTGATCCAGAAGCAGAGTCGGATCTGAAAGGTGATTTAAAAATCTGATGACGGCAAAGAGCTGGACAAAAACAAAGACACATGAAATATGAAACTAGAGGAAGAAGATGGAGAAGACACCACCAACCTACGGGACTATTTGCTTCCAAACGGAAAGCTAGCATCGAATCGATCTGCCTTTTTGCAAGTAATCGTGGGAAGTTCAGTTGGCCGATCAACGGTCGCAGGATCCGTCTTAAGAGTGTGGTTTCAATAAGCGATTAAAAAAAAATGACTTTAATGTGTTTTTATTCCATCGGTTCCTCACAGGGTTTCTGTAGGTTTGAGCAAGTGAAATTTAAGACTTTTTAAGACCATTATAGGTTCAATTTAAGACCTACTTGAAGTACAAAACATCAGGAAAATCAGAGACCCAGAATTACTTTTAAAATAACAAAATGTATGGTCATTCAACTATCAACTACCCTCTGGGACGTGATTTAACATGCATTGAGACATGCCCCAACTTCCTCCATCCAATGTGCCGTGCATAGTTTTGTAATGTATTACAATGGAATTAAACGGCTTTGAAACACATCGCTGTAGACCGCTATAGAAGCTCCAGGCGTCATGTGACTGTTTTGTTGACATTGCCATATTGGCAGGAAATCTTAATAGAGCAGTGGTGATTTCAGGGTCGTCAGAGTTTATTGTGCACTTTAAACAGATTATATATCACGGATCCTTATCATGCCCCAGGTGTGCTGTTTATGAGCACTGAAACAGCCGGGGTTGTTCCACACGTCACTTTATGTGATGATGAGGCAGCAGAATCGGTAGAGTCAGTAGTTCACCTCATAAAGATTGTTCAGCACGTTTCAGCCAATCAATGAAATCATTTCGTTCAAGCTGTAACAGCCAGAGTATTACATGGAGCAGTACCAGTTTACGCCACACGGCGGCGCCTCCTTTGTTTTCATCGCTTAGTTCAGCAGGTGTCACTTTTATTGCCTCCGTCTCTTTTATTTTTTTACTTCCTCCATCTCCGTAATGTGGACGCTGGTGAAGGCTAGCCTGACGTAGCCATACTCAATTCTAGTCAGAATGTGAGTCTGATACCGCTCCATAGGGCTGTGATTATGGGGCGTGTTTCAACCGAACCAGGAAAAAAAAATGCCTCTGCACTCAATTGGATAGACCTATAACCAATCAGAGCAACAGAGTGTGTGACGTATGTTAAGCGACCATCGGAGCCAGCTGATAAATTAAACTTTTGCCGAATCCCGTAGGGAAGGACGGCAAAAACATCTTTCCGATTAACAAATGCCTTGATCGCATTTATCTGTTCCTCTTTTAAAATTAATGCGCTGTCGATATCTTCTAGAACAGACTCGATGGCAGAATCTACACATCTCAGTTCTCCAGTGGCAGCCATCTTTGTTGTAAACAAATTCAACCCAAGCGCTCTTTGGTGACGTGGTTGATTACGTTACTGTTGATCATCTGTCCATCATCGTATAAAGCCCGCCCTGAGAATCTGATTGGTACGAACAGCTCCTGTTCGAGCATAATTGCGCCTCAACGGAGTAATGCCAGACCGAACTTCCAGACCTCAAATGTTGTGGGCGGGACTAAGTTCGGCTGGCACCCAGGCTAGGTGAAGGCTACAAGCCACGAACGTTTTATTATGTTATTATATTCTGTAATATGCCGTGAGACCTGGCTTTATATGGTTCTGTTTAATAAATGTATTGTGCTGAAATCCCTCCACTTCGTCTCCTGCCTTGTTACAACATGTTGAAGCATACTACTAGCAGACGAGGCTAAGCTTCTCTTCAACTCCACGTTACAAAGCCAGCAATCATTAAACTTACATTTTGCCCATTTCCCAAGTTGATAGAATCAGTCTCGAATCAAAAAGGAGGCAAAAATCCATAACGCTAACAAACGTCACGTGACGATAAAATCTCCCCGCTTCGTCTGCGCCGTACGACCGTACCATACCCGGTGCAGCAACACATTACAAACCGGGCTGAACACTGGATTCCACTTCCAGGTCTCATTTGTAGTTTAATTTCGGCATACTGCTAATAGTTATATTTAATAAAGAACTACACAGAATGTAATTTAAGACCTACAATGCAAAATATGTTCTTTTTTTTTTAAGACTTTTTAAGGCCTTAAATTGGCATGATCAAATTTTAGACTTTTTAAGACTTTTTAAGACTTTTTAAGAGAAACCCTGTCCTCAGGAAAACAGCTGATAGGAAGTAGAACAGCTACACATCTGGAACACATGGACGCAGAACTAGTACAACCCTGCTTTCCTCTGGGATAAAATAAATCAGTTCTTTTCAAAAATTTTTAAAAAACTAGAAACAAGTCAAATGTGCACAAAAGTTTTAAATTAAATTAAATTACACTGAAGCCACAAGAACAAATCCCAGTAGCTGACAGTAGAAACTAAAACCTTGTCGTCTAAAATCAGAGCTGAAAGTGGCTTGACTAAAAACAGGCGTCTGTCCACACTGAGGGACGACGGGCTCTGGTAGGTAGATGTTCATTAGGGTTCCAGCAAACATAGCTAGGAGCCAGGTGGTGGAGACTTGCTGGACGCCAGTCTGGGAAACCATCTCACCATTCTTACAGCACCCTTTCTAACAGATATGATAAAGCTAATTCTTCACTCTACAGCTAAAATTATTAAGTTCAGATTATACAATATACCATGAGTTGTGTTTCAGTGATGGTGAAGTATTTCTAAGAGGTTAAAGGTGCTATATATACATATAGAAAGTATTAACGCCATGAGTTACGTGCCAGGCTATACGAGTACTGTAATGTCAGATATGTAGAGTATGTGTTGATGGTGGAAATGTTGTTATACGATCTTAATCCAGTCACAAAGACAGGTGCACATATAAACACGACCTACCCCGAGGATTTTGTTCCTCTGCTCTACATCCTCCCACATGGAGTGGACAAGGTACCGGCACATGTACTTCCCTTCTCTGCCCTCCTGACGCATCCGGACCAAACACATCCTGGAACAAAGCACAACGAGAGATGTTAAGTATTAAAGTTTGAGCCATGCCACTGCCACGTTGTTGACTGATAACTGCCTGAAAGACCAGGTGTTCAAGTCACAACTTTAAGACGTGAGAGCACTGCTGCTTGGTAACTGTTGGCATCTAAAAGCCACAGAGGCTAACAGTTAGCAAAGCTAATGGCCATCTCTGAAAACATTAACCTTGGCGTGTAGCTTCTAGAAGCCAGCGGTCGCCCTGAAGCAGTGTCCTCAGGACTTACGGCTGATTTTGCCAACTCAACGCTAAACATTTAGCGCATACAACACACGTGTTCATTTTACTCACCATACGTGCAGCTGTGCGACCAGGAACCAGGAGTTGAGAGTGTCAGGGAGGGAGCATTCTGAAATAAACCACATATAAATGAGTTTTCACAGCTTCTCTGGGCCGATCATTGTCTCAATCCTTCTACACAAACACTCCTTGATGCTTTTATTTTCAATAGAAAACAACTAATGGACTGGGTCAATAACCAACGGATGGAAGACACTGAACGCTGAACGCTCTCCTCAGTGTCACTGACCAGTGGTTGGTGATCAGAGTCATTGTTGCGTCTTCATCAGTTGTTTTTGAGAATAAAGCTCGGCAGTAACTCCACAGCAGATGCTAACGCTGATGCTAATGACAATGCTAGCGGTTATGGAAAGGTCTAGGCTAACGGCCGCCTTAATGGGAACACCAGTGACGATCCTACTGGCGACACTAGTGACAAAGCTAATGACGATGCTAGTGGTGATGGTAGATTTTCATTAACGTCCTGCTCTAAGTTTGTAAAGATTACATTCAGTAAAATCTTCAGTTCATAGAAATGTTTGAAGTTTATTGTTTAGTGGTTGACCGAAAAATAAAAACTGAGCTGTCCTTTCCCGAAGCAGGAAGTTCACACGGCAGCTACATAAAACTTTTAAATAAATATGTCACGGAGGTGGTGACAGTGCATCTAAAACCACTTCATTTGGGACGAGTGCCAACAATTTAACCTTTAGATTCTCACGTCAGGTCGGTAGCGCGTCCATATTACAACTCAACCATAGCAATCAGCTGGCTGGTGTTCCTCAAAACGCTTCTGGAGACTTGAGAAACTCTTTTATGTTTACGTGACTGAAGACGGTGAAGAATCCTGTTTTTGTTAATAGCGTACTGTCCCAGCAAACATGGAGGTCTACCACCTGGGCATCAGGTTTAGTGTGGAACAACATAGTATTATCAGTTTTAGCATCCCAGGAAAGTTCAGACTGACGACACATCTCAAAAAGTTACTCGGTTGTCTCAACTCTGATGCTATAAACAATTAGTTGTGTCAAGAGTTTTAAGAAAACATCAGACTTACTTTCAAAGAACTCGTCGTAGTTGATTCTCTCTACGCAGCATGTGTACATGCGCAAGGCAGCAATCTTGATTTTCTGTGTAGACAAGCACGGATCTTTAGATTAGCTACTATAACACCATTGTGTACTGAAAAACTCAACGATCTGTTCTTGAAGTTTGTTTGTTGAAAGGAAGGAAAATGGGTAAGCATTAAGATCAGGCTAGACAGATGGATCAAAGCATCTTCAAAATGGCCGGTGTTCTGGGGTGTTCATCATAAAGTAGAGATCAGTTCTTATAAAAAGTGGTCCAAGGAATGACCATGGTGCCGAAGGCTCACCGATCAACACAAACATCAAGACAACTAAACTGGTAACGGAACCGATCCAGGGATTTTTTTAAATTATCAGATTAGGCTCAGCCAGGAATGATCTTCTGTAGTTATTTAGTTGAGTTCAGACAGTGAAGAAGACGACGACCCAGAATCCTGTGTTGCGTTGTGAGGTGGTAGTAGTTGATCAGCCTGGACTGAGTCCACTCAGTCAAAGGCTGCACCCAAACAACAACAACAAACACTGAACGTTTAAAAGAAGAGAAAAGTTTCCTGGAGACAGCGTCAAGGAGAAACATCTTCCAGAGAGGGTTAGGGAGTTTATGGCAGCGTTGGATGACCAGAACATTTCTGGAGTAGAGAACACAAGGTACCAGCTACCCTCTCCACACTACATTAACTTTGACTGAAAGATTTATTGGACTGAATCCAGTCCACTCTAGGAGAAGACAAGGAAGACAAGGACAGACTTTAGGACGCTACAGGAGACCAACTCTAGGAGAAGACAAGGAAGACAAGGACAGACTTTAGGAAGCTACAGGAGACCAACTCTAGGAGAAGACAAGGAAGACAAGGACAGACTTTAGGAAGCTACAGGAGACCAACTCTAGGAGAAGACAGAGAAGACAAGGACAGACTTTAGGAAGACACAGGAGACCAACTCTAGAAGAAGACAAGGAAGACAAGGACAGACTTTAGGAAGCTACAGGAGACCAACTCTAGGAGAAGACAAGGAAGACAAGGACAGACTTTAGGAAGCTACAGGAGACCAACTCTAGGAGAAGACAAGGAAGACAAGGACAGACTTTAGGAAGACACAGGAGACCAACTCTAGGAGAAGACAAGGAAGACAAGGACAGACTTTAGGACGCTACAGGAGACCAACTTTGGAGAAGACAAGGAAGACAAGGACAGACTTTAGGAAGCTACAGGAGACCAACTCTAGGAGAAGACAAGGACAGACTTTAGGACGCTACAGAAGACCAACTCTAGGAGAAGTTAGGAAGACACAGGAGACCAACTCTAGGACGTTTAGGATCACATCAGGGGGCATATCCCTAATATCAAAATATCATTCGCTTTTGTCATTTTCAGAAAATCTTAGCAAACATGTCCAAACCCGTGAACTCTGACCTTACAGAGAAGGTACCGTTCACATGGAGTCTTCTTGAAATCAAATTTCTATCAGGGGCCGTTACATCGCTGCAGATCAAGTGCTCACCTTAAAGGCGACAGAACCTCCTCCAACCTTCACTACAATGCAACCCTTCTTCCTACAATCACTTCTTTCTAAATATATCACCTGTAACCTTTGTCTCCCCCCTCTTAACTCCCATCACTCACCCATTTGTTGTATCTGAGCGATCCTGTGAAGCCCATGGCCTCTATGAGCTTAGTGAAGGCCCCTACCTCCTCCTCCATGTGCTGGTGCGTCTCCTTCACATTACGGAGCTGAAAGACGACAGAGAGACAGAGAGGGAGATGATGAGAGAGTTTTAGAAAGGAGGAAAGATAAAACGGTACATAATAATGTGGAATGAGCCTCATTAAAGCAGCTCCTTCAGTTTCAGTGACGACACACACCTGTGCAGCTTGGCCTTTACTGGGCGCGAGCAGCTGCTGAGTAAATTAACAAACTGACCTACTCTGAGCTGCGTGTCGTCTTCATGCGCTGACAGTTTCATTACTTTTATTACATCAGGACGTTCAAAAGGCTTCGTTTTAAGTCACTGAACTGTGTTGAAATGTTTTCTGCCGTCTAGACGATTGTTTTGTTATCAATTAATCTCTGTCAGTTACTAAAATCCATAGCTTTGGGTGTGATTTAAGTGCGTTTAAAAATAAACCAACATTTATGTGGATATGCATATATGCATGCATGTTCATATGTATGGCATTTGGAACAAAACAACCAGGTTAAAAAAATAGTCAAAACATTAGTGGATTTTCCTGAAAGTACACAAAGAGAACCCAATCAAACACATGAAACAGAAATATTATACTTGTGAGGAAAATTAACCAATAGTAGATATCTGTGAGGTGCACCTCCAGGATTCCAAGTTAATTTCCAGGTCCAATCAGAAGTGTTTCCATCAATGTAATGAGACTCAGGTGTGGTTCAGTTCCTGGTTTAGTTTCAATAAATCAGGGATTTGTCTCAGTCTGATCTTCACAACACATGTTTGTGGACAAAGGAGCTTTCTGAGAAGCTCAGAGAAAGAGTTGTTGTTGCTCATCAGCATTGGAAGGATCAGCGTCCACTGTTTAAGTCCAAGATGATGCATCAGTTGTCACTGAATGCTTCTACAGCTTCGGAAGAAAAGCCCAGCATGTGTGGAACCAAATGTTGTTTCTGGTTTTCAGCCATTCATTGCTGATGCTTGGTAGTGACAAATGTGTCCCGGTTGTTAGGTTGTAGCATGACACAGGTGCTAAACATTCATTTATTGTGGAAACGGTACTGCCCAAGACTGAAACAGGAGATGCAGGGTATGGAGCTCGGTTTGATTCCTGTGACGTTAGATTGTGAGCTGGTACAGGGTACTGTTCCTGTTGGGGTGCGTCCTGCATTGGTACTTGATGATGTGGTAATGATTTTGGGTAACGACCTGGCTGGAAGTTCTATGTGGGCCTCTGGACCACCGCCTTCCTGTGGTTGTTTCCAAGCCACTTGGAAGTAAAGATAGACGTAAGAATGGGCAGGGAGTACCTGTGATTTCTCTAATTCTGACTCCTTTGAGTTGGAAAAGGGTCAAGGTATGGTGCTTGCTGATCATAAGGTTTCATTGCCTGATCTGCCTCCATCCATTAACAGGGAGGAGTGGGTAGAAAGACAAAATGCTGATTCATCCCCGTCTGGTTTGTGGAATGAAGTTTTTCCTTTGGACAAGATTTGGGATGTTTGCTCAAGGCCACTTTGTTCAGGAGGACCTGCTTGTACGTAAGTGGGTACCTTCCAGTGGCAACTTCGTGGGTGAAGCAGTTTCTCAGGTGGTGGTGCCAAGTACGTTCCGTGTTGCAGTGACGTGACGAGTTACGTCAACTCGTGCCACACACGCCAACTCTCTGGTAAACCCAATCAGGTTATTAGGGCGGCACCTCTTTGTCCGATTCCAGCCGTTAAACCATTTGAGCATTTGATTGTAGAATGTGTGGGGCCTACGCCTCCGTCCAAGTCTGGTTGTGCATATTTACTAATGGTGATGTGCCAGACTACAAGATACCCTGCAGCATTTCCCTTGCGTTCTTTTTCAGTGAGTTCATCTCCATTTTTGGCATTCCAAAAGTAGTACAAAGTTATCAGGGTTCTAACTTTAGTTCTCATATGTTTAAACGGGTCGTACATCAGCAGGGAGTGAAGCATAGTCGTGCATCAGTGTACCATGCACAAAACCAGGGTGCGTTTCCATCAAAGGCTAAAATCAATGTTGCGTGCCTACGTTGTGGAAATGGGGAAGGACTGGGGAGAGGCACTCCTGTGGCTCATGTTGGCAACTAGGGAAGTTGTTCAGGACAGTACTGGATTTAGTCCCAATAACTTGTTTTTACACGATGATTGGGTTGTAACTGAGGAAGATTGCCTGGGTGGAGACTGCTTGAGAGATTCCTGCCTCCGTGACACCGTTTAGCCTTTGTGAGTACACAGGTATGAGTTTTGGTTCGCAGCCACGTTTCAGCGCCTCATGAACCTGGTGATAACAGATCTTGATGGTTGTGCTGTCCAACTTGATGACGTTATTGCTTTCAGTGACACGCAGGAGGACCACATCCAGCGGATTCAAGCTCTGTTTGCCTGATTGGTTGAGGCCCATCTCACTGTAAACCTGGCTAAGTGTGATACGTACCACGGTTGGGAGGTCGGGCAGGGGCAAGTTCGTCCGGGGGATACAAAGGTACAGCCGGTTACAACATATCCTGTGCCCCGTACTTAAAAGGAGCTGATGGCTTACAACGGGGCCTTTTGCAAAAACTTCTTGACAGTGGTTGCACCCCTGACTGACCTGTTGAAAGGCAACACTTTTGTATGCTCCGCCCAGTGTCAGGTGGCATTTGATAATGCGAAGACTAATTGTGTGCTGCTGCACTTCTGGCTGTGCCCCGCCTGGACAAACGGTTTAAAGTGCACACAAGTCATGTTGGGATAGGTGCTGTTTTGATGCAGGAAGCAGAAAGTGTAGATAAGCCATTCTGCTACTTCTCTAAGAAGTTTAATTGTTACCCGAGTAATTATTCAACTATTGAGAAGGATGCACTGCCCTTGGTTTGGGCGCTTCAGCACTGTTTAGTATATGATGGCCATGACCGTCCTTTGCTTGTTGAGTTGTCCAAATCATCAGTTGATGAGCTGGGCCTTGTTCCCACAGTGTTGACATTAGGCATATCAGAGTGAAGGATAATACTGTGGCAGATGCCAGTAGAGTAAACTTTGTGCTCATGAATCTGAATGTTGTCTGTTCTCCAGTTTAGTAGACTAATTTTATTTGGTTTTCAGGGCGCACTAACATTTTAGTGATCCCGTTGGGACACCGTCTTAAAGTTGAGGGTATGACGGTACTGCAGGTGTGTATTCCTGTTGTTGTGGCCACTAACTTTTATACAACACTGTTTATGTCAATATACAGATAGCACAAACTGGAGCAACTCACACTTCCTCAAACAATAAACCCTTTGGACTGAAACACACGTGACTAGCACAAACAGTCAAAGTTCTACATTTATCAGAGGAGTTCTGGTAGAACTCCGCCCCCTAACCTGATTTACCTGTGCCAAACCAGGAAACAGTTTGTTATTTTGTGTGACTACAGAGAGACACAGACGATCAGATTCACCTTCAGACCAAACTAACACCTTCCTCTGAGTGAGTCCAGCTACAGGAGAGAAAAATGGAAAACTACAACACTGCTGCTTCAAGCTGCTGACTCTCCACACACTGAAGGTGAGTTTGACCAAAAACAGGACTCAAAGTCAAAGGAAGTTTCAGGGAAGTTAGTAGAAGATGGAGGAGAGCCATGACTGACTGGACTTTGTGTCTGCTGTGTTTCAGCTTCACTCAGAGACTAAATGGCTTCCAGATCAGAGGAGGATCTCTGCTGTCCGGTCTGTCAGGACGTCTTCAGAGATCCTGTTCTTCTGTCATGTAGCCACAGCTTCTGTAAAGTCTGTCTGAAGGAGTGGTGGAGAGATAAACCAACACACCAGTGTCCAGTTTGTATGAGAAGATCTTCAAGAGATGATCCACCTTCAAACTTGGTGTTGAGGAACCTGTGTGAGTCCTTCTTACAGGAGAGAGATCAGAGATCTTCAGAGGCTCTCTGCAGTCTGCACTCTGAGAAACTCAAACTCTTCTGTCTGGACCATCAGCAGCCAGTATGTGTCGTCTGCAGAGATTCAAAAAAACACTCCAACCACAGATTCAGTCCCATCGATGAAGCTGCACGACAGCACAAGAAGAACCTTTCGAAAATTCTGGAGTACTTAAAGGAGAAGTTAAAGGTTTGTGAAGAAGCTGAAGTGAAGTTTTATGAAACAGAAAAGCACATCAAGGTCCAGGCCCGACACACAGAGAGGCAGATTAAGAAGCAGTTCAAGAAGCTTCACCAGATTCTAGCAGAGGAAGAGGAGGCCAGGATGGCTGCACTGAGGGAGGAAGAGGAGCAGAAGAGTCAGATGATGAAGGAGAAGATGGAGACTCTGAGCAGAGAGATAGCAGCTCTTTCAGACACAGTCAGAGCCACAGAGGAGGAGCTGAGAGCTGAAGACATCTCATTCCTGAGCAACTACAAGGCTGCAGTGGAAAGAGTCCAGCGCTGCCCCCTGCTGGATGATCCACAGCTGCCCTCAGGAGCTCTGATAGACCAGGCCAAACATCTGGGCAACCTGACCTTCAACATCTGGAACAAGATGAAGGACATGGTCTCCTACACTCCTGTCATTCTGGATCCAAACACTGCTCATCCAACACTGATCCTGTCTGAAGATCTGACCAGTGTGAGAGGAGGAGATAAACAACATCTTCCTGATAATCCAGAGAGGTTTGATTATTTCTGTTATGTCCTGGGCTCTGAGGGCTTTAACTCAGGGACTCACAGCTGGGATGTTGAGGTTAGAGATAACACATGGTGGACACTAGGTGTGATAGCAGAGTCTGTCCAGAGGAAGGGAGAGATACCATCTGGATTGTGGACAATAAGGTTCAATGGAGGTCAGTACTCAACATGTTCACCAGCAGCTGTGTTCACCGTTCTCCCAGTAAAGAAGAAGCTCCGGAGGATCAGAGTGAATCTGGACTGGAAGAGAGGAAATCTGTCGTTCTCTGATCTTGATACCAAGAAAAATATAAAAACCTTCAAACACACTTTCACTGAGAGGATGTTTCCATGCGTTAACACTGGGGATAAACTCCCAGTGAAGATGTTACCAGTGAAGGTCTCTGTGACATTGGATCAGATCAGTTAGAGATAAACAGTGACCATGTTTACATGGTCTTTAGTATCCCGATTTTGATCGGGTTTTTGAAGTATCCTCTTTTTGTGTTTGTCCATGTAAACACCATATCCCGAATTCAGAAATCGGGATATGCCCATTTCCCGATTTCAAGAAACCCGGTTTTGCGATAGAAAGCCGGGATACTGGAGCATGTATACACCATATCCCGATTTCTGACGGCTGCCCACTGTCTACGCAGGCGCGAGTGACGCCAAGTGACGCACTAGATATACAAACAACATGGCGGCAACGAGAACTTCTCACTTTTGGAGCGACGAAGAGACAGAATTTTCCCTTAAAGTAATGAAAGAACTAAACATAACGACGTGTTTAGATGCAGAAAACACCGACATGCTGATGTATTCAAATCTGTTGCGGAAAAGCTACGTGACGCTGGTTTTCCACCTCGCTCCGTTGAACAAGTTAGGTCGCGTTGGAAAACATTGAAAAAGACGTAAAACACGCATGCGCAGATAGGATGCAGTGATCGGAAAACGGGGTTCTGGTATTTATCATGTATACGGGGATATGAATAACCGGGTTTCTCTGTGTTCCATGTAAACACCATATCCCGAATATGCTCAAAGCCGGGATAAGCCTCAAAATCGGGATACTAAAGACCATGTAAACGCAGTCATTATGATTATAAATGTGTATTGGGCTGTAACAACTAATCAATGTCAGTGATCATATAAATTGTAGTTTTGTCGTCATGGTGTTGGGTCAGTACGTCACTGCAACCAATGAAAACACATTTAATATCTGGTGGTGGAAGTAGATCATTGTGTTTAGAGTTTAAGACATGTTGAAGCTAGAGATGATAACTTTGATTGGGCTGTTCAGCAGTTACCGAAAACATTTAGTTGATGTTAATGCTGCACAAGGAGATTCACTTACTTTTACAACTCACTGACATGTACAAATGATGAATTTAGTTGAATAAACAAACACACAAGTATAATATTTCTGTTTGACGGGTTTGACTGGGTTCTCTTCGTCTGCTGCTTTCAGGAGTTGCGCACAAATCTGTTGACGTTTCGATTCATTTAATGTGGAAATGTAGAAAACACAGAAGGATGCAAAAATGTTTTATTCCATTCAGGCGTTACCTGTGTGGTGGTTTGTAGATTGCGGCATGTTGTGAGACAGGGAGAGGACACTCTGGCCCGTTGGCAGGCTATTAAAGCTCTGACACCGGCTTCTTGATCCAACGCCTGGAAGATAAAAAGACATAAAGTTTAATGACATGGGAAGAGGTGGTGATACTTGGGGATGTTAACAGGTGGAGAGCAGAGAGAGAGGAAGAAGGAAGTGGCCGTGAAATCTGATCCCTTGGGTCTTTTTATAATCTGTGTGTTGTTATTAGCTGCCTGCTACACAACCACAGCTAAAAGGCTGCAGGTCAGAAACACCTCCAACACAACTGAATAACAAGACTCAAATCCTGCTACTCAGAACATTTTATGATGACGTGATGACTCTGATTGGTGGGGCAGATCTTTGCTGGAGTAGAATCAGTTCCCAACAGAGAGACTCCAGATAAACTTTCCTCAACACAAAAAACAAAAAACAATGGCCAGATAAGTTCAGACTGGCTCTTTAGGTATAAAATAAGAAGAAAATAACAAAATACAGGAAGAAGAGGAGAGATGACAGCTTAATAGGCCGTTTATACTTATGCATTAAGTTGACTCGGAGGCTACGGCGACAAAGCAGACACCTACGTAGACCCTAACGTCGTAACTGACGAGCACCTCTTCAGAAATGTAACTACGCATCGCTGCGACACAGACCACAAGAGCTGTGATTGGTCGTCTTGGTAGAAGCGTCTTTAAGCTTTAGTATCTCCAGCTGTTTCTCCATCTCCACAATATTCAGATTGATTGTTTTGGATCAATAAAGACAGAACACGTGGAGGAAAGGTTACCTGAGGAGGTTCGGAGATACAAACATTTGCACGACTCGACTTTGGCGACGTTTCGGCAAAAAGTTTCAGTTGTTGAAGGGGAGGAGGAAGTAGAAACAGAAATGAACCCAACACAGCGCCGACTAGTGTCTGGGTGGAGATGTTACAGAGCGAGACAGACTGACGAGGTACAAGAAGAAATGGATCGAACCGACGTAGGCTACGTACGTAGGTTACGGCGTCTAGGTCCCGCAGTACTTTAAAACAACCTTTACTCTACTTTAACTTTAGTAAAAGGCTTCATATGAGTGTTTAAATGTTCTTTAGAGTGCATTTGTTTGAGCTAAATTGTCAATAAAAGTACAGATTTAAGCATTTACAACAATACTTGACTTTACTTCATGTAACTTGAGCTAAATTTGCAAACTAATGGGAAATTCCAGAAACGTCCGTCCACCAAATGAACCACGCTTCCTAATCTTTTAGGAGATTAAACATTTTTAGGGGGTTTTGAGGTTATTGGAACAAATAAAATCTATCCAACAAAGGTTAAAAAAGTCAACTGGACTTGTAGAGTTTTTTTGAGCAGACGTTTCACCATTCGAGTGCAACGTCTTCTCAAAAATACTCTACAAGTCCAGTTGACTTTTTTAACCTTTGTTGGATATACCATGACCTGGATGACTGAGAACCTTCACAGACAACAAACAACATCATTTAAAACATCTTTTTGGGCAATTTTATCAAATACTTCCAACACTTTACAAACCACTGATGGATCATTCCAGTAAATAAATAGCAGAGGAATTATTAGATAGAACAAAAATTAACTGATTCTACATTAAAACATAATAATTTAAACAGTTTAGCAGTGGGTCAGTGAATGAAAATATAAATCACATTAAACAGGAACCAACGGTTTAAGCTGCTCAGTTGCTGCCAGTACCTCGTCCCAGTTCACCTGCAGACACCAGGTGATAAACACACAGGTAATAATCCTGTTAGCCTGTTAGCTCCCAGACTTTCAGCTCTTTTAAATGTTTCACAACATCCCAGATATTCATTAACACACGCACCAATAAAACCCCCCACACTGCGTGGACCTTCCTGTCACTCCCAGCTTGGTCTCATCTCGCCCCGTTATGTTTATTTACCGCGGACACAGTTTAGTTTTCAGTGTATTAGATATTAGCCCGCTAAGCTAACAGGCTAGCCGTTACCTTCCCGCAGGCGGCTCGGGACGCGGCCGCATTCACGACGCTTCTGGCGGCGAACTGCAGCGGCCGCCGGTACATGACTCCACTGGATCCGGGGGATGAAGCCGAGGAGCGGGGCTGCCACTTCACCGCGGCTCCCTGGGACTAAATCAACACGTTTGGTAACACCAGTCCCCGACGCCTCCTCCTCCTCAGCAATGTCAACGGAATCTGTCCGACAGTGAATTCTGTCCGGGGGGAAACGCGACAGAGCGAAGAAAGGGTCCACTTTGACCCAACGGGTTTTATAACCGTGGTTGATGAAACACATTTTAATTTCTTTATTACAAATAGAAACTTGTCGTATTTTCAGTAGTGGTTGTTATATTTTAATTTGTTAAATTTCAGTCTAAGAAAACACGTAAAAATCAGAAACACTGGATAGTGTCGCTTTCTATCTCACTCTATCAACTTTTATTTCATCTCATCTCCTCGCATCTCATCTTGTTTCATCGCATCATTATATATTCTTATTTCATCTCATCTCTTTTTTATTTCATCTAATCTTGTTTCATCTCATCTCATCTTTTATTTCATCTCATCTCATGTTTTCTTATTTGATTTCTTCTCATCTCATGACATCCTTTAACTCATCTCAACTCATCTCATTTGATCTCATCTATTATTTAATCTAATCTTGTTTCATCTCATCCATCCCATCTCATTTTGTTTCATCTCCTCTCATCTCATCACATCTTGCGTCATCTCATCTTCTTTCATCTCATGTCATCTCTTTTTATTTCTCATCTTGTTCAATCTCATTTTATCCCATCTCTTCTTTTATTTCATCTCATCTCATATTCTTATTTAATTTCTTCTAATCTCATCTCGTCTCATGACATCTTTTATTTCACCTCATTTTATCTCATCTCATAGGCTATAGTCTTATGTCATCTCATCTTTTATTTCATCTCACCTTGTTTCATCTCATCCATCCCATCTCATTTTGTTTCATCTCCTCCCATCTCATCGCATCTTGCTTCATCTCATCTTCTTTCATCTCATGTCATCTCTTTTTCTCATCTTGTTCAATCTTATTTTATCCCATCTCATCTTTTATTTCATCTCATCTCATCTTTTATTTCATCTCATCTCATATTTTCTTATTTGATTTCTTCTCATCTCATCTCATGACATCCTTTAACTCATCTGAACTCATCCCATCTCATCTCCTTCCATCTCATCTCATCTCACTGAATCTTGCTTCATCTCATCTTCTGTCATCTCATGTCATCTCTTTTTATTTCTCATTTTGTTCAATCTCATTTTATCCCATCTCATCTTTCATTTAATTTCATCTCATCTCATATTTTCTTATTTAATTTCCTCTAATCTCATCTTGTCTCATGACATCCTTTATTTCATCTTGTTTTATCTCATCTTATATAGTCTTATGTCATCTCAATGTTTTAATTCATCTCACCTTGTTTCATCTCATCTATCCCATCTCATTTTGTTTCATCTCCTCCCATCTCATCTCATCACATCTTGCGTCATCTCATCTTTTTTCATCTCATGTCATCTCTTTTTATTTCTCATCTTGTTCAGTCTTATTTTATCCCATCTCATCTTTTATTTCATCTCATCTCATATTTTCATTTTTAATTTCCTCTAATCTCATTTTGTCGCATGACATCTTTTATGTCATCTCGTTTTATCTCATCTCATATAGTCTTACGTCATCACATCTTTTATTTCATCGCATCTTGCTTCATCTCATCTTCTTTCCTCTCATGTCCTGTCTTTTTTCTCATCTTGCTCAATCTCTTTATCCCATCTCATCTTTTATTTCATCTCATCTCATATTTTCTTATTTAGTTTCTTCTAATCTCATCTCGTTTCATGACATCTTTTATTTCATCTCATCTTGTTTTATCTCACCTTGTTTCATCTCATTCATCCTATCTCATTTTGTTTCATCTCCTCCCATCTCATCACATCTTGCTTCATCTCATCTTCTTTCATCTAATGTCATCTCTTTTTATTTCTCATCTTGTTCAGTCTCATTTTATCCCATCTCATCTTTCATTTCATCTCATCTCATATTTTTCTTATTTAATTTCCTCTAATCTCATTTTGTCTCATGACATCTTTTGTTTCATCTCATTTTATCTCATCTCATATAGTCTTACGTCATCTCATCTTTTATTTCATCTCATCTCATCTCATCTCATCTGCTTTCAGCTAATCTCATATTTTCTTATTCATTTCTTCTTATTTCATCTAATCTCATCTCATCTTGTTTTATCTCATCTCTTCTCATTTCACTTCACCTCATCTCATTATAGAGAAGATATTTCATCTTAGGAATCAACACATGTACGACAGAAGTTCTTTAAAACAGAAACCTCAGGAAGTCTCAGGTTTAACTTGAGGTAAACATTTTCAGATTCAAGCTAAATAAATGAATTCAAGTTGATTAACTGACCTGTCACTCAGTCAGATTTTCATCTTCTATAATCCTATAACTGAGCACATTTACAACAATGACCCTAAAACAAGAAACTCCAGCTTCCCGTCCTCAAACAAACACTTCAGAGCGTCATGAAAGCAGAACAGCTGAGAAAATGTTTGAGTTGCCTCGGCATCACTTTGCGTTTCCATGCATTTGGAAGCGTTTGTGTGCGATGGCGGCAGGTATCCCCTTTCACAGTTTCTGTCGTGCTGCGGTCAGGAAGGTCAAACCCATTAACGGCAACCTTCGGTATCAACGTGACGGCATTAAGATACGCTGAGAAAATGGACCTCGTGGCCAAAAAACAGTGACAGAAAATAAAACAGAAAGACAAACAGGAGTCGACAAAAAGGTCAACACAGAAACAGGATTACACTGAAAAGTGGAGTTTTTTTCTGGACCAGGAGCCTGAACGTTCCTGTCAGAGGAAATGAAATCAGCGGCGTCAGAACCAAGCTGAACTGTTACAATAATAATACTGCAGCGGTGAGTTATGGGACGGAGCTGAGTAACGTCAGGTTTCCTCTGCAGTCAGTCAGATGGCGTACGCAGTGACCTCCGCCGACACCACTCAACACTCTGCTTCCCATCTGTGACCTTGAGTCGAGCGTCGAACAACCTGAAACCCCCACCACCACCCGCCAGCCTCAGGCCTCCATCTCAGAGCATAAAATGACCAGATTCAGTTACATCTGTTTTAGAGTGTAGTTCTTTGTGAAGCCTCTCAGGGGTCACGGGGTTGGAAAAATAATATTTATGTGACAGTCTCTTCTAACTGGATAATAAATCAAGGAAATGACGACACGTTAATGAACCGAGGGAATGGATTAAACACAGTAGCAACAAACTGATAAATGATTTAATAAACGTGGATTAATACAGATTATTAATCAGTTTTATAACCTGAGGCAACATTTATTGACGTATTTGCACAAAATTTTACTGCATTTATTTTCTACTTTCTCTGGTTTCCAACCCTTACTGTCCAAATCAGTATTCTGGTGGATACCAATAATTAATGGTTGCAAATAATGAAGTTCCTTTAATAATTAAATATTATATCATATATTGTTTTATCACATATGTTTATATATTTTTATTTCTGTATTTTATTGAATCTTTTAATAATTAATAATAAATTACTTTCTGATTATTGTCTTTTCTTTTTTTAGTTTTAGTTTAACCCTTAAATTGGTCCTAAAACCATGAAATGCCTAATATTTTATGAAAATCAGGATGAACAGAGGTTTATTCATTTCCAGAAAATATCTAAAGTAAAAAAGAAAAAAGCTCAAGTTACAAAAACTAAAGTAAAATACTGTTATAAATGCTTAAATCTGTACTTTTATTGACAATTTAGCTCAAACAAATGCACACTAAGGTGGGCTATCTGCAGTTCCTCTATCGTCCACAGGAGGCTCCACCTGTGACTCAGTCTCCATAGACCTCCATGTTAAATAGACATGTTTACATCCTGGTACTAAAACAGTTCTGGGCTCTATAGATATTTTCTCTGTTCATGATAAATGTCTCTAGAACTCAACTATTTATAATTAGAACAAGGCTTTAAGTTCTGCAGAATTAAGGGGCGTGGCCTCATTGATTGACAGGTGTCCTCACAGGTCACAGGTTGCTTGCTGCCTTTGGCCACATCTCTAATGTTCTTGTGATTTTGATTTTGGAAGAGCTGCTTAAACGTGAGGAAATAATAATAAATAGTTAAAACCGTGGCAGCCTTCTGTGCGTCATTGTTGGTACTAAGCTATGATTGGATAATCACTTTTCAGGGGCGGGGCTTCACAAACATAACCTGGGATGTGTTCAAAACCACTTCATCAGTCACTCATTCACTCATAAGATGGGCACACATTGTGAGCATAGCATGTAGTTACTGACTAATGATACACTTTATAGACTGTATATAAAGATGGACGGTGGTACTTTTTCTCTAAAGGGAAGCCAAAGCAAGTAGAGCTCCCCCTGGTGGCTGGCTGCAGTATATGTCATAAGCTCCACCCCCTCCATGATAGTGGGCGGGACTTGGGCCAAACTAAAACACTAAAATACACTTCAAATTATAATTTTTTTATATATCAAAGATGATTTCTGTCATTTTAGATAGTTAATATAATGTTGATGAATGTCAGTTTTTTGAATGTGACATAATGGTGACCACCAGTTGCCATGCCAACTGCTCCATAAAGCGGCACCATGGGACCTTAAGAGGTGTAAAAAAAATTTTTAAAACAAGTCCAGTGTATAATCCATCATCTCCTTGTAACAGGTGGAGGTAGAGCAGACCATAGTATTAATTAAACTAAAACCTGAGTGAGTCTGGAGGAAGTGTGGGCGGGGCATCAATATCATACCATGTGGCTCCGCCCTAGACCGTACTGATCAGACTCTGGATCCAAACTCACAAGATGGCGCCGCCCGTATCCCCGGGAAAATAGAGTCAGTTTGACCAATGAGAGGAAGAGGAGACATGGTGTCCATAGTTATATACAGTCTATGGACACAACCAACTAGGTTGATAGCACCATGAAAATGTCTCTGTGTCTTTAAAAGATAAAAAATGGGACATATTCTGGTGGTAAAAACTGGACTGGACCAGTAATGTGGGACTCAAAACTCAGTTTAGAGTCAAACCAGGCGCCCAGATTTTCTGTTGTTGCCAAGGGAACCAGCCACGGGTAAAACTTGTTTTGCCAGCTGCTGAGGGCCAATCACAAGGATTTCAGTCTTGTTCAAGCTGCAGGAAGTTGTTACTCATCCATATTTTGTTTTAAATGTCACGAAGGCCGTTGCTTAGCGCACTCAGGTTTCCCATCTCTGACGTGTTAACACTCAGGTAGACTGAAGTGTCATCAGCGTAAAAGTGGAATGAGACGCCACGCCTGCGACTTATTGTTGATTATTTTAAGACGTGCATTCACTATTTTAAGGGGGCAGAGTTTCATCAGTGTCCTCCATTCATTCCACCTTAGTGTGTGTGTGTGTGTGTGTGTGTGTGTGTGTGTGTGTGTGTGCAGCTTGTGGGTTGAGGTGTGTGTGTGTGTTTTTGTATTAATAAAGTGTGATAAATGGCGGCCTCAGAGGAAGCGCTGGATTCCTGCTCGGCTCCAGTTCCTGTGAGAAACCTCGCTAAAGAAAGCAGACATAAATAATGGCTGCCACCGCACCATCCTGCCCTCCACGCTGCACTCTGACTGTTTGTTCTTGGACCGGTCACGTTGTGAGGACTCAGCTTCTCCTCCGTGACAAAAAAAAAGTCTCGTGAGCTAAAGGATTCCTTTTTATGCTTTAAAACTCGGTTTGTTAAAGTTAAATTAAAGTTAAAGTTAGATCTGATGTGGTCAGGTTTAGTTTAGTCTGAGTTATCTTACATTAGATTAAGGTTCAAGCTAAAATCTGATCTGTCTGAAGAAAAGGTCACAAAAATCAAGACCAAAAGAAAACCTAATCTAAATCCCAGTCTAAAACCAAGTAAAACTCCACTCTAAAATAATCTAAAATTAATCCAAACCCACTTCAAAACTGATTTAGTTTGAGGCTGAGTCTGAAGTTAAACAAATCTAATGTGAAATCGATTACAATCAAGTCCAAAATCAGATCCAGACTAGGCCAGGTTTAGTTTAGTATGAGTTATCTCATGTTAGATTAAGGTTAAAGTTCGGTCAAGATCAGGTAACAAGTAGGGATGCACCGAACATTTTCGGCCGAAAAAACGAAAATGCAGTTTTTGGCCATTTTCGACCGAAAATTGGTGCGGTTGTTGTTAGCATCATCACAACATCCTGTTTCGGCCGTTGTTTCGGCCGTGTTGTTTCGGCGATAAATTTTCGGCCGAAAGTGCATTTTCGGGTTTTTTCGGCCGAAAATTTTCGGACTTCTATTGCCGAAAAACAACACGTGCAAGCAACAGCCGCAGCAATTTTCATTTGATGCATTGAAATTTTCGGCCGAAAAAACCAAAAAGGCACTTTTGAGCCATTTTCGGCCGAAAGATTTCAATGCATCCCTAGTAACAAAACATTTAGCATATGATATGATGAAGAGTGCTCATTGAACCGGAGCAAACATGGACGCCAACTGGAGAATGAAGTAATGTCAATGAAAACTGGTCCCACTGTGCAACATACAGCAGAGAGGGAAGTAACAACAGAGAATAGAGCAACTGCACAAGATGGAGGAGATCAAATATTCATGTAATCCCTTTGGGACAGTTAACAGCTGATAATATAAAGATAGCATTGCATTGTGCAAAGAGATGTTGGTGGAGAGGGCCTGAGTCCGCAGCCACCTTCTTCCCACAAGCTTTTATGGTCATGTGACGTGACGGCGGACTGCAGCTTCACGAAACGCCAGAAAAGTCTCCAGCCTGCATGCATTATGTGAAGTGTGGTTCTCAAACCTGGTTCCTGTCCAGATCTGTTCTCACCGCTCGACATGACATCTTGTGTAGGAGTCGTATGTGGTTCTTAGCGGGACACACCGTGGTCAACACCTGCATGCTGGCGGGTCACGTGACATGACGGCACTACCTCTACCTCGCTAAACCGGTGACGGATGCAACAGAAGAAGTGAGAGGAGGAGGAGAGAGGAAAGGGTGAGAGAGTGTGTGATGGCCGAGCAGCTCTCCTGCTAAGACGGCCTGATTTCCTGAGTGTTTAAATGGTGGGGCTAAAACAACAACCCTAATGACACGTTTAAGCTCCAGGTTATGCTAACACTCCACCTCCCTCTCTCTCTCCCTTTCTGTTTCTATTTGACTCTCTCCATCGTCCCCCCCCCCCCAGTCTTCAGGCCCTGGCTCTTCCTTCCTCCACCCCCCTGGCTAATGTTAACGCTAACACCTCCTGACGCAGGACAGGGTACCAGCCTGCTGTACAAACTGATGATCTAACCACCGCAGCTGTTCCAGCTGTGCGTTCCAGTCCAACTCTGTGAGTTTGTGTATTCGTAAGAAACATAATATGCTACTGAGGCAGTGCAGCAACATACAGGCCAGAACAACACACTTTAAATATGTTCTTTCGCATCTTTTGTATCTGACTAAAGCCTGCGAGCGTGTTGAGACACTCTGCAAATGTCTTCAGTTGCTGCAGAAGCTCACCACATGTTACACACTGCTTGTTTGTCTTCTTCTTTTTCTTTTTTTCATAAATATAGCTTATTGAAATCAATATTTATCTGTCCAACATGAGTCTGAAACGAGACTAAAACCAGCGCAAAACCAGTTCCCACTCTAATATTACTATAATTAGTCAATCAATCAAAAGTCCTACGTCTGAACCAAATCCAAGCCCAAACAAAGACCACAACCAATCCAGGAACAAGTCCAAAACCAAGAATAAAAGACATTTGAATCCAAGACCATAAAACCAGTCCAATATCATGTCCAACAGCCCGGTAAAAATCCAGTTTCAGAAGAGTCCAAACATGAGTTTGAAACAAGACCAAAACTGTCCAAAGCTAGCATAAAACCAGTACCAAAAATACTCTACATCACTGCAAATTAGTCAATCAATCAATCATTAGTCACAGACTGGCCGTGGTCTCCTGGGTAAGGTTATTAATAACTCAATGATCACTGTCTTTCCTCACAGCCGTCCTCTGCTTAAACATCAACCCTGTCTTCATCGTCACCATCACAGAGCAGTGTCTCGTTGATGCCCCACCAGCTTGGCAGCCAGCTCTCTAAATCACGTACTGTATTTCATAATCCCTCCAAACGGCTGCAGCTGCTCTGAAATGTGATCCGTCGCCAGCGCTTACTTAGGACAACAAGGTTTAGGAGAAGCAGACAGGTAGAGGCGGTAATTCTCAGAGAGTAAGGTTTGGAAACGCTTCCATTGGTTCAACTGTACAACGAGAGAGAGAGAGGGAGAGAGAGAGAGAGAGAGAGAGAGAGAGAGAGAGAGAGAGCGAGAGAGAGAGAGAGGCCTTGAGGTGGAGGAACGACCCTGAGGAGTGAGAAGGCGATGAAGTTAAAGTCTAAGTTTCACTAAAGTGTTTCCTGGCAGTGCAGAGTGTGTGTGTCAACCCTCCCTAAAACATTCAGACGACAGTAATTCTACTGTATTCCTCTGTGTGTGCATGTTTCAGCTTACATGAATTAGAGAGAGAGAGAGAGAGAGAGAGAGAGAGAGAGAGAGAGAGAGAGTAGTTGGTTTGAAAGTCCATCAGCTGAAGAAGAACTGGAGATATTGGTTCAAATGAAAGGACTGAAACATCCCCACTACTTTAACGGTGAAATGAGTCAACGTGATTGTTCAGACAGACGAATTGATTAAATGTGCAGCATACCTACAGCCTTGCCACTTCATTAGGTACACTAGTGAATGCATGCTAATCCATACCGATCCATTGTTCTGCTGGGAAACTTCTGGACCTGGCATTCATTGGTGTGGATGTTACTTAGACATGTAGCAAGAAAAAACAAAAAAAACAAATAAAATCCCACCCTACATTAATAAAATTAGCCAATCAAAAGTCAGACTAAGTCCCAAACTAAGTCTGAACCAAATCCAAGCCCAAACAAAGACCACAACCAATCCAGAAACCAGTCCAAACATGACCTGGCCTCCAAATTCACTAGATTTCAACCTGATCAAGTATCTCTGGGATGATCCACAGAGGCCCCTCACTAAAACAATGTGTCAGCTACAAACACCTCTGAAGCCTCTGGCCCAGGTGATCTTACTGGACCAAGCCACCTTTAAATCGTTTAGCTGCATTTACTTTATTAAGTAAATGCAATTCCAGTAGTTAACAACGAGCAAAGAAATTTCTAAACGGTTAAACCCAACAAAACACCTTTAAAGAGTATCCATCTATCTATCTAGTCCTTTAAAATGCTACTTTAGAACAATACCTGAGTATTGTCTTTAGTGGCGACTGATTCCTTCCAGATGCCATCGAGTGAAGACATCACACCCCTGCCTCCGTCTTGAGTTCAGGCCAACGTGCACCTTTTCAGATCAATAACCGAGTTTGGCTCGATTCGATATTCACAACTTAATTCACGACACGACACCTTCTCACATCTCCAGCAGGTCAGCCGTGAAGGAATGAAGAAAAACCGTCAGCGTCACGATGTTAAAACCAGAATTAATTTCCAGGGGTTTGTCTTGGCCTCGGGTTCGTTCTAAACCTTTATGCGGACACGAGACAACGCCAGCGGTTGATTGCAGTGGAAACAGAAGTGGTAAAAGCAGAACCTGGATTTCCTGCTGGACTTAGCTAAAAGTCATGAACAGAACTCGGCTTGTCGACACTTGCGACTGCCAATGGTGCTGAACAAAAGAAAACAACCCAAAGCCTAATGTCATCTGGGCCTTAACTTCTGAAAGGAATAACTTCTGAATGAATGATGCTGCCATAATTAAAACTTACACCATGAAGCTCATGAGACATTTCCAGCTCCTATAAAGATCATCAACAAGTGCTACTTTCTGCTTTGTACCATTCAGAAGACTAGCCAACTCACATTCCTCCGTTCAGATCATTTAGTTTTATTCAAAGAATATTTTGAAACAGCTGCTGAACAGATACAGTAAAAATACTAATTATGAAACCATTTTTGACTTGATTCACAAGAAGGAGTCTGACATTCAGCAGATCGTGTTCATGACCGAAGGCCTCCCCACAGATTCCGACGATGCCAAGACCAAAACAAAAACCCTACAGTCAAAAACTGATTCTACAACACGTAAAAAAAAACATTGCTTCAAAGGTAATCCAAAACCAGTGTAAAAGCAGTTAAAACCAAGTCCAAAATCAGTTCAGAAACCAGCCTCACGCCAAGAATAAAAGAATAAAATGTTAAAATCCAAGAACAAGAGAGGTCATAAGAGTTCCAGACCAGTATCGAGGCCAAAACTATTCCAAAGCTAGAGTAAAACCATTTAAGTCCCTAATCAGTTTTTAAAAAACAGGTCAAAACCCAGTTCCAGACCAGTGCAAGATGAGTGTAAAACAAGTCAATTCAAAAACCAGCTTTAATATCCCAGTCCAAAAAGGAAAATCCTGTCTATCTCAAGACAAGTCCCCTAAACAGCTCAAATAAAGTCCAAAATCCGTTCAGAACCAAGAGCAAAATCAATTTAGCAACCAGTTTAAATCCAAGAATAAAATAAATTTAAATCAACCAACCAAGTCCGAAATCATTCCCATCACAGTCCAAGTCTGAAATGAGTCTGAATCAAGTCCAAAACTAGTGTAAAACCAATCAAAACCAAGTCCAAAATCAGTTCAAAACCAGTCCAACACCAAGAATAAAAGAAGTTAAACTCCAAGAACAACCGAGGTCAAATAGTTCCAGACCAGTCCAAAATGAGTCTGAATCAAGGCCAAAACTAGTCCAAAACCAGTGTAAAACCAATCAAAATTAAATCCAAAATCATTAAAAGTCCAGAACAAGTCAATATCATTTTCTTTTTTTTTTTTTAAGTTAGTCCAAAATCAGATCAAAATCCAGTGACAGACGAGTCAAAAATGTGTCTAAAACAAAACCAAAGCCATCCAGTCTAATACTAATCTAAACCCAGAACAGAATTCTTCAAAGTCTAAACTAACCAATCCAAACCCATTCAAGAGTTTGAGCCTAAGTCCAAAACCAAAACCAATCACATACTGTAACCCTAACCCTAATCCAGTCTAAAACCTACAATACTAGTCTAAACCCGGTGGTCTCACATCCGTAGAGTCAGAGGCAGAAATATTCTACAAGATGTTTAACGTCCAAATTTTTTAAATCGGCGTACGGGAGAACAGACAGTAGCCGGGATTGATTCAGATCTCCCTTTAGAGAAAACCTTTCAAGGCCTTGTTTCTGAAACATCCACGTTTTACATTTACTAAAGCATAAAGTCTTTGCAGAGCGCTGTACATGTACATGTATGACACACACACACCAACACACACTGTTTTTACACACTTGCACTAAAAACAAGCCCAGGCTCAGTGGGTTTGTTCAGTGTTTCCTGGCTGAGGGCAGGTCATGCTTAGGTGGGGAAACTGTGACATGTCAAAGACGCCCCTGATTATAGCCGCCACGGGAATGCAGCCAAAACCAACACGCACACACAAAAACTCACATTTCTATCTTTGTGAGGACATAATACATTCCCTAACCCCAACCCTAACCCCAACCTTTACTCTCAAACCGAGTCTTAACAGGTTTTAACTCTCAAAAAGGTCCGGGGCCCAGAAAGATGGCCCCACAACTTCAATATTCTGCAAGTAGTCTGGTCCCTACAACTTCCTAAAAACCAGAACACACACACACAGTACTGTATAACCTATGAGTGCCAGTGGTTACGACTAATGAGACATAAAGAGTCTGTAGTTTGGGGCTCAGCAACAATCCGGCCTCCACGCCTCCAACCACAAAGGAAAACTAAATCTTAGATGGCCTTAGTCGTAAACCAAACAAATGGAAAACTTTGGTTACACTTGATCAACAACCAAACGTGTTTGGTCGTGGGTCGCCCCGGCAACCCAGATGCTGACGAGGGTTGCTATGAGGAACGTGGCGCCACCAATGGTCTCTGGATGAACGCTGCCTTCACCAACACAGACAGATCGCTGTAGTGACGTGAGACTTAAAGGTCGTCTTCAGAGGAAGAGACGACCACAGATCATAAATGTTGATGATGCTCAGAGAGTTGTCCAATCCATTGGAGACGTAAGTTGAACAGATCTGGATCAATAGGAGCAACTGATAAAGTTGACTGACACGTGAGGAAACACCGTCCACCACTTTGATTCCTACCTCCAGATCCACCATGAAAGGTGAAGTCATTCACATCAGTTCACCAGACCAGAGACCATGCATGAAATTCAGAAGAGGGCGGTGCCAAATTGAACTAATCTGGACCAATGGGTCCGACTGATACAGTTGATTGACATGTGACAGAAACCCAGAGTCTCTCAAACGTTCACCTGAAGGAAACACTGTCCACCACTTTGGTTCCTACCACCAAATCCACCTTGATGGTAGCGACTTGGAGCGTCATGTTTTCTTTCCAAACGGAAGAAGAGTCAGGTGAAGGCAGCTGTGTTGAGGCTTCTATACTCATCGCGGTGGTGCAGGTTCTAGTCCATCTAGCTATAAAAGGTCAAAGAGTCGTCTACGTCTGATGAAGAGCTGGTGCTCGACTGAAATGTTCGACTCCAGCAACACATTCACAAGTGTTCCTTAAAGCAAAATACATTATTAGTATTAATCATAGCGTTATGAGTCATCTCAGGAACATGGGAACCCTCTGGACAACCAAATAATTCTGTTTTGAAGGTAAACATCATCCATGGTTTTTGAAATATATAGTCTTTCCACAATGTAATTATTCTGTTTTGGAGCAAAACCTTCAGTGTTTATACTCCTTCTTGTTTGAGTACAGCTCAGTTATTATAAACAGTCTTGGTTTTCATTCGCTCCAGTGAAGAAAAACAAACTTTTTCCACTTGATGACCTCCAACAAATCCCAGATATCTGACACATATTAAATAATAGTGAATAATATGTCAAACCAAACTCAGTGTTTGAGCCAGGATTTTCTGGGAGGGGGTCAAATGGGCACATTAGTTCTCCTCCAGGGGGTCACTGCTCCATGCATAAAAGGATGATGAATACTCTACGCCTGCTGACTGATTCAAAACCATCGCAAGTGTTTTTTTAAATATGTGCTTAAAATATGACTAATTTTAGTCTGGAAGGAATTAAAAATGAAATGATTTCATCTAGAGAAGTTTGACTTTCATCCACACTTTTAAAAACTGGTGGCTGAAAGTTGTCCCACAAGGTCAAGAGTTTGATTTCAGGTTCCTTACTCATGGAAATAAGAACTGAGTCCGTCCGTCCATCATGGCCTCCTACAGCACCCCAGACCAACTTCCAACACCAAGGAAGTGTCTGCAGCAGAAGTCTCTCTGTTGGGAACTGATTCTACTCCAGCAAAGATCTGCTGGGCCAATCAGATCATTTGGGGGCGGGGCTTAACTTGGTGATGGACAGAAGCACAAGGAAATATGAGGAAACATCAACGAGGGTAAGTTCACAGATGACCATGGGACAAAGTGGGAGGAGACACAGGTGAAACCAATGAGGGAGGAACACATGAGTAGAAACCGATCCTAATCAGAGGGAAAACAGAGACAGGAAGTGAAGCAGGGGGGTATTCCAGGAAGCAGGTTTAACAAACACTGAGATAAAACTTAACCTCTGGATTGTCTGAACCTGAGGCGACTAAACCCGAGCTGTCGGTTCCAAAACACCGGTTAGCAATCAGTTCAATCAACCCCGGATTGTTTAACCTAGAGTTGTGCGCGATCACGGCGAAGTTATAAAGGCATCATCTATTGAGAGTCGAAACCATGAGTAAAAATGGCAAAGCGCAGAGCAGCCTATTTTTCTGAAGCGGAGCAGCAAGTTCTGCTCGAGGCGTACGAGGAGGAAAGAGCGATAATCACGAAAAAAGCAATAGGCTACTTGCGCGTCTGCCAAGGAACGAGATCTTGCTTGGCAGAGAATTGCCGACCGCGTAAATGCGTAAGTTTAGTAGGATATAGCACACTAATGTGTCAGAAGCACAATAATTCAGTAGATATTAGGCTACATATTAACTGCTTTGTATGAGACTTTCTTATACTATAGAATACCTTGTCATATATTGTATTATTTTTAATTAGATGTAACCCGACCGCCCTCAAGAGACGTGGCCGCAGGTCAAAACAAAATATAAAAACATTGTCCAAGTTGGTAAGATATATCTGGGTGCATCATCTTAGACATCACTTATCCAGTATTATATTCTTGAATTGCCATATTGCAACAAGTTACGTTCATTTCAAAGCCAATAGGAAGAAAGCAGAGGAGAGGAGGACCGGTTCTGGGCCAGCGGTGTCCCCCCTCACCCCTGTGGAGGAGTTGGCGATCAGTATCAATCGAGGGCGTCCGATGATGGAGGGGATTCCTGGGGGCACGTCATCGGAGCCCTCAACCTCCCAGGAGGAGCAAAATGAACAAGTGCAATGTATTTACCCTAATAGGCCTACGCCTAAATCACTTATGTCTAATTTGTGTAGCCTTGCATGTTCGAAAATGACCAATTTATAGCCAATATTACCGTTCATATAAATAATAGGAGGATGAATAGACATTATCAGCAGTCACGGAGGAATCGAGGTAAAGAAATGCTGTGCAGAGACTAGAGCATAGTTTCTTCATGTTTTCTGTCAGTGCATGAGAACACTGGATCAGAACATTTGCTCTATAATGAAGTGTTTTCTCTTTTCAGGCCATGAAACACGCAATGGGCAAATAAATGTGTGAAACAGTCTTACGTGCATTTATTTTATTTTTTTTTGGTTGAAGTGATTGTGACAGATTTCATCACGCATTCTTTGACCATCTCTGATGTCAAGTTGCTGAATGTGTTCCTATCTGCTCCTCAATAGCAGGAACTAATTCATTGCGCAACGTTGCAATGTTGTGCAATAGGCTATCGCACGCGCAACAATTACGATGAGCGAATCCACGATGCGTAACGTTCGAAATGTGGGGATGGAGAATGTTGTTTAAATATATTAAAGATTCCGCAGAAAAACAGTAGCGCTCTGGCAAAAACTCATCAGGAAAAGAAAGGATATTAAGTCGTGGTCTTATACCCTCTCACGGTGAATAGCCCGAATGATTTGTGCTTCAATGTCAATTGGATCTTCCTCAAAAGGAAACGTCATTGTGTGACAAGTGTGGAAACAGCGGTCTGGCTGAACGTGCACTTAAATACCCGAACATAACCTGAACAAAACCTACCCCTACCAGGTTAAGTTCAGAGCCTATGTTACTATAGTTACTTACATAGCCTGATCATTTTTGAGCGTTCTGGAACCGAAATCCTAGGTTTACCGCTAACTCTGGGTTTACATACCCAGTTAAGTTCAGAGCCTATGTTACCATAGTTACTTACATAGCCTGATTATATTTGAGCGTTCTGGAACCGAAATCCCAGGTTTACCGCTAACTCTGGGTTTACATACCCAGAGTTAGCGGTAAACCTGCTTTCTGGAATACCCCCCAGGACAAGAAACAACAAGGAAGAAACTTCACAACATAAAAACAGGAAACAAGGAAAACCAAACAGCGTCAAAACTCCTAACCACAACACTCCTACCATCACTGAAAACACAGAACATTCCCACTCTTGTAGTTTAAAGTTTGCCAACCCTCTGGGGGCCCCCTTACCGGCCTGGGGGCCCAGTCAATTGCCTGCCTTGCTTGTTGACAAGCTGCCAGGGCCAGTAAAAATGTCCAGTTTTGTTCCAGCTTGGACTTCCAGTTTGCAGCCTTCTGATTGTTCAATCTTCTTTGGAAAAACATTTTGTCAGTTCTGAAGGAAACCATCCAGTAAAACAGCTCCAATGTAATCAGCTGTTACATCCAAATAATCTGAACACGGCACACGCACGCACAATGCAGCCAGAACAGTGGCAGATACCTTTTGTGGTTTTGAATGCATCTGGGGCACGGCAAGCAGAAACTCACTCACTAATTTTTTTTATTGCTCCATAAATACAAAGAATGGCCCAGAGCTTTACAACTTCCCAAACTCAAATGACTGCAAACTAAACAGAAACAGCAGGTCTGGATGTAAATCCCTGCTGCTCTGAAAATGTTTGGCAGCTTAATGTCAGAGCTGGAGGAAGTCCACGGACGTTTCTCTTAAAGTTAAAGTAGAAATGTTCAACTATGTGGACAGTGTGGAAATAGTCATTTAAAAGTAAATGTTCCTGCACTGAAAACGTCTCCACGTTAAGTTTCATGCCATGGTTGCATCTGAAGTTGCTGCACAAATGATAATACGTAAGGATGAAGGAAAACATCAAGAGCTTGAGGAGACAGACTTGAATATGTGGTTTCTAGTAGCAAAATAACAAACCAAATAAAGGTTTGTAAATAATTAGGTACGAAGTTATTTTAACAAACAGTTTTCATATTTGGACCTCATGTCCCTGTGTCTCCACCTGGTCTTAATATAAATGTGTCTCCACATGCGTCCCCAGCCAGCACTTGAGATCTGATCTCAGTTTGTGTGTCTGTAAATCAGCAGCGCCATCATGTGGTCAGTAGAATATTGTAGCAGCTGCTGTCTCTAATGGATCTCTACCTACCGCTGGATCAGAACCATCAACAGCTGATTGTTGACTTGGAGACATGATCCAGATGTTGGAACAAGATGGAAAGACTCTCACATGACACCAGATCAGTGTTCACACCTGGACCTGTTTAACCTGGACTCTAGAGACCAGATCAGTGTTCACACCTGGACCTGTTTAACCTGGACACTAGAGACCAGATCAGTGTTCACACCTGGACCTGTTTAACCTGGACACTAGAGACCAGATCAGTGTTCACACCTGGACCTGTTTAACCTGGACTCTAGAGACCAGATCAGTGTTCACACCTGGACCTGTTTAACCTGGACACTAGAGACCAGATCAGTGTTCACACCTGGACCTGTTCACACCTGGACACCAGATCAGTGTTCACACCTGGACCTGTTTAACCTGGACACTAGAGACCAGATCAGTGTTCACACCTGGGGCGGCTGTGGCTCAGTAGGTAGAGCGGGTTGTCCACGAACCAGAGGGTTAGCGGTTCGATCCCCGGAATGTGCCACATGCCGAAGTGTCCTTGAGCAAGACACTGAACCCCCAGTTGCTCCCAGTGCGTGGCTCTGGTGTGTGAATGTGTGTGTGCTTGTGTGAGCGAATGGGTAGATGTGTCTGTGACTGTAAAGCGCTTTGAGTACCAATAGGTAGAAAAGCGCTATATAAAAGCAAGGCCATTTACCATTTACCTGGACCTGTTCACACCTGGACACTAGAGACCAGATCAGTGTTCACACCTGGACCTGTTTAACCTGGACTCTAGAGACCAGATCAGTGTTCCTACCTGGACCTGTTTAACCTGGACACTAGAGACCAGATCAGTGTTCACACCTGGACCTGTTTAACCTGGACACTAGAGATCAGATCAGTGTTCACACCTGGACCTGTTCACACCTGGACACTAGAGACCAGATCAGTGTTCACACCTGGACCTGTTCACACCTGGACACTAGAGACCAGATGCCTGGAAGCCAGTTCAGTATCGCCCCCTACATTGTTTTTGGTGGAATAACGTTGGTCTGTAGTCTCTCTGGAACTGACCCATTTGTTGACACATTGCTCCTCGTCTCTTTCAGTGTGGACGCCCCTTAGACTGAATACCTTGTGAAGGATGAATTAAGGTCTTCATTGACGTCATTTGGTGTGTCTTTTTTGCCAGCCTGGAAATCAGACCAACTTCCTCTGATCACAATTTATTTGTGGTATAATGTCGGTCTGGTCTCAGTTACTTGAAACTAATGCTGAAAGGTTTTGAGCCAGTTCATGTCTACTGACAGCTGGTGGACAAATCCAATCCGGTTCTTACCAAGGTTTGGTAAGATTATCTGGTAATTTGTGGCGCTCTTGAACTAGTCTGGAAGTCAGACAAACTTCCTCCGCCTACAGATTTGTTTTGTGTGGTGAATTTCATCTGGAGTCTCTCTGTTGGGAACTGATTCTGCTCAAGCAAAGATCTGTCAGGGCCAATCAGATCGTCTAGGGGTGGGGCTTGATGTCACATCATCTGATTAGTTTAAATGTCTCTGATTGGTTGGAGGATTATCCAGTTGATGCAGAGGGATTTTTCTCTGTATCAGGTACCGTTTGCCCCATAATGAAATCCAGATGTGTCGCTGATTTGCGCAAGACACAATACACACACCAGCCGAGTGAAATAAACCAGAGTGATCCTTTAAGGGCAGCATTTCTGTTCACTTAATCACATTACCTTCGAACTAAATACAGAAGTAGGGAGCAGGGGGGAGGGTGAGGGATGGGTGAGGGATGGGTGAGGACGGTGACGAGCCAACAGGTTGACCAGTCCAGCCGGCACAGTGTTGGTGTTGGCAACACGCAACCCCCACATCCAGCAGCGGTGAGCTCACCTCTGTAAAGTTTGTGCTAACATATAATCACCCGCTGAATGGCCACAGGCTGTTTTATAGACTCCCAGAGCTCAGCAATCACACACACACAGAAATATACATGTACACAAACAACACACACTCACACACATTACAAACACTCACTGAAACCGAACACTTAGAGCTTAAAACCACAAAACAAACCACAGCACTGACCTCAGACACTGAAGTGAAGTTAATAACATGACATGTTGGTTTCTGCGGCGCTCAGAGAAACTGAGTCACTGCCACATCTCACTGATGGAACTGGACATTCCTCCGAAACGCCAACACATGCCGCCACAAGCCGCCACAAGCATGGTTCAGGTGTTTGCCTCTTGTGGTTTTTAACGTCAAGTAAAGCCAACAACTTCTCCAACGTACATATAGATGATTTAAGCCAAATTTAGACGTTTTTTGCATCTTGTGCTTTTAACAGGATGTCTGGAGGTTGGAAGGTCGGAGTTCAAAGCAGAGGACGGGACTAGGTTTGTTCTGGTCCAAGGAAGTAACAGTGATTTCATATTTACTTCCTTCTTAGCTAATGAAGGAGACCACGAATGTTGATGCATCTCAGAAAGGTGTAGTGATGAAAGAGGAAAAAGTTCCGGAAAAAATCCTGACCTCTGAGCCACTGATCCAGTTCCCTAAACATTTACCTGAAGGAAACACCGTTCACCACTTTGGTTCCTGGTTTTAAACTGACTTTGGACTGGATTTTAACTGGTTTTGGTTCATTTAAGACTAAGTTTTGAATCAGTTTGAAATGAATTTGGACTCATTTTAGAGTATCTTAGATTGGGATTTGGAACAGGATGTGTTTTAGTCTTGATCTATTGATTTAGGATGCTTAAGGGAAGTTCTAGTCTTGTTTCTGATTATTTTTGTTGTGATCTGAAACTGTGTTTTTACCTGGATTTAGACTAACTAACTAACAGGTAAAAAGTCATGGATGGTTTCTCATGTAGTATGACTTAAGGTTCATCCACACAAGACCAGACACCATGAATGTTGGTGAAGCTCAGAGAGTCGCAGTGATGATGTGAGACCATACCTTTGGGACGTGAAGTGGACAAAGCTGAACTAATCTGGACCAACCGAAGCAGCTGATCCAGTTGACTGAGACGTGACTCAGACACAGAGTTACCCAAACCTGAAGGAAACACCTGGACATGTTCTTACCCCACCCGTTTTATTGAGGGTGCATCTCGTGGTAACTTGTGTGGACTTGGTAGAACCAGGAATCCCAGAATGCATTTTGAAGGTGTCATCAGGTACGTATAGAATGACTGTCCTGACAACTACCAAGTTTGCGTCCTCGGTTTGGATAAACGCCGTCAAACTTGTCAAAGTGACACAAATCCCCTTCAGGCCTTTGTGTTGTTAACTCTACTACCTGCACACACACAAACAGAACACCAAGACAATGGTGTTGTTTTAGTTTTTACTGTTTCTCTGGGAGCAGCGCGGCCACAACAGTTGCTGCCGGTGTGTGCGTGAGCATGTAGGGGGTCGGTGCCGTGCTGAGTGGCTCGTTGTTTGGTTGGCGTTTTATAGCTGCAGCCTGGTTTTCATTGAGGGTCCCATCAGACTCTTTACACTTCAGCAGCTCTCCAGCTTTATGCTCGTACTCCTGCAGGTCCAGCTGCTGACGGTTTACTGAGGATTAACACTGGCAGGAGGAGCTGAGGCTGTGCAGCCACCAGGAGCTGGAGGAACTGCTGAGTGCTCAGATGTGAAGTGGTAATCCTGCAGCCTGTTCAGCATATTCAGCCAGAAGTTTAAATTTAGATACAAAAGACGGTAAATATCCAACAACTAGAGACTAATTTATAAATGTCAAACAAATTGTAGGTACGTTCTCTTAAAGTTAGAATAAAAATCAAATCATGAAATGATTAAAAAGACTCTGGCAAAGACCAGTGGGAGGGGACCGACAATTTTCCTTAAGGAACTTGAGATCAAACTGAGTCTAAAAGCAGAAGATAGAGTGTAGTGGCGTGATTGATCAAGACAGAGGGATCTCTGGTCTATGTCCCGATTGGTATCATGGCTGATCCAGGCATTTTTAAAGTGATCGGATTGGATCGGTATCAGGCTTTAGCCAAGAATGTTTTTTAGTAGTTATTTTAGGTTAGCATCAAAGCTGCCAAAAATCTAAGAAGAAGAAGAAGAAGAAGAAGAAGAACTAGAATCCTTTGTGCAACCATGTGTGCTGTGTAGGTGAAGGTAGTCCTCTGTTAGTCAGTAACTAGTGTACTGTGGATGTGTGGTGAGGTTGTAGTAGTTGATCATCTAAACAGAATCCATGGAGTCCACTCAGTCAAAGGCTGCACCCAAACAACAACAACAAACACTGAACGTTTAAAAGAAGAGAAAAGTTTCCTGGAGACAGCGTCAAGGAGAAACATCTTCCAGAGAGGGTTAGGGAGTTTATGGCAGCGTTGGATGACCAGAACATTTCTGGAGTAGAGAACACAAGGTACCAGCTACCCTCTCCACACTACATTAACTTTGACTGAAAGATTTATTGGACTGAATCCAGTCCACTCTAGGAGAAGACAAGGAAGACAAGGACAGACTTTAGGAAGCTACGGGAGACCAACTCTAGGAGAAGACAAGGAAAGACAAGGACAGACTTTAGGAAGACACAGGAGACCAACTCTAGGAGAAGACAAGGAAGACAAAGACAGACTTTGGGAAACTACAGAAGACCAACTCTAGGAGAAGACAAGGAAAGACAAGGACAGACTTTAGGAAGCTACAGGAGGCCAACTCTAGGACATTTAGGGCAAAAAACTAGATCTGGACATCCCTAGAGAACCAAAGAGTCAATGCTGCAGCAGTTGACAATCAAAATGAAGACAAGCAGAGAAGAGGAAACTAAAGTAGATTATCCCATTGGAGAGCAGTGGATGAGTCTGGTTTGATCTGTTCAGAGTTCAGCGGTGGTGAGTCTCCATCACCTCTGTAGTGGAAAATATGACCGGAGAGTGTGAGCGTGTGAATAATCCACGCTACGAGCACAGAGCGTGGATTATTTGTGCACAAGTATCTGGAGAGGTCTGGACTCGTCGTAGATTGTCAGTCGTCTTCGCGGTTCATATTTTCCAGCGGTTGCAGTTGTGCAGCAAAATAACCTGTTGAAGCTCAAACACACACACACACACATGCAGGGAGCTGATTTACAGGTGGCGTTAAGTATGACTAATGGCGTCGTTTGTTTTGCTGTCATGTTATTTCCCTGCAGTGCTGTGGAAATAGCTGGTACGTCACCTATTAGAGCTGATAATGACTTCATCCCTCGCCGCCTTCCTCGGGTGAGGAGGGGGGGAGGGGGGGGGGGGGGGGGGGCGAGTGGGTGAGAGAAAAAGTCAGACACACAAACAAGAGAGAAAGTTATTAGAGCGAGATGGAGGTTTTTTTTTTTCAAGTGGCAGTAAAGCTGAATAACAAGTAGAACATCAGATGTTCCTGTGAAGTTCTAAATGTTTGAGATAAACTGGAGGTGGTGCTAATCGTCCAGCGAGGATTCACCACGAGACGTTTTCATCCTGATCTGAGCCGAAGCTTCACTCAGAGATGAACCGTTACCATGGAGACGATTCATGAGTTTACATCAGAACATCTATGAGGAGCATCACATCTACTGGAATATGGAGGAGGAGAAGAAGAAGAAGAAGAAGAAGGGGTCATCTTCTACTCAATCATTCATGGTTGGAGATACAGTTGGAGAAGAACGTCTTCTTCTCATTCACTTTCTCCTCCCCCTCCTCTTCTTCCTTCTTCCTCTTGCCCTCCCTCTTCATCTCCTCTCCCTCTTCCCCCTTCACCATCTCTGTTCTCCTCCTCCATCTTCTCCTGCTTTCTCCTCTTCTTCCTCCTCCTTCATCATCAGCTTCTCCTCCTCCTCCTCCTCCACCTTCTTCTTCTTCTCTTCTATTTCCAGTATGTGATGCTCCTCTTCATCAGTAAACGTCAAAAGTGACTGATGTTCTGATGTGAGCTCATGTATCTGATCGTTTCCATGGAAACCATTCATCCCTGATCACAGTCATCGAATAGTCGGGTTTAGTTCTGGTTTGGTTTTGGTTTGGTTCTAGTTTGGTTCTGGCTTAGTTCTGGTTTGGTTCTGATTTGGTTCTGGCTTAGTTCTGGTTTGGTTCTGATTTGGTTCTGGTTTGGTTCTGGTTTGGTTCTGGATTGGTTCTGGTTTGGTTCTGGTTTAGTTCTGGTTTAGTTCTGGTTTGGTTCTAGCTTGGTTCTAGTTTGGTTCTGGCTTGGTTCTGGTTTGGTTCTGGTTTAGTTCTGGTTTGGTTCTGGCTTGGTTCTAGTTTGGTTCTGGTTTGGTTCTGGTTTAGTTCTGGTTTGGTTCTAGTTTAGTTCTGGTTTGGTTCTAGTTTGGTTCTCTTTTTTTCTGGTCTGGTTGTGGCTTGGTTCTGGTTTGATTCTGGTTTATTTCTGGTTTGGTTCTGGCTTGGTTCTAGTTTGGTTCTGGTTTGGTTCTGGTTTGGTTCTGGTTTAGTTCTGGTTTGGTTCTAGTTTGGTTCTGGCTTAGTTCTGGTTTGTTGTAGTTTGGTTCTGGTTTGGTTCTAGTTTGGTTCTGGATTAGTTCTGGTTTATTTCAGGTTTAGTTCAGGTCTAGTTCTGGTTTAGTTCAGGTCTGGTTCAGGTCTAGTTCAGGTATAGTTCAGGTATAGTTCAGGTCTAGTTCTGGTTTCGTTCTGGTTTCGTTCAGGTTTAGTTCTGGTTTAGTTCTGGTCTGGTTCAGGTCTAGTTATGGTTTAGTTCAGGTTTAGTTCTGTTTTAGTTCAGGTCTGGTTCAGGTCCAGTTCAGGTCCACTTCAGGTCTGGTTCAGGTCTAGTTCAGGTTTAAACCATGTGACCGAGGCTCCTCTCAGAGGTGGAGGAAGCAGTAGGTGGCGGGCATACTGTGTAGCAGAGCAGAGAAACCTCATCCAGGTTATTGTAGAGAGCCTGTCAGGATTTATTAGGCTGGGTAAGCACCCTGAGCCCCCGGCCTGTCGTTAAACACACTAAAACATCACCCCTCCACCCCCCCACCCCCCATCACTCGAGTCATAAAGAGGCTGCAGATAACTTAAACTCAGCACAGGGAGTCAATGACGCCATGACACCTACATGTTTGCCTCTGGACAAAATGTTTAACTTCTGGACAACAAAGGAGGAGAACCAGAGGAGAACAGAGGAGAACCAGAGGAGAACCAGAGGAGGAAGAGAGAAATATGATTCAAGATGAATTCATGTTAAATTTAGATCATAAATCTCAGTAATCAGAGCCACCAAGCAACGACTGAGACAACATCTTTCTTTCCGTCACCTTTTACTGCTTCCTCATCTGTCTTTTTCTTTCTCCCCATCCTTCCCCTCCTCATATATTTTCTTCTCCTCCTTCTCTTCATCCTTCTTCCTCATTCCCCTCCTCTTCCACGGCAGCAGAACCAGAACCCATTTCTCCTGCATCTGGACCAAAATGTTGTACTTGAACGCACCGCAGAGACCACAACAGTCAGGACAGGCAGCTCTTTGGGTTCAGTTCTACGTTCATCCTCTTTTACTTCAAAAGTTTCTTCTCTGTTTTCTGTTTTACTTCCTGCCTTTCTCTATTAGTTTTATCTTCTCTTCTCATTAGTTTCACCTGAGTCTTGTTTCCCAGTAGGGATGGCTCGATCCAACTTTTTCATGTCCGATACCGATACCGATACTGCAATTTGGAGTATCTGCCGATACCGATATCAGTCCGATACCTTCTTTTCTCTGTTAAGTTGTTTATGATACATATAGTTTGTATAGATGTACTTTGCTTAATATGGACATCTAAAAACACCATGGTCAAACTGTGCAACAAATATTCTGCTCCCCTAAGGGAAGAAATAAAATAGCCTACGATGTGCCTCACGCCATAAGCTCTTTATTTAAACTTCAAATCAGTGCAAACTGCAAACTTGAATGTTTCTTCTTTCACATGTAACCTCTGGGGTTGAACTGTATGTAAAACACTCATATCAAACTAGATATAGAATGGACTTAGTAATGTTCCATTGAAGACTATAGGACAGGGGTGCCCACACTTCTTTGGCTTGCGAGCTGCTTTTACAATGACCAAGTCAAAGTGATCTACCTATCCTAAGTCATATTGATTGTTGCTACAGTGTTAAAAGCTCTATCCATCTTTGTTTTTATTTTTATCAAGAAAAATTGGTGCACTACACCTTTAGAAAAATAGCGCTGTCTCTTTAAGAAAGACGGCTTTCTTGAGTTGTTGTGGTTGAAGTTGTGCGTGGCTGTGGATGTGTGCCGCTGAACTGAGGGTATGTTGCAAATATAAAGCAGAAATAAATAAAGATGAACGTTTGTCTTGCTGTTTGTTGCGATCTACCCGCGATCGACGTAATGGGCCCCCCTGCTATAGGACATATAGCTGCTTTAAGTGACTGCTAACTTTAAATAACTGTCACAAACACTTGCGTCCTGTGCTGCTGCCACCCCTTGAGACACTCGCGTTGCACAAGTTGCATTCGGCTGTTTTACATTTCTCTTCCTTGCGTGCAAAGTAACTCCACACAGCTGACATGATAAGAGCGCCAGGCTAATTCACTGTCAGGAGGTTCTGTTTACACACGCTTGCAGCAGCTGCTCTCTGTTTACGGCATGTCGCGCAAAGTTAAGTTGAGCATTTGGGTATCGGATCGGACGGGCTATAGTTATTTTTTCCGATATTCGATCCTGAAATTTTGACCAATATTGGGCCGATACCGATACCGAAGTATCGGATCGGGCCATCCCTATTTCCCAGTCAGATCTTTGTGTAAATATAGTAGAACTGAAGAATGAAGTTCTTCCCTGGATATTTTTTTTCCCTTGTTATTCATTGTTAATATTTGCTCACTTTCTGGTTATTTATTTGAACTCTGTTTGGACTGCAGAGATTTGTCTTTGGCTAAGGTGTAATCACGGAGTCCTGTTTACTTTGATCCACATGAATTAGAAGGATCCAATAAATATGGGGGAGGAACCTTCTTCTTCTTCTTCTTCCATCTACTGCAGCAGGTCTAGTTCAAGTCTAGTTCAGGTTTAGTTCAGGTCTGGTTTTGGTTTAGTTCAGACGTAGTTCTGGTTTAGTCCAGGTCTGGTTCTGGTTTAGTTCAGGTTTAGTCCAAGTTTAGTTCAGGTTTAGTTCAGGTTTAGTCCAGGTCTGATTCTGGTTTCGTTCATGTTTAGTCCAGGTCTAGTTCAGGTCTAGTTTTGGTTTAGTTCAGATGTAGTTCTGGTTTAGTCCAGGTCTGGTTCTGGTTTAGTTCAGGTTTAGTTCAGGTTTAGTTCAGGTTTAGTTCAGGTCTACTTCAGGTCTAGTTCAGGAAGCTTAATGCAGTCGTACCAACCTGACGTTCACATCCCCAGAAATGTGACTACATGTCGCTGGGAATAACCATTTGCCCTATTTGTTTTTATATACTACCACATATAAACACAATATATGAGTACATCTACATGTAATATACAAAGATGTGAAAGTATGGGGTAAAAATTAATATGTTCACACTATATAGTTTTCATTCATTTCTGCCTCACTATACTTCTTATGAGTGCCAGAAAGATTAACTTCCTCTTTGTCCTTTTAAACCACAGAATAAAACAAAGGTTTTAAAAGCAAAGTTGAAATATAAAATAATTCTGAATGCAGCAGAGAGTTTGAGAATCGTTGTAGAAGAAATCCAGGCTGAATGACAGCGAAGTGGACGTGAGACGGACAGAGTTCGTATCGTTTTATGGAAGCTGGAAACAAACCCCTACAGTTTGTAACGAGGCGGCGTGAACCCTCTCAAGCTGTCAACACTCGGCTCATATGAACAGGCTCCGCTCTCCGGCCCAAAGGCTCCTTACATGAACGTCATGCTGCTGGTGTACGGCGGCTCAGCGGGGCTGGGGAGTTCTGGGGCGTTGGGGAAGCGGTGCTGCAGGCCGGTGAGGGATATAAGCGCCATTCTCACAGGAGAGTGTTGCTATTACAGGCGCGCTGACCGGGCGCCACTGTGGCTGCAGTCTCCAAATTATAAGATTATTTTTTGGGATTTTATTTGACAGCAGAGAGACATGAGTGACAGTCACAGCGGCAAAATTACACAAAAGACGAGAGGAGCAGGTTTTTATAGGAGAAAACTGCAGAGTGACGATCGGGAAACAAAGTTTGACCCAAGAGTTGTTCAGTTCTGACTAAGAATGTCAGCAATAAGAGGTTGAACTGGGATCACTGTGGAGGAGGTTGACTGTAGTCAGCTGGTTTTGATTCAGTACCAAACTACCAACCAACCAACCAACCAACAGATAAACCAACCAACCAACTAGCCAACTAACCAATCAACCAATCTACAAACCAAACAATCATCCAGCCAACCAACCAAACAACCAACCAACCAACCAACCAAACAATCATCCAGCCAACCAACCAACCAACAGATAAACCAACCAACCAACCAACAGATAAACCAACCAACCAACCAAAAATAAACAACCAACCAGCCTACCAACCACCCAATGAACCAATCAACCACTCAACCAAACAATCAATCAATCAACTAACCAACCTACCAACCAGTCTACCAACCAGTGAACCAACCTACCAACCAACTTTCTAATTTACCAACCAACCTACCAACTACTGTAGGGTGGTAGGTTGGTTGGTAGGTGGACTTTAGTTGCATCTCTTTATTTCCACAGTTGACCATCTTCTAAAGTTCACTTCCAGGACCATGATGCTCGATGTCACAGACCTAAAGTCAAACTGGTTCCAAGAACATGACAGTGAGTTCGTCTCCAGTCAGCTGATCTGAACCCCTCAGAGACATCGGCAGCATGAATGAAACCAAGTGATGAATAAACATGGAGCAGAACCTCAGAGGAAGGTTTCAGCGTTAATGTGTAAAACTAACTGGACAAACCGCAGCAGAAAATAAAAAGATTAACAGAAACAAAAATGTGTTAAATGTTATAAAGAAGACACGTAAGGTTATGACTCAGAGTCAAAGACGAGTTTTGAATTTCTTGCTCCAAACATTGAAAGATGTCACGGTTGACCCAAAGGGGCCCATTCATTTAGGATTAGTCACGGTACGAAAGCCAAATTACTCATTCCTCCTTCACATGGTGACTGATGCCAAAACCCATCAGAGAGCCAGATGAAAGTAAAACACAGGAATTATGCTGAAAGCCCCAGGAAGAGTTTCGCTAAGTGGAAAATCCAAAGATCAAGTATTTATTCTCAGCCTAGATTTACTACAGTTCAAGTTTTACAGTTAAACAAAAAAAACAAACACAACACATAAATTCATTTGTAACTAAACCGTGCAGTATTTAACTTGTTCATTGTCATTTGAAGAGTTGAATATAAAAATATTAACCTGTATTAGCTGATGTATCTGAGGATCTGCTGAAGTTTTTACACTAAAATCTAAATTAACCAGTAACATTAATTAGATTAGATGATCTTTTATTTATACCACAGTGGAGAAATTTTGCAGTAGGCAGTTTAAAGACATGAGATAAAAAGTACAAACAAATAGAAATTAAATAATCACTTTGACACATTGCACATCATATTAAGGTTAAATGATTTAAGCTTTAAGCTATAATGTTATAGCTAGTAAGCTCAGAGTCTATGGGAAAAAGTTGCTGACATCTAGCTAGCTAGACGGCTAGCTGTTTGCTGTCTAGCTAGCTAGACGGCTAGCAGTTTGCTGTCTAGCTAGCTAGACGTCATTACTGCATGTTTTTGTCCACTTACGTTCAGTTTGAGGAAATGATGCATCGACCATCTTCAAACCCGTCCGTATATAAAGTGATTCTTTACTCGTCCATTTCTTTGTTGACAATTGGTCTCTAGTGGACGTTCCAGGCTCTGGTTGCCTAGGTAACCCTCTTGTGTATTTGCTAGCTTATGGACAGAGCTAGCTCTTCTTCTTCTTCTTCTTCATCTTCATCATCTGGGTTTACTTGACGCTCCAAGCCGCCATCGTCATGGTGGATCTGGTGGTAGGAACCAAAGTGGTGGCCGGTGTTTCCTTCAGGGAAACATTTGGGGAGTAACTCTGTGTTTGAGTCACATGCCAGTCAATTGGATCAGTCGCTCCCATTGGTCGAGATTAGTTCAATTTGGTACCGCCCACTTCATGTCTCCAAAGGTTTGTTCTTCTATCATCACTGCAACTCACTGGGTTCCATCAACCTTTGTGGTCTCTGGTCTCTGCCTGTGTGGATGCCTCTTAATGCGAGCATGTTGACAACAACAATGCTAACATGCTAATGTTTAGCATCAACTCATTGTGGAGAGAAAAAAGTCAGAGGTTCAATAATGCTAGGACGCATTGCCTGGAAACCTTTTAGTGCATCAGCCAACTAGATTTTACAGAATAGGGAAAAAACAAATTGGCATGTTGGTGATTGTTGTAGAAAAGTGTCAAACGTTGGTCTTCAGAGTTGAGATTAGTTCAACTTCACCCACTTCACGTCTACAATGTTTTTTTCTCCTGTCATCACTTCAATTCTCTCTTATTTTGTGTACGGCCTTTTAAATTATGATATGTTGTAGTTCACAGCATCCTTTAATAGAAATATCTACTATATAATACTGACATATTTAAAGCTTGACTTTGCGTGTCGAATGTCTGTTTGTTCTCTGCCGAGACAAACAGAGGCATTTCTCTGGGAACTGAGGGGAACTCATTTCATCTGGCTCTAGAACCAAAGAATGCTGCTGCTTCAGTTTTCATTGGAAACAAATGCCTGTTTTGTTTGGTCAAAAGTCAAGAGGTCGCATTCAGTAGGAACCCACAACAGAGGCTGCTTCGAAACAGAGGACGGCTGGGCCAACATCGCTGGGAGAACGAGGGCTCATCAGCATTTTAAGGCACGTTTCTGCTCAGCTGGATCTTTGCTGGAGCATGATGATCAGTTCCCAGCGGAGAGACTCCAGACCAAGCTTCTGCCCAGAACTTAATTCTGTCGGCAGGGGAAGTTAGTCTGATCTCCAGGATGTGGATCTAGGATGTCACCTTCCAAACCAGGAACATTGTACCTTTGGGACATCGTGATTTTAGCCACTTTGAGATGGTATCATGTTCAGCATTGATGGTTCAACTTTAACTCTCCCTTAGATGGAATCATTGGATTATATCCATCTATTGCTTATTACCATTTATCCTTGGAGGGATTGGACATGAGGCGGGTGACATCTGATTGTTGATGCAGCCATCTTTCTCATCTCTTTCTCCTCCTGCCTTTCTTCTCTATCTTTTTCTCTCTCTGTTGTACCTTGACTCACCTGCTCACCCCCTCTTCCACGCTCCCCAGGCCTCCAGGTGAAAGAGCTTCTTTCTCCGGGCGTTTCCCGTGCAGCTGCTGCGTCCAGTAAACACCTCCGAGCGCTCGGGGGCTCCTGCAGCTCCAGCGCCTCTGAACAAAGACAGCGGTTATGGCCGGGCTTTTACGTAACCTGGCAGCAGGTTAGAGAGTTAGCTCGAATCAGAACATCACAGGTTCAATCGCTGCAGCAGAATGCCGACTCTACTTGTAACTCACAATGTGAAGCATTTTAATAACTCATTAGCACCGTTAAACGTTATTGTTTTTAACCAAACACAAACACGGCTGCAAGTGGCTGAAAAGACTGGCTTCCTCCATCAGCTGCTGAAACAACATCTACTCTCATCTGACTTATTAAGGGGGCCATGAGAGCAGAGAGAAAGGATCAACCCTGTTGAGGACAACACAACACAAACATACCACAGAAATCCCCTGATATGGAAGTGACTTAACTGAACTTAACCCTAACCCCTAACCCTATTATGTTTATTACTTTTAACATTTTTTTCCACTGCTTTTAACCAACCGTGGTTTATTAAAAGGAGCCAAATGAAGGTATTTAATAAATCTTATTCCCCTGTCCCCTGAGCGCTGCGTCTTCTTCCCCAACCTAACCCTAACCCTAACCCTTTCTACATCTCACCTGCACAATATAAACATCTTTGTAAGTGTTTTGTTAATGAGTAGCCTCTAAACTAGTTGCTAGCCCTGGGATTCTAATTATTTGGTTGTGAATGCTAGTTGCTAGCCTTAGCATTCTAATGATTAGCCTAGAAATTCTGGTTGACGTTTAAGAAGCAGATTGACTAGTCTAGCAATGCCAGCTGCTAGTCTAAGAATTCTAGTTGTTTGCCTAGGAATGCTAGTTGCTAGGCCAGTGATTCTTGGAACAAAGCTAGCAAGGCAAGATGCTACTTGCTAGTATAGAGAGTTTACCGACTATCTGCAGAATGCTGGTTGTTAGTCTGGAGATTTGAATGAATAACCTAGGGATGCTAGTTGTTAGCCCAGGATTCTAGTGACTAGCCTAGTAGACATGCTAGTTGCTACCCTAGAGAGTTTAATGACGAGCCAGGGAATGCAAATTGATGTCTAGGAGTAACTAGCCCAGGGATGCTAGTTGCTAGGCTAGGGATTGTGGCAACTAATATAGGAATGCTAGTTGTTAGCCCAGGATTCTAGTGACTAGCCTGGGAATTCTGGTTGCTAATCTAGGGATTCCACTGACCAGCCTAGGAATGCAAGTTGATGTCTAGGAGTAACTAGTCTAAGAATTGTTAGTTGCTAGTCTAGGGAATATAGCAACTAGACTAGTTGCTAATTTAGGGATAGCCTAGAAATTCTCCAGTGAGTTGAAGAGGAACAATATCATTTGAGCTAGATGAATATGGGGTTGGGTGACAGAAAACCTTCGGGAAGCAACTCTGTTTTTTAAACTCAGCCACTAATTCTGATTCCTAAAAATATTTTTAAGTGAAAAATACAGTTTGTAAACTGAGTTAACTTCTCAGTCCTTGAGCTGACTTTGGTTTCACTCGTCTCTGATTGGAAAGCTGGAATAAAGTGAATGGATGTCTACGAATTGAGCCATGTGTGGACTGGAATGATGTCACCGGTCACATGATCATGTCATTGTTGTGTATGTCTCTGTCATTCGTCTACACTGTCCTGGTGGTTGTAGCTCCTCCGCTGCCTAAAGCCAACCCCAGGCGAGGGCAAAGGGTGATTGATGACCTGGAAGTAGACCTGACTGCGTTCTCAAGCAGGTGCAAGGCATCATGGGCGTCTCCTGGGAACGGCGCTGAAACCCAGACCTGAACATCTGTCTGCAAGATTGGTATGTGTGTGCGTGTAGTTGCTTGGCAGTGTGGCCGTGATGATGGTGTGTGTTTGGCAGTGTGGCTTAGCAACAATCAGGTAAAATGCCCCATTATGAGCATTCCTCAGTTCTTAGATCTTTCTAGTTGTTTGTCTGGACATTATTACACCGAGCTCAAATTTAGCATAAGAATCAACAGCCGTTTAGGAGCCATTGAAACTGGAAAGTCTGTAGTTTGATTCCAGACTGATGCAGACACTCCAGAGAACTAAAGTGCGGTTATAAAAGAGCGTGGAGGTTAATGCAGCGAGCCGTACTGAAACCTTCAAACTGCTTTTAAGCTTTTAAATGGTTTCAGGGTTGGATCGAACCAGAGCTCAGGCCAGACAGAAGATGAACCACAAATCAAAAATATGTAAAGTTTGAACTGCTGACCCACTGTGGGAACAAAACAAGACCTACAACGATCAGCCACAACATTGTGACCACCTTCCTAATATTGTGTAGGTGACTCATCAGTGAATGGACATGGGCCTTCTGAGGGTGCCCTGTTGTTAGTGGGGGGCTCTGTGGATCATCCCACAGATACTTGATCAGTTTGGGATCTAGTGAATTTGGAGGCCAGGTCAACATCTTGTGCTGTTCTTCATGTTTTTTTTTTTTTTTTTTGTAGTTGTTCCTAAAGTGGGGGATGGCTGCTGCCATCAAGGAGTGTCATTGCTATGGGGTGGGGGTCGAGATGTTTTTGTAGCATATGTATTTTTTAAGGAGTTGGGGTTGCTGGCCCCAAGCCCAGCCTTCCCCCATTTCTGGGATCGGGATTGTTTTGGGGTTGGTCTGTTAGTCCCCTTCCCTAACCTCTAGTCCTCCAGGTAATGGATTATAGGTTTCAAAAGCTGGTCTACCACCATTGGAAGAGGAGATCAAGAGAAGGAGGTGGTATTGGATGGGCCACACGCTCAGAAAGCACCAGCATCACTCGACAAGCCCTCAGATGGAACCTCCAAGGCAAAAGAAAGAGAGGCAGACCCAAGAACACCTGGCACAGGGACCTTGAGGCTGACATCAAACAGTGCGGTATGACATGGAAACAACTGGAAAAGAAGGCCCAGGATAGAGGACTTTGGCGGACTGCTCCATGAAGGAGCGCTAGGTGAAGAAGAAGGGGGTCGAGATGAGTTCAACTTCGCCCACTTCACATCTCCAAAGGTTTTTTCTCTCCAATCATCAATAAAAAAATGTTGACTTTCACCAACATTCCTGGTGTCTACAAACGTCAAGGACCCAAATTTGCCGGAAGCTTTGAAATCCTTTTCAGCATATGAGCCAACGAGCATCCTTACAATGTTGCTTAGGTTTTTTAGGCTGAGAGTCAGACCAATTTCTCCATTTACATTTTTTTGGGGGCGGGGGGAAAGTTTATCTGGTGTCTCTCTGTTGGGAACTGATTCTCCTCCAGCAAAGATCTGCTGGACCAATCAGATCATTTGGGAGGGGCTTAATGTGGTGATAGACAGAAGAGTGAGTTTACAACAAAATGGAAGATGTTTCGAGTTCACTATCATGTTTGTTGTAAAAGACACACTAAGTGATTTGTTGAGAACGCCTTAATCAGCTAATATACTGATTGGGTGGAGGACTATTTAATTGCCCCATAGTGAAATCCAGATGGAGAGTTACCGGACTCATATTCTGATAAGACCTGACTCAGTAGTTTTTGCTTTTCTCAGTTTTAAATTTGAACTGTATTTGAACACTTTAAAATGATTGGACTTGTTTGAAAGATGCTTTAGTCTGAAGCTGACTTTGCAGACCTTTAGAACAGAGGTCACCGTTTTCTTTCCGCTTGAGTCTGCAGGCCTGTGTGTTACTCCTGCAGCTGACTGTACAGTTTCTTTAATAGTGGCATTTCAGCTTGACAACAACGTTATATTATGCAGCTCTGAGGGAAAGAAGGTTTTTGTTGGTGAAGGACAAAGTGGTCTTTGTTAGGAAAACACATGGAACAACTTGGGAAAAAATAACATCTCCACATATCAAAATCCACTTTATAAAATGCTGACTGGGAGCAGGTGCAACGCTCAATTCACCCCTCTTTTTAAAGTCCCAAAAAGCTGGTGTTGGAGGTCTGAACTCAACAATACAACATTATGCTGCAGGAGTGGGGGTGACAGAGGGGAGAAGGCTGTCGACAGGAGGGGATAAAGTGGTCTTTGTTGGGGCAAAGCTCTGAGGAACGGCGGCGGCAGCCAAGATTCAGATGAACAGATAAAAACACACTTTGCCTGCACTTTAACAGTCACCCCCATATGTGTGGGCCAAGGGCCACCTTCATAATATCAGCCATTGGACCTCAGCGCTGCTGCTGCTGCTGCTGCTGCTGCTGCAGAGCTCTCTGGAAAGTTCAGGGTTCATCGCAGGGAGAACAAACAGAGCCAATAAATCGCTGAAGGCTTCCAGCCAGGAAACGTACGCTGTGTATGAGAGAGAGGACGAGAGGCTGTGATTCTTTCAAGGAGGTGGAAGAATTACTAATGAAGGAACAAATGAAAACACTAGAGAATAGAAGAGTTTTTACGTCTCCCTTCTGCTGAACTTGCCGCCGCTGAATCATGACGGAGCAAACTCCTCGAAAGGTCGCAGTGAGAACTCGTTCCTGGAAAATCATTTGCATTCCTTCTGAGTGTTGGTCAGGTCGGAGCATGGTCTCTTGTCATGAGTTGCTAGTGGAAACACTCAAACCAGGATTTGTTGGTATGAAAGAGTCTGAAGTGTCCAAGAAAACATTCCTTCCAGCAGCAGCAGGGTGTCTCCATGCTTTAGATCCATCAGCGTAGGCTCTGTCAGGTGTTGGTGAGCCTGTGGTGTATGAGTCAGTCCACGACAGAAGACCCAACCAGTCTGACTGTCTCTCAGCAACAATCAGTTTCTATCTAAGAAACTGTTATGGTGAAGATTCAGGCGATCAGCAGCTTCAGAAACACTCAAGCTAACAATCGTAAATCAAGATCATGTGATGTTTGAGGGAAGGGACACACAACAGTAAACATTCTATACAGTAATAGCACAGAATGGCATGACTAGTAGTAGATGGGAAATTAGAGGGGAAAAGCTCTGTGCCAGAGAAAAGAAAGTGGAGGATGTGAGAGGGGAGAGAGAAGAAAGAAGGAGGACATGTGTTTGGTGCATGGTTTAGTCCAGCCCTAACTATAAGCTTGATCAAAAAGGAAAGTCTTGAGCCTGACCTTAAAAATAGAGAGTGTCTGCCTCCCGAACCCAAACTGGGAGCTGGTTCCACAGGAGAGGAGCCTGATAGCTGAAAGCTCTACCTCCCATTCTACTTGTTGAAATTCTAGGAACCACAAGTAGGCCTGCACTTTCAGACCGAAGTGATCTGTTGGGATGGTCTGGTACAATGAACTAGTATTCCCAGGCAGTTGTTGTAGTTTGTGCACTTTCACTCTGTCCCTTATTTATGAAAAACCTGTCAAAACTAAATGTATTTCTGTTTTATGTGAAAGAAATGATTGGAAATGTATCGGCAGGCTGTTCTGTAACGTTGTCAATTGTTTTCTAAGTTTAATGGGATGCTTTCACACGGAGCTGGACAGAGGTGGCCACTCTATCTGTGCTCTGCTAAAGGCCCATTTTCATGATGATGAGTTTTTATTTCATGCTAGTTTGAAATGCACAGATTTTTTATCTGAACTCCTTCATGAGATTTTACGCTTTTATTTATTTGTTTCGCCAGAATGTTAGGTACTGGATCTTTCAAGTTGATTTGCCGCCAATGAGGCAGGATGCATTTAATCTGTACACATGTTCAATACACATTTAATTTCTGTATATCTTTATGTGTCAAAAACGTAAAAAACAATGCAGTACTTGTATCCGGAGCTGGATAATATATACAAGAAAAACTGTGGAGATCTTTTAATTTGAGTTATTCCTGGTGGCAGCAACACATCTTTGTGGAGTATTATTGTCTGTGTGGTAGAAAGAGATAAATGAACGTCGTTTGACCAGAAGGTGGACATGAAGCTTTGGGAGGAACTGAAAGTTGTTGCAGATGCTGTTTGTGCGTTTGCACAGTTTGCTCTTTGGTATACTTGTGCCTAGTTGGATGGGTTCACTCATGTAATTACACCGCTCTGCTACCAAGGCCGTAAATCATACAATCTCACTGTAAATAACAAGTTTGCTTTGGTTCGCCGTTGACACGTCTGTGGATTTATATCCCAGCAAAGTCATTCATAACTATTAAGACATTGTTGTTTTTTCTGCAATAACCTTTTTTTGGTGTTTCTTTAAGCCGGGGTTCATTCGGTTTAAAGATCTGAATGATTTTTTTTTGCAGTTAACAGTCACAGATGTAGTCATCTTGCTGCTGCAGACCTTGTTCTGCTGAACTTTTCACCTTCCAGCTACTTCCTGACACCCTGGCCTTTTTATAAAGCCCCAGAAAACGATCAGCTACCGCTGCACGACGTGCAGAAGCCGAGGACGTTCATCAATATTTCGTTGGCTCAGTTGAACTGTGAGGCTCGGGGGCGCGCAGGCACATTTTATTTCAGGAAGTGACATAACTGTATACATGGACGCTGGGTAGTTACTCAGCCGGTAATGGCGGGGCATTGTTGGAAATGGCACAACTCCGTATTTACCCACCATGCTCAGGTTTCACGCGAGGGCCACTTGCAGTTAAAATTTAACAAAACATACCTGCATTCTGTCGAAGTCCCAATATGAGCGACGCCGGAGTTCATTCAAGAGTTGATATTGCTCCTAAACGCTCCCACAGGAAGGGATTTTGTTTCGTTTGGGTTGCTCTCTGTCCTCGCTGGAACACAGGAAGTTATTGTGTTGGTGCCACAGCGGTCTCATGTTTAATATATTTCCCTGTGCTGGCACTAACCTTGATCCCCAATGACAAATTAGAGAGGTGAAAAGAGAATTTAGCACCAGTGAAACGATATGATGTGAAGGCTGCCAGTCCTTCATTTAAAACGGTAACGTATTGTGGCGACAGGACATGTTGCAGATATCAGCCATTATAAAATAAATAGATATATACTGTATGAGAGGAGTCAGCTTAGGAAGTGTATTATTTTAACAGGAGTCGTAAAAAGTACAATCTAACATCTGAAATGAACAAACTCATCAGGAAGTTTCATTCTTGACTGCACACAAGGATGAGGAACATTTCAGCCATTGCACTCCTTTTGTGTTTGTTAATATCAAGTAACTTTGGAAGTACTCAATAGTTTGTACTTGCCAAGTCCGATTCTGAGGTATAGATTCCGTATTACGGGAAGGCGCAGGACAGTCATTGTGGAATTAGAACAGCAGCATACTTGATAAAGCCTTTGAGATACCTGGCCATACCACGCTAGTTACCTCCTGATGTCTCCTCGATATAACGGATTGGACAAGAATATGTCCAGGTATTTGGACTGTTCTTGCTCAGATGGTTCTTTGAACTATAACAGAATTTGGACAGAGACTGATGATGTTTCACAAGAACGGACATGTTGATAAAAACTACAACTGTTGTCCACAAAGAGATGGATGCGTTGTTTGGGATAGGCCGTACTGTGCTTTGATTATGTTGGTGAGTACATTGTGTATTGTTCTCCAAGTTATTTTTGGTTTACTTTCCACTGATTCACATGGACAATTTAAGGCATTTTGCAGTACAATGCACAACTTGTTGTCCTGGACTGGACTGTTCAAGTTTGATTCTCAAGTCAAACGGGACCTGGATGACGGCAGGATGCAGGACAGTCATTGTGGAAATGAAGCATACTTGATGATGCCTTCGAAATGCATTCTGGGATACTGGTACCAGCCTCGGGTTGCCTAGAGAACCAGACCATGAACATATCCTAGAGACCATGGCTGTTGATTAATAGAAAGTACATGAACTCTGTAGTTCGGACTTGACAAGTTTGATTCTGAAGCAGGATGGTCTGTCTGGATATGGAACAACAGCGTCTTCAGTCTAACTCCAACCTGATCCTGGTTCTTAAGTAAAACCGTGTCTGTTCAACAGCAGCTACGTCTGTCTTTATTTATTTGTTAACTCGTCTCCAGATGGAGTTTATCTTTAAAGTCCTTCTGTCGTCCCCACAGAACGTAAGTGACTTCTCATGTGTAATCGAAGCTTCACTCTACAAATCGTTTCATGTTGATACCGAACCCCTTTTGATGTTTGATGTTGTACAGCTCTGCACTTGGTGGTTTCACTGGAAAACATTCTTACAATATCGCATGATCAGGAAATGGTCACATTTCAGCAGAGAGAGACAAAAGACGTCTGGTTCGGTTACACAAACCAGACACGGAGCCCTTTAATGAGGTCAGAGGTCAGCTAACAAGAAAGTCTACGCAGGCTGAACCAGAATCAGAACTCTGGGTTTTATTTTATTCTGTGATCAGTTACATGACGAGGACGGGAAACAAAAGCATCACAGCATCCACAGGCTTCTTTGGTTTATCTGAATGTCTTCACCTTCAGTCACACTGTGTTTCTTTACAGACAAACTGGTTTGTTTTCAGTGCAACAAATTCGTGATTTTGAAGTGGCCTAAATCATCTTTACTATTTTGATTGCTTATAACGTAAGGAATTGGTGAATTAACTCCTCGTCTCTCAGAGGACATGTATGACTACTATCCAACAAAGGTTCAAAAAAGGCAACTGGACTTGTAGAGTTTTTTTTTGAGAAGGCGTTTCACCACTCATCCGAGTAGCTTCTTCAGAACTGAAGAAGGACTCTACAAGTCCAGTTGCCTTTTGAAACGTCTTCTCAAAAAAACTCTACAAGTCCAGTTGCCTTTTTTGAACCTTTGTTGAATATACCATGACCTGGATGACTGAGAACCTTCACAGACATATGTATGACTACTGTTACTCTTCTGTCCATCATCACATTAAACCCCCCTACACTTAATAATTTGTGGGTTTGTAAGTTGGTCTGACCTGCAGTATGCTGCTTTTCCAACAGACCAAGTACTTAAGTTTGGATCCTACCTCCACCACATCCACCATGTTGATGGTTGACAGTATTTTCTTCACAAACACAAGAAGAGCTAGCTCCATGTTCTGTTGGTTTCACTGGGAACTATACCCTGACCATTCCACACTGCAATACAACTCAACAAATGCTAACCTGGTACGTTGCCATGAGGTCCACGTTCAAACAAAGAAACCGATCGAGATCAGCGTTGTGAATTTGAGCATAGATCGCCAAATAAATGGAGCCTAGCTACCGTAGATGTAGAGACAGCTCCTTATGAACATTCCTCTCATGGAGTTTGAACTTTGTCTGTTTCCCCCAGCTGTTCAGTGACATCCTGGTTCCTGTCGTGGTTGGCTTAGCGTTTGTCGGCTGCTGCCTTCAGTGAATAAGAAAACCACCTAAAATGATCTCTCCTTTGATTAAAAAGAGATTTTAAAGTGCATTCAGTGAAGATAAGCTGTCAAAATAAAACTAATTTAATATAAGATGTATTTTGAAACTGCTTGCAGATTTGTGTATTTTAAAATGTTTTACTGCATAAACAGCAAAAGTTTAGGATTAAGAATAATGCAAGGAATCCAAGAAAAGATGATTTTGCATTATTTATTTATTCTTTTGCTGTTCAAGCCACAGGCATGTGTGTGTGTGTTTAACAGGCGAGTTTAAAGCGTGTGTTTGCAGCGCAGCAGTCTAATCCTGACCAGTATTTACAGGAGAAACCTCAGGACGCTGGACACGGCCTTTTGATCCATCTGCACGCTCCGGTGCTCGGCTTAAACAACGGGAAGGAAATGAAATAAACTGTGGTAACGTGGAGGGCTGCAGCACCGCGGCCCACCATCCAGATGGACGTGAATATAGAATGAAAATTATAGGTGTAATCTTCCTACTTTAGCTCAGACGGTGATCAGGAGTCTCCCGGTGACTCAGCAGGTTATGGACCGTGACTTGAACGTCAGCTGTCTGAGCTGCGTGTCACTTTTTCTGTCTGCTAGATGATTCTTCAGAGCCAGTTTTCCACATTTCTTCATAAAATTGACTCAAAACACAAGTTCTGAAAGTAGACGAAGATAGAACCCAATCAGACACATTAAACACAGAAGTATCAGACTTTGGGATTTGTTTATTCAAACAATACTGTGCCACTATTGTGCTGAACTGCTGTGGGGCTGCAAATGAACTTCTGGATTTGTCTACGTCTGTGTCTATACTTGGAATACTTACAGTGCAAATTAAAAGTTTTTGGAGCTTTGAGAATTTTTCACATTTCTGCATTAAAATGACTCAAAACATCAGTGGATTTACACACAAGGTCTGGAAGTAGACAAAGAGAAACCAATCACACAAAATAAATAGAAATATTATACAAGTGTGTTTGTTTATTCAGTAGAAAGAGCCAATATTACATATCAGAGAGGTGCTCCTCTAGGATTCCAAGTTGATTTCAAGATCAAATCAAAGTCCAACTGCTCAGAAGTGTTTCCATCAATGTAATGAGACTCAGGTGTGGTTCAGTTCCTGGTTTAGTGTCAATAAATCAGGGATTTATCTCAGTCTGATCTTCACAACACATGTTTGTGGACAAAGGAGCTTTCTGAGGAGCTCAGAGAAAGAGTTGTTGTTGCTCATCAGGCTGGAAAAGGTTCCAGAACCATCTCTAAAGAGTTTGGAACCCACAAATAATCCACAGTCAGACAGATTGAAGACGACTGTTCCCCTCCACAGGAGTGATCCACCAACAAAGATCACTCCATAATAGTCTGAGAGGTCCCAAAGGAACCCAGGGGAACTTCTAAGCAGCTAAAGGCCTCTCTCTCAGTGGCTGATGTTAATGTTGATGAATCCACTGAACAACCATGGTGTGATGGACAAAGACACTCAGTCATCCAGGTCGTGGTTCATCCAGATAAAGGTTTCTTGAAGATGTTTCACCAACTTGTAACTCACATGGCCAGATACTCACTGGCATCTGTTTTGGTTCTCTAATGATTCATTAATGTCCAGGGACTCTTGTTTCAAGGTATCAATGGGATCAACTATAACCTGGATGACTGAGAACCTTCACAGACATATTAACACTTGTAGGTTTTATAAAGACGAGAACGCAGCAAGCTGACAGTTGGCTGTACGCCAGTGTCTGCAGTCGGACCTCACTCTGATTGGAGGATTGTGCATCCAATTATTTTCATATCTGATCATAGAGGTTCTCCAATCTGCATTTTGGCAACTAGTCATGAGGCGCTATCGGCCGAGGATCAGAGGATCCATCTGAAGCCAAAATATCTTTAATTTGAGCGTCCAATAACAATTAAAATCTTTTTTTTAAAAATCCCTAAAATGTCTTTTTTTTTTTTTTTTCAGGATCACTGAACATGGATATTCAAATAAAAATATTTTATTTTTATAAATTAAAAAATAGAAAAAAAAAATTGTTCATGGAACAACAAGTTTGAAGGTAAATAAAATTATACAGAAGTCTCAAAAATAAATTCCGGTAACAGAAGGAACAAAACCAGTCGGATTTATTTCCTCCTTCATTAAATTCCAGCAGCAGAAACTAGAACCATCTTGTCGTCTCCAATCAGAGCCGATCAGTCTCTTTTGCACATTTTAATGTTTTTTTGTGAAGCACTTCACAACGTTGACTAGACGGAGCTGTGGATTTACACACTTAAACCAACACACCTTCCATGGCTACACGTTGTCAGTGAAAACCAGTTTCTCATAATATTTGCTGGCCACCCCGTGGTGATGTTTTTCTTCTCGCTGTATTTATGTGGTTTCATTGCGTTGGTCGCGGCGCGCCAGCTCTGGGCGGTTTTACGTTGGAGTGGCAATGTTTGTGAAGAGGGTAAGAGTGGGAGAGAGGTGTCGAGTTCGGACCAAACCGGACTCAGTGTGTGGGTGTTTGCAGAAAACCGTGTCGGCCGACATTGATGGTGTAGAGCATGGGGGGGTCGAACTCATTTAAATTCAGGGGCCACAATGAATGAATAACAACAACTTCTGATTGTTCCCTTTGTTTTAGCGCAAAGAAGAACAAGTACATTATAATATCTTATTAGTGCAACTCCTGCCGTTTAGTTCTGGGTGTTGTGTTCTGCCCACTTCTCTGACAGTTGACAAATTAGGAATAGCAGTTATTTTTATTGAAATATTGCAATTAATGTCTTCTATGTAATTTTCGCACTTTGCAAATTGGATCCTCTGACTGGTCGGTTTTTATTTTGTACAGTTTTGTTACAACTGGATTTTCAAGCATCTCTTCCCATGAATTTGTCCAAAGTAGAGTTTCAGACTAAAACCAAGTAGATTTGTGTTGATCCAAGGAGAATGTGACCAGAACAGTTTAGTCAGTAGCAATAGTTTCTACTTCCAGTCAGTACTGTCATTGCTCTGGACTGGATTTCATCTCTGACTGACAATGAAACAATTAATTCCATTTGGTCATTATCTGGTTTTAATATGTTCACAGATGCTTGAAAGAAGAAACTCTAACTCTGACAGAGTAGTTGTGTTCATCTAAAACCTTTAGGATTGTTCTAGATTGTTCACATCTGAATCAGTAACAAGTTCTAATAGTTTATTAAGAGAACTTAGGAACCAGACACTTAGAAAGAGTCACATGATCTAAAACATAATATAAGTAAACCAGTACTGTCCAGGATAAATGAACCTGCGTTGCCTTGTATCAAGGAGAACCTACCTTCAAACCTTTCTTACGTTGTTTCAACATAAACTGAACATTAAAACCTTCATAAAGCTCAGATTTAGTGCAGGCCTGTTGTGTTAGAGTTCATCCATTTTCATTGGTGTACCTAATAAACTGGCAAGTGAGTGTATTTTTCACACGGTGGTGAGTAAATGAATAAAAAGGCAGAAGGAAGGAGGTGCAGTGGAAAAAGACACCAGACTGAAATCCGTCGTAGACCATACCTGAGCGTTTGCAAATCTTTAGTCGGTGAGATACAATATGTGTATATAATATATTTCATGTACAGTATATAATATATATATGTGTGTGTGTCGTCTGGCTCTTGTAAGCGTGTCCATGTGTGTGGGAATGAAAGCTATTTAAGCAGCATTACTCCGCTCGTGAGCTGCCAAGTACCTGTCGCCTCGACTTCTCTTCCCCTCTTTGTCCTCTCTTTCTCAATATGGCCAACACCTGCAGAAACAGTGCAGACACAAACACACACACACATGTGAGAACAGAAAAGCATCTTAGAATGTATGTGAAAACTTAAATGAATTCATAAAAAACAACATCTCTTCCAGTCGTCTTCCTTTGGTTCCTGTCAGATAATAAACTTCTTTGCATCTCCAGGTCTGCGTCAGTGAATGTGCAGCACTGAGGATGAAGTAGGTGTTTTATTTTTTTTCTTCCTGCAGTCCAGACAAAGAAGTGAAGGAAACAGAACTTTCTGTGGTGAATCACTGATGATGATTGTGTTTCTGTTTCTAGGTGACTGTACAGGAGGAGAATCTGTCCCTGCGTTAAGTTACTTTCAGGTGGGGGCAGTTGAAGCCGAACCAGCTTCCTTCCCCCACGCATTTTATTCAGTGTGGTCGTTAATCAACACCAAATACCAGCTCTGGACTTGTGTACTTGGTGTTTGGGCATTCTGAAATACAGACTCCGGATGACGGGAAACCGCAGGACTGTCATTCTGGAACTGGAACATGCATTCTAGGTTTCCTGTCTGTACCAAGTCCACACAAGGTACCTTCAGACGTGTCCTCGATAAAACAGACAGGGCCAGAACACATCCAGGTATCTGGTAAGCTGGTGATTGACAGCAGAGTAACAGCGACTCTTACTCTGACTACACAAGCCATTACACAACTCAAAGAAACTTCCACTGACACCGTGTTACGGCCCCTGCCCTCACTGCCCTTTGTTGAGATGTTCTACGTCAGTTTGGATGTAGATGTTCCTGTTCTGTCCTTCGTCTTCATCTTCTCCTGCTTATCCCCAGGCGTTCCCAGGCCAGACGAGAGATATAATCCCTCCATCGTGTCCTGGGTCGGCCCAAGGTCTCCTTCCGGTGGGACATGCCCGAAACACCTCTCCCGTGAGGCGTCCAGGAGGCATCCTTACCAGATGCCCTAGCCACCTCAACTGACTCCTCTTGATGTGGAGGAGCAGCGGCTCTACTCTGAGCTCCTTACCTTGTCTCTAAGGCTGAGCCCAGCCACCCTGCGAAGGAAACTCATTTCGGCCGCTTGCATTCGCGATCTTGTTCTTTCGGTCATTACCCAAAGTTCATGACCACAGGTGAGGGTTGGGACGTAGATCAACCGGTAAATTGAGAGCTTCTCCTTTCGGCTTAGCTCTCTCTTCACCACGACCGACCAGTTAAGCATCCTGCATCACTGCAGATGCCGCTCCAATCCACCTGTCGATCTCCCGCTCCCTCCTACCCTCAACAGTCGCTTGGTTCTGGCTCCGATCTTCCTCTTGGACTGATTGTTGTGTGATTGCAGAGGCCTCACTTTGCCCAGGCGCACTATTTAAACATGACTCTGCAGCAACTGGAATTTAACATGAAACAGTTTGCCCCAATACTTGTCTTGTGAGCCGAAGTATTTAGTTGAGTGACGACTTTGTGATCTTTAAGGACGTCTTGTGGCCTAAGAGCTGAGACACCTTCTCAATCTGGATAGTAATTCATTGTAGAGACACATTTTGGTTTTGGGGTGTTGCTTATTGCTGATCATCACCCTCTCATCCAGCCTTAGCGCTGCTCCTTCTGTTTTGTTTCACTTGATCACCGAAAACAATAAACCTTCACAAAAAAAACCCCAAAACTCTTCACATCTGGTTTGATGTTGCTCACCTCTTGCCCCAGCTGGGTCGGTGCGGCTGCAAAAGGGCAGGACCTCACACCTCATTTTTAACAGGAGCAAACCTTGAGCAGCTCATATGGAGGGACACAGGGATGCTTGAGGCCAGCCGGACGAGTAGAGACAGAAAGGTGGAGAAAGGAAGACAGGAGGAGGCGAAGAGATAAATTCATACAAACATCTGGATTTAACATACATGCAACTGGAGGAAAAGCTTTAATCCCCAGTTACAGAAAGTAAAGAATGTTCTTAAAGTTCATTAAATATAATACCTTCTGGTTTCTTTCTTGTTCATGCTTTCACGGCCACACACAGAGCTGGACGGATCCTGAAGTACACAACAGTCACTGGTGACGCTGCTGCACTCTGTGAACCATTATCATTACCAGGTGTTGAAAGGAAGACATATCATTACTAGAGATTCATCAATCACCACAGCTCCCCTCATACACAAACTCCAGCTGCCAGAAGATGTAAAACATTTTCACCACCTGTGCGCTCTGGCTCATTTTTATTTATTCATTTATTTTCCCAGTAATGTCAGAGAGAAGATGAATATGAAGACGTTTTTTTGTTCCTGTGCAGCAGATCCTGTGAAGAACAGAGGTTTTACTGCTTGTGTCAAAGACCAGAGGTTACTGGTAGGTGAGAGAGTCCAGGTGTAGTTTCTAAGTCGATGCTGAACCTGTGTTCTTTATTGATCAGCTCTGGATCTGGATCCATCACTGATCAGATCTTGATATATTCATCTTCTTATGGAGCTTTGGTTTCTACACAGTGTTTTAGAGCTTCATGCTCTGTCCCTTTAGAAGCCTCCAGTCTCTATAGTTTGATGCTGAGAAAGATCCTCTTTGTTCCCAACAACAATTTCAGTTCTGATGTTTCCCAGCATCACTATGCTGCTTAGACACAAATGTTCTCTAACAGCTGAACAGCTTCATAGAACAAACCTCTGATGAGTCATGTGAACGTCAATGGAAGTAGACGACGTGAGGAAATCTGTGTCATTATTGAGGTCTCCAAAACTCTGGTGACTCATCAGAGAATGGACATCGTCACACTGTTAAAATAATCGCCTAAGTCATTTTTTGTCAAAATTGTTTTTTTTTGCCTAAATAATCTCCTCATGACGCCAGCCACCTATGATAAAATCGCCTACATCCTCTGTTGATCAGATCATGTGATTTTACCCCTTTAAGATAATGGCTTATGTCAAGTGTGTGACACTTTTGGTGAAGTTGTTTGTGTTTCCTGAAAAACTTGAAAAAATGAGTTAGGCAATTATTTTAACAGGGTGACGACATGGGCCTTCTGAGGGTGTCCTGTTGTTAGTGGGGGGGAGGGGCCTCTGTGGATCATCCCACAGATACTTGATCAGTTTGACATCTAGTGAATTTGGAGGCCAGGTCAACACACTAACCTCTTGTTAGTGAATTACATGGTTACAAGGTTACAAGGTTGGACATAATTCCAGGAAGGACTGATTCAAGGACTGGGACAGGACAACGAAATAAAAGGGGAACAAAAGGGGCTGGTAAGGTGAAGAGTGAGTCAACAGAAAACCAAAAGAACATTGGAAAAGCCATAAAGGGCAAAAACTAAAGGAAAGCACAACAGACAAAGTGAAGTAAAACAAAGGACGCTATCTACACAAAGGCTGACGAGGCACAGGTGAGACTATGGCTTGAGGGTCACAGCATAAAGTGGAGACAGAGCTCCAAAAATAAAGGGTTTATTTTATAAAAGATAAAGGTGACGGGTGAGTTGAGGTGAGCTTCAGCAGCTAAAGACTGCAGATGTCTTCTCAGACCTTTAAAGCCTTGTCTTTTATCCACACCTCCACAGGTGTGTCTGGTTAAGACGATTAAGGCCAGGAAACACCTGAAGTACGAAAACACAGACAGGAAGTAAAGCAAGACACGAAACGCCAGGGAAAAAAAACTTTTTCAAAATTAAAGAAACAGGAGACAAAGAAAAACAGGATTATAGAGGAGGTTAAAAACACATAAAACACAACGTTATTAAAAAAAAACAGACTGAATAACTGACAGGTGGCTTGAAGAAAAGTCTGAGGGTCATCAAGGTGATCAGATTAGAGTCATGGTTTTACTGGTGTTTATATATACACACACACCGATCAGCCACAACATTATGACCACTGACAGGAGAAGTTAATAACATTTAAACCATCTTGTGACAGTTCAGTGTTCTGCTGGTTCTTCTTCTGGACCTGGCATTCATTGGTGTGGATGTTCCTTAGACATGTAGCACCCACCTAGACCAGACCAGGCACCCCCACCCCATAGCAATGACACTCCTTGATGGCAGCAGCCATCCCCAGCAGGATGCAGCCTGACACAGACACACACACAAAAACACTTTAGGAACAACTAAAAAAAAAACATGACGAACAGCACAAGGTGTTGACCTGGCCTCCAAATTCACTAGATCCCAAACTGATCAAGTATCTGTGGGATGATCCACAGAGGCCCCTCCCCTCAAAGCCCCCCCCCCCCCCCCCCCACACACACACACACACTAACAACAGGACACCCTCAGAAGGCCCATGTCCATTCTCTGATGAGTCACCACTGTTCCATTTCCAGAATGACCGTCCTGCGTCCTTACTCAATTGTGAAGTTTGGACACTTAGCAGTGAGAAATGTCTAGGGAGTTCTTCTTCTTCCTCTTCTGCCGCTGCTGCTTCGGATTCTTGTCTTTCTTTTAGTTTGTTTGGTTGTTGGCCAACCACCTTATTACAGCCAGGGTTAGGGGGTCAGGGTTAGGGGGTCAGGGTTAAGGGGTCAGGGTTAGGGCTTATCTGCCGGACTCGAGTGTGGATCAACCGATCTCCAGCAACTATTTGCACCATCTGAGATCATGTGTGGTGTTTCAGTCAATGGTCCTGATCTGGTTTCAATGATCTAAATACAGAGTCCCTTTTGGGTCAAAGGTGTCAGAACTCTGAAATCTGAAGTGTGTGTATAAAAGATAAAGTAAGATAACCCTTCACTTATCACACAGTGGGGAAATTTGCAGCAGCAGACAGTTTAAGAACAATAGCACACAGGAGATTAAATAAAAACCTAAATGTTAAATAAGTACAAAAAATAGAAAATGAAATACAATAGAAGTCGTACGTATGGCAGCAGATTTGGTTGTACAGACTAACAGGAACAGTAGAAATACTTTTGGTCTGGACTGTATATTTGCCCCGGCAGAGAATAAAAATGTGAAGCTCCTACAGTATTTCCTTGACGACACGTTTAGGGTCTAAGTTCTCTCTGCTGTGGCGTTTCAGCACTTCCTAAACACAACCTGTTAATCAGTCAGTGGGCCGTAAATCACCGCTCAATTCGGAAGCCGCGAAACAGACATTTATTTAGAGGGAAACGTTACAGATAATTAATTACGCCTCCGTTACGCTCGGCTGCTCCACGGCTGACCGGTCTGTTTATGACAGTCAGCAAATATATGGAGGAAGAAGAAGAGACGAGACACCTACACACAAGTCGGTTTCATTCAGGAAGTTACCGTGTCGAGGCCCGCCGCCACCACCACCGCCGCCACACCTCCTCGGATACGAGGGCGGAGAGAAAACACGGGTGGTATGAATTCTTTAACAGACTCCAGTCACAGCTTTTGGCCGACGCTCTTCTGCATCAAGGCATTCCAGCAGAGACACATAATTTGTCTGTTTCCTCCTATTTGTGTGCTGAACTGCTGCGTTACATAAAGAGGAGGATGGATGTGGGGGTGTATATGAACTCCTGGGTTTGTCTACGCCTGTGTCTATACTTGGAATACTTAAAGTGCAGATTAAAAGTTTTTGCAGCCTCAAGAATTTTTCACATTTCTGCATAAAAATAGTTTAAAACATCAGTGAATTTACACACAAGGTCTGAAAGTAGACAAAGAGAACCCAATCACACAAAATAAATAGAAATAGTATACGAGTGTGTTTGTTTATTCAGTAAAATGAGCCAATATTACATATCAGAGAGGTGCTCCTCTAGGATTAAATCACAGTCCATGTGTTCAGAAGTGTTTCCATCAATGTAATGAGACTCAGGTGTGGTTCAGTTCCTGGTTTAGTTGAAATAAATCAGGGATTTGTCTCAGTCTACTCTTCACAACACATGTTTGTGGACAAAGGAGCTTTCTGAGGAGCTCAGAGAAAGAGTTGTTGTTGCTCATAAGGCTGGAAAAGGTTCCAGAACCATCTCTAAAGAGTTTGGAACCCACAAATCTGGACCAGGACGTTCTTGTCATCATTGATGGACCAATGAATTCTGAATTCTACCAGTGAACTATAAAAGAAAATGTCAGGACATCTGTCCATGAGCTGAATGTGAAGAGAAACTGGGTCATGCAGCAAGACAACGAGCCCAAGAACACAAGTGGTTCTACAAAAGAACGGTTAAAGAAGAACAAGATGAATGTTTAGGAACGGCCAAGTCAAAGTCCTGACCTTAATCCAATAGAAATGTTGTGGAAGGACCTGAAGCAAGCAGTTGATGTGAGGAAACCCACCAACATCTCAGAACTGAAGTGGTTCTGTTCTGAGGAATGGGCTAAAATTCCTCCAAGCTGCTGTAGACCACTGATCAGCTGTTACCAGAAACATTTAGTGACAAGGAGGTCACAGCAGATACTGGAGACAAGGAGGCTCTGACTTTAACACCTCACAAAGGTCTTTCTACCAATCATTTGATTTTCAATCCACATAGATCTCCATCTTAAAACAGAAATAAACCAGTTACCAGTCTTAAAATCTTAAAGTTGTTCACAATTAAAGGGGAATGCTATGCTATGCTATGCTACGCTGTTGATTTCAATGACAGTCTGAGGTTTTCCCACCTGACACAACTCTACACTCAATCTCCTTCCATGTCGTGTTCACAACTCCTTAAAGTGGTTCATTGTGGCACCAATTCAGAGTGAAAATGGCATTTGAATAAAATAACTTCCACAAGGATCTCGTTATTTGCTCTATCTTTGACGGCTAACATTAGCTAATGTGGCTAGTAGAGCAGTGTGTCCAGCTGTGTTGTCTAGTGCACACATTTCTGCCATCTGAGTAAAACGACGAGGACTAAGTCAAATAATAAAATAAAAAAATGAAATAAAACACATGGAAAAAGAATCAAAGATGCGCCTTCCATGGAAACACGACTCTTCCTCAACAACACGCCGTGGCGTGCTTCTGCTCTTACACTCGCAGCAGAGCGGACAGATATGAATGGACTTTCTGTATCTTAACACGAAACATGTACGCCTCAGTCAAATGCTTTCCAGGCTGGAGGTTTGCCCTGAAAAGACAGCTATGTTTTCACAGCAGAACAGAAACCGTGGCTTTTTTTTTTAATTCCTGCAGGAGGAGGAGGAGGAGGAGGAGGAGGAGGAGGAGGGCGAAGCAGCAGCACAGCACTAAGTCTTGATTTAAAGTTGGAGGTTCAAACTGGACTGAAAAAGCTCTCAGCTGCTCTTCTGCCAAACCTTAAAGATGTTGAACTCTGTAGAGAAATACTCCCATTCTGAGCCGTGCATTTAGACTGTAACTTGGTCTGTCAACACATAATGCCTCCCCCTAACCCCAAACCTAATCTAATTGCAGCCTTTATCAGATTTGAACCCTCAAAAAGTTGTGAGGTCCAGAAAAAAATGGCCTCACAAGGACAACATGGCCCCACAACATTGGCGTTCTGCAAAGGTTTGGCCCCCACAACTCAATAAAAACAAGAGCACACACACACGCACACACACACACACACACATACATGCTGGGAAAGTCATACACAGCTGTGAACGGAGGTGTCATACGCCGCGTGCCAGATAAAACAACTCTGTTTTTCTTTTTAGCAGCTATTGGCACAACCACGTGATAAATTTCCTCCCTAACATCTGTCAAAGAAAAACCATGAGCGCCTTTTCTTTTTCTTTTTTCACTACAAAAAAAGTTAAACACTGTTCAGCTCGGCCAAGTCGGACCTGATCTGATAGCAGCATGATCCCGTTTAGAAGGAGACGGAGGCGGCAAAGACATGAAGGTTTTATTGTTGTAATCTGATGCTGATCAATCAATAATCTGCTGAGAGACTAGGAAGCTAGTTTGGGCTACTATTAGCTAGGAAGTTAGGATGGGCTACTATTAGCTGGGAGGCTAGGTAGCTACTATTAGCTGGGAAGCTAGGAAGTTAGGAAGAGCTACTACTAGATAGGAAGTTAGGAAGAGCTTCTATTAGCTAGGAAGCTAGGAAGGGCTACTATTAGCTGGGAGGCTATGTAGCTGGAAAGAGCTAATATTAGCTAGGCAGCTATGAAGCTGGATGAACTGCTATGAGCTGAGAGGCCAGGAAGCTGGAAGGACCTACTATTAGCTGGGCAGCTAGGAAGCTTGCTAGGGATAGCTACTGTAAGCTGGGAGGAAGCTAGGAAGAGCTATTGTTAGCTGGAAGGTTAGAAAGCTAGGGAGAGCTATTGTTAGCTGGTAGGCTAGGAAGATAGGAAGAGCTATTGTTAGCTGGCAGGCTAGAAAGCTAGGAAGAGCTGTTAGCTGGCAGGTTAGAAAGCTCGGAAGAGCTATTGTTAGCTGGGAGGCTAGAAAGCTAGGAAGAGCTGTTAGCTGGCCGGCTAGAAAGCTAGGAAGAGCTATTGCTAGCTGGGAGGCTAGGAGGTGCCATGGGCTTCCTGTTTCTTTTCTCGTTCTCTTGCTAATACGGTCCTTATACTGAGATAGACCCAAATGCACAGACTCTGGAAACTACAACTTCATGTAAACTTTTCAAAATTAGAAAAGATTTACCTGAAAGAAACAAACAAATCCATGAAAGCAGCTGTTTTACATTGTATATATCTGTATTAAACACATTTAGATGCAGAGGATTCCTATAGTGAAGTCAAATCGTTATCCCTCTTCTCAATATAATTCAACAATATTTTAAACATCTCACGTGAAATCTAATCTGCACATAACGTGGTGGGAGGACCAGCGGGACGGAGACGTGGAGTTTGTTCAGGTCTGGAGCTCTCGCTGGGTGTGTGCGGTCCTCTCATGGGAAAAACACACACAAGTGCTTTTGCAAACCTTCCCAAAACATCACTGTTAAACGGCGTAATGGGGGCGGCCATTAAAGTTGTGTTCGATGAAGTTAAGACCCGTTAAACAAGCCTCTCGTTTTTAACTTTGGCGATGGAGGGCATGTGTTTCTGATTACATCCGAGCGGGGAAACACAATAGGCCTCTTCAGCCGGGCTCTTGATCCTGTTCGCTTGGATTCGGTCTGACACTTTGCCACAGTTCCCGGCCACAAACAGCGACAAGGAAACCTGAGACCCGTAAACAGGCCATGTTTCTGCTTTACTGCAGATTTCTGGGCTTGAGGAGTCGAACCACCGAGTTCACTCCAACGTAATCTGATTATGGGGTCCGTGGAGAGGGGGGCGGCCGCGGCTTGGGGCCAATAGAACTGCATTATGGAGTAATATGGAGTCCATTCATGTAGTATATAGATGTTCAGTTTGAGGGCACCATCATTCATTACCTCTAAAACCATTCACTCAAAGAATAACTGGTAGATGCTGCCATTGACTTTTAGCTCTAAGTCCTGGTTATTTGAGTGATCTGGTCTCTACTGTCCAGGTTAAACTGGTCTCAGTCCACATGTGGAGGCGGTCTGGGACACATGTGACCTCCTTCCTTTGGTAGTGTAAACACACAATGAGTCCTGGGTCACATTAAAGACCAGTGACCTGGTTCCTCTGAGGATGGAAGCTTCCAGGGTTCAGTTCTAATCTGAGTCTTTGTCTCTAAAATGAATCAGATCTTAACATGTGAGAGTCTTTCCATCTGGTTCCAACATCTGGATCATGTCTCCAAGTCAACCAGCAGCTGTTGATGGTTCTGATCCAGCGGTAGGTAGAGATCCATTAGAGACAGCAGCTGCTACAATATTCTACTGACCACATGATGGCGCTGCTGATTTACAGACACACAAACTGAGATCAGATCTCAAGTGCTGGCTGGGGACACATGTGGAGACACATTTATATTAAGACCAGCTGGATGGACAGGTGAGACCAGGTGAGACCAGGTGTTACTGATCACTGTTAACTACTTAATATCCAGAAACCTCCAGAACAGCATTACAACAACAGAGACAAGAACGAAAAAAAAAAACATAAATGAACATAAATTGTTCAACCACAATATTTTGTAGGGATGCACTGAAAATTTTCGTCCGAAAAACCGAAAATGCAATTTTGGGCCATTTTCGGAAATTCGAAATTACTGGGGTTGTTGCTTGCATCATCACAACATCCTGTGACGATAAATTTTCGTCCGAAACGCCATTTTCGTTTTTTCGGACGAAAATTTCGGACTTTTATCGCCAAAACAACATGTGCAAGCAACAACCGCCGCAATTTTCGGCCGAAAATGGCCTGAAAGTGCATTTTTGGTTTTACGGCCAAAAATTTTCGGTGCATCCCTAATATTTTCTTCAGAGAAGGAGCATTTTAAAAAACCCACAATTGTTAAAAGCTTTGTCATTTTAATGGGTGGATATGATAAGAAAAAAATTAACCCAACAAAAATACAGTCTTTTCCAAACCGTTGTAAACCGTCCTTTGTGTTTGACAACCTTTTATAACCAAGTATATAAAAGCTGAACAGGAGTAAAACCAAAGATAGAGGAGCAGTAACATTACAGCCAACAACAGCCGAGCCGTTGTGTTTCCTTTTTAAACAATCCCTCTCCATCACAGGAGGGAGAAAAACATACCGCGAAGTCAATTTCCCAATTACGCTTCATTTCCCGTGAAGCCAATGTGATTTTACAGCGTCATAAATCATAGGAAATATCAGTCAACATAAATCATACGCAGAGATTTAAATCAGCTGTTGGTATAATCCAGCGCCTGCATCTCAGATGGGCTAATGTGTGGAAATGTGTGATAATTCAAGCCAGGCGCTCTCTCTGTGGGGAAAAGCATTTCCCAATGTCCATTTAACAGCTCCATGCCTCCCTCAGCTTGTTGCTGCTCTGCTCACGGCAGATAAAGCCTGATTAGTGGGATACGCTCGACTTGAGAGGAACACGTTGAGGATTAACTTAATGTAACTTCTGATTTCTAGAGCTAGACTCAGATTTTAATGTGAAAACACATAAATCTTTGTCTCAGTTATGACGTTGGTGGATTTTAATTAATGTAAAGACTAAACAAATAACGTGATGCTAGCGGAACTTATTTTATTCAAATGTCCAGAACAGCAGCTTTCAGTTAGATATTTAGTTTTAATATTAATCTTCATCATCTGCTGCACTCACCACTGTCTTACTTTTATTTTGTCGTCTTGAGGAAAAACTTCTTTTCATTTTGAGTAACTGTCAAACTGAAACACTTTAAAGAGTCATGGACACGACATGGAACGGGACTGAGTGCAGAGTTGTGTCAGCTGGGGGCCCCACAGGGAGGTCTTCTACTGCTGTAGTTAGCCTGGGACCCCGACCAGTCACCTTCATCACCTGCTGAAAAGCTGCAACTCTGCTTTCCAAATGAGACAGTGACCGATTTGACCGATTCCTTCCCTACAAGACACGACAAACTGCCACAAACGGACATTATGCAGAAATATTCATGTTCTTAGTGGTGGCTGAAGGCTAAAGAGACGTTCAGCTGGATGAGAAACTGGATGTTTCAACTGTTCCCATTTCACTTTATAAAAGAAAAACATCTCAACCCAATAAAATAACAGCTAATGGCGGCTTTATTTGCATCCAGGGGATGAAACTGAGATCAGATCTCAAGTGCTGGCTGGGGACACATGTGAAGACACATTTTAATTAAGACCAGGTGGAGACAGGAACTTAAAGATGGACAGTTGTCTGAACAAGACCAGATCTCATTGACTGGACACAAAAAACAGGACCACAGACACTCATTGGACCTGATACCATAAAATCCCAACTCTTCTGACTCCAAAAAGAACCAGCTCCTCTCTGCAGATATTAAATCATCATGTCTTTCACGGTTTCATTTCACGCTCAGGACCTTTAAATAACCTGATAGCTCAGTGTAGCTAAGTGGCTAACATAATCCCTGGTTTGGTTTTTCAGTGAACTACACCATCTCTGGTCCAAGGTAATGTTTCAGACTTTGAAAAGCATCTGGAAGGATCCTGGCTCCAAATGGAAAAGATGTCACAGATTCACGGCTTCAATAAAACCAACAGTGAGTTTAGTGTCCAGTCTCTATCCAAAGCTAAGCTAACCTAGCTGCAGGATCTAAATAAGGCCATGTCCCAAAATGGTGAGACAATGGATGGTAATCGTTCCAAATATTCAAGCTGGTCTTGTTTGTTCCTGTGTTAAAATGCCAAACATCCGTTATATATTTGTTGCATCTACTATCAATCAGGTCCTATTTTTAGTCTGAAACGTACTCAGAGAAGCCGTTTGCTCTCACGGCTAGGGTTTTAAAAGTGAGTCTCCCAGAGGGAAAAAATAAACAGAGAGCGCGTTCTTATCTTTAACTGGCATTTGTTGCTAAACTTAGTTCTGTCAAGTCTGAGTGAATGTGTTCCTTCCCACATCTGAAAAGAATGAGCTGATTGTTGACCGGCACACAAATCACAAGTCCCATAAATCAAAGTCTTTGACCAGAACACATTTTTCATTTAACCTGCTGTGAACGGAAATTTGCATCTCGAGGAGTGATCATGGAAACTACAGCAGCACTGAAATACCTTTTTTATTGTGTGTTAATGAGGAGACAAGGCCTCTACAGCTGCTGCAGGCTCTCAACAAGTGCTTTCCAAACTCCGAGTGTGTCCTGCGCAGAACATGAGCTTCTCTTGGGGTTAAAACCCAAACTGAAATGTGTTGATTTTCTCAAGCTCCTGTCTCAACGCGTTGATTCTGACGCTAACTGCAACATTTCCCCGAGCGGTCTGCTCTTTGTCATTTTTAAATCCGGATTCAGCCCTGCTCAGCGTCGCTCAGTTTCCACCTCGTCAGTCCAGGGGTGATACCGCTCGCATGCCTCGGCTTTGATTAAAGGGAAATGCTTACACCACTGCGTCTCCAAGAGAAACAAGCCACTGGCTCTGTGCAGATGGCTTCGTCCAATCGGTGTGGAGCTCTACGGGGGCAGGTGCTTTAACCGTGTGGACACTCCCACATTTTGCAGCTGTTGTATGTGTTGCTTAGCAACAGTAGAGATGACTTTAAAGCTTTACACACTGTCTGGGCTCAAAGCAAACATTATGAAACAATGGGAATCAGGGCAGATACATGCTACCGCCTGGCTGAAAGAGACACTGCTCGTAGGTTGTTCCTTCATGAAGTCTCTTTGTGATTGTTTTGAGTCACTTTGTGGCTGTTTTAAGTATCATTGTAATTTTGAGTCTCTTTGTAGTTTTGAGTCTCACCGTCATTTTAAGTCTCTTTGTAGTTCTGAGTCTAGTTTTGGTTGTTTGGGGTCTTTGTAGTTGTTTTAAGTTTCCTTTTAGTTGTTTTGAGTCTCTCTGTAGTTCTGAGTCTCGTTTTGGTTGTTTTCACTCTTGTTGTGATTGTTTTGAGTCTCTTTTTGGTTGTTTGGGGTCTTTGTAGTTGTTTTAGGTTTCTTTTTAGTTTTTTTGTGTCTCTCTGTAGTTGTTTTAAGTTTATTTTTAGTTGTTTTGAGTCTCTCTGTGGTTGTTTTGAGTATTCGTAGTTGTTTTGTGTCTCTTTGTGGATGTTTTGACTTTTGTTGTGATTGTTTTGAGTCTCTTTGTAGTTGTTTCAAGTTTCTTTGTAGTTGTTTAGAGTTTCTCTGTGGTTGTTTTAAGTTAGTTTCTTTTTAGTTGTTTTGAGTCTTCGTAGTTGTTTTGTGTCTCTTTGTGGATGTTTTGACTTTTGTTGTGATTGTTTTGAGGCTCTGTAGTTTTTCTAACTGTCTTTGTGGTTGTTTTGAGGTTTTTTGTGGTCATTTTTGTGTCTCTTCGTAGCTGTTTTGCATCTCTTTGTGGTCTTTTTGTGTCTCTTTGTAGCTGTTTTGCATCTCTCTGTGGTCTTTTTGGGTCTCTTTGTGTTTGTCGCGCACTGCAGCTTAAGAAAACTCACGCAAATAGACAAAACACAAACAAAGTAAGAACTTTCTCATCAGTTTGGCGACACATGGGCCGCAAATAGAACACCAACAGATATTTCCAGGAGTCTCCAAAAAAACTGATGAAACATCTCGTCACCATAAATAGCAAATAGTTTTCAGAAGCAAGCAGCAGATTCATCACTTTTTAGTTTTCCCTGGAAACATTTCTGGTTGCGTACGTGTCGTCAAATTGATGAAGACGTTTTCTCCCTTCGCTTGTGTTTTTCCTGAGCTGGAGTGCGTTGACTTCTCTCAGCCACCGTAGATTCTGGATAACGATCACTTTATGTAAGAGGCAGAAAACACGAACAAGACAAACACAGACTTTTATCAACAACTTTTTACTGATTTTCATCCACTAACTTGTTGTACCCTTTAATCCGACCATGAAGCAGTTTGTTAAGCCAACCGATTTAAACACAAATGTTCCAGATCAAACAGTTGCTCTTGGGTTAAATTCTAATTTTGGCATCTAAAAAATCTCACAAATTCCTTTGATAGTTTAGTCTGGAGAGTCTTGGAGGGGGGGCAGAGGCTCACACTGATAGGAGTTTGGACCTCGGTCAGGTTTTTATTGAAGACTAGTTTATGCAACGTTCCCACATTTGTAGCAGGTCAGATTAGCATTTCATCAGTGGCCAGTATTTATACATCAGGAATTCTTCACATGCTTTATAAAAAAAAGTCTCGGATAAGAAATACAAATGATTTCATCACATAAGGGCTGGAAAAGTTCATAGAGTATGATTTACTTAATGTTTCAAAGGCGTTTTTTAAAAAACTTTTTACAAACCTAAAGAGAAATTAAAAATAAACTGGGCCGTGAAAATCCTCCAGTTCATCAGGCCGCGTGTTCTGTTAGCTGGCCTCTCCGCGATGCATCTTTGTGTTGTTTTAGTGAGTGGGCGTTAAAGAGCATCACCTCCATGAGTTTATCTTCCTCTGTTTAGTCTTGAGCAGTCTTTGGTATGCAGTCTGATAGCCCACTTGAGTGTGAAGAGTCATGTCTGTTTCTAAAATAACAACTCCCCTGCTCAGCGTAAATCGTCCAGCCTTAGATTTTATCATAATATTAACAAACGAATCTGCAGCCAACATGTTTTTGTGTCTGTTTCAGTGCTACCTGCATCCACAGGACTCCACCACCATGTCCTCGTACTGCTTGTAGACGACGTTATTGGCCGAGTCGATGTAGAGGATGCTGATCGGGCTGAGCCGCGTCGGGACGCAGCAGGTGGGCGGCGTCGAGTCCGGGTCCATGGAGTTGATGAGGGTCTGGATGATGGCGTGGTTGGTCGGCTCCAGGTGTGAGCGGATGGGGAAGTCGCAGGCCCCGTCGCAGTGATAGGCGTTGTACTCCAGCGGCGCGATGATCCAGTCGTCCCAGCCCATCTCCTTGAAGTTCACGTGGAGTCGTCTACGGTGGCAGCGCGGCCTCGTCTTCACCGCCTGGTGCTGGGGGAGGGACTGTGGCGGAGGCGGCGGCGGCTGCAGAGGTTTTTTTGCGCCCCTCGCAGGAGGGGCCCGGCGCATTCTCCGCTGAGTGAACAGGTACTCGTAGACGGTTTTGTTGTCGTGGCCTGACCGCGCTTTGATCTCGTTGTAGAAAAGGTCGCGCTTCTTGCTTTTGCCAAATGCCAAGAAGAAGGCTTTTTCCTTGTTGGTCCGTCCGAGTCGTGAGAAGCCCAGAGCCCGCAAGTCCACGGGGCGACCGCCTCGGTGCTCCAGGGCCTCCAGTTCAAAGCACAGCTGCTCAGAGCGCTGGTCCTGCTGGTTCTTGAAGCCCCTGAAGACTTTCCATATGTCGAATACTTCCCATTTACTGCCGAATCCGCTGAGCAGATCCTCCAGGGTCCTCGTTTGTAACACGACCAGCTTTTGTTTACCCGAAGCGCAGGTGGACAACTTCAGGTAGGCGGACGAGCCTCCCGCCACGTCGGCAGCGGTGGATCCCATCGTGGCCCTGCGGGGGTCGGGCAGTCGCTTCCTCAGGATGCGAAGCTCGGCCCCCAGGAGCCCGTCCCGCTCCAGAGAGCTGACATTGAAGTGATACCGCTGCCGTCGCAGCAGGGGCCCACGCTCGTCTGCAAAGGAGAAACAAAGACATAGAAACATGGTTAAATATCCACAGAGGACACATCCAGGAAAATAAAATGTCTTGAATCAAAGACAGACTCTGCATTGACTGAACATTTAAACCTGATTTGTGTTTTTGTCACTTCAGCGATCCACTGACTTCCATTCATTTCCTAGAGGAGAATAAGTAACAAGTAATACTAAAATATAATTATTTACGCTATGAAAAAAAGGAATCTGAGCCTCAACTGTCTGTAACCATCTGTACTTTGATCCAATCTTGGTTCAGATCATGAGGGCAATAGAAACAAAGTTCTCCTTCTCAACACTTTTGTGATTGATCACAAAGTTGTGTTGAAAAATGGATTTCAGGAAATGATCAAAGCTGGACCATCATCATCATCATCATGATGAATGAGTGAGGTCTGTGGTGTGTCTTTCTGCTCTGAGCTTCATGAGCCACAGTCGTGTTTGTTCAGGTTGATCCAACATCTCGGCTACGAGGAGAAGATTCTGGATCTCTGATGAGGAGGACCTCCTCTGTAGGACGCTAGCAAAGATCTGGTTTTATACCTATTGTACCTGCAAGTACGCCAGGGTCTTCTAGGTTCTGAGAGACTTAAACTTCAGGGTGTACTTGAGGATCCATGAAGATATCTGTGCACATCTAATCAGTTTTGACAACCTGTATGATCACTATTCATCAAATGAACCAACCTGAGGGATAAACACTAGCAGATTCTGAACAACGGTGTATTGTTGTCTTTTGTTGTCAGCTGAGGGAAACCAGTGAACTTCCACATCCAAATTAAATCCAACCAGGAACACACAAACCCTCGCCTGATCTCAGGCCGGTTACCAGAAACCAAAAACTTGATCTAAACCGAACCATAAAACCGTCGTGGAGTGATGTCCTCACTTTCACCATCTGAAACTCATTGCCTTCCTCACAAAGACAGCTGTACTACACACACACAAACACACACTGCTCACTTCCTGTCACGACATCCTCTTCTCTCCAGGACTGCATGCATGCATTGAAAAGTACATTAGAACCAGACAGGGCGACCACATCAGGCCGTAAACAGGCCCCGGACCTGCGGCCGCTCACCGACAGCGGAGCAGCATCTGCTGCAGAGGAAACAAACCCGCCGATGACACACGCCGCTCTCTGGACGGTCTGATTAAAGCCGAGAGGAATTTGATTTCACAAACTTTTAAAAGGAGGAAAATGTTTGCAAGATGCACGGCTTTCAGGTGTGGTCTCTGTTATCGCCTCAGTCCTTTAATCTGTTAACTGCCAAGAGAAAAATTAAACCCGTTTCTGTCAGCCAGCCCACGTGGAACAGATTATTACATAAATGTGGAATATTAACAGCTTTAATCTTGGCCTTCTTGGCTCCGTCCTCGTCCCGCGGCTCCAGGTAGAAACTTGGACGATGGGAACAGAGAGTGTGAACGCTGCCTGAAAGTAAAGAGTATGTGGTCGTCACTGATGTAAAGGATTGTAGCGTGTGCAGCCGGCTGAGTCATGACTCTCCAGCCTAAACTAATGTGATTCTATCATCGTCCACGTTGGTGTAGAGGACATTCCAATCTCTGGTTGCTAAGGTAACCCTCTTGTATATTTCCCACTGAAACAAGCAGAATTTTAAAATATCGCTACTGCATGGACGGAGCTAGATCTTCTTCTTCTTCTTCTTCCAAGCCGCCATCATCATGGTGGATCTGCTGGTAGGAACCAAAGTTTTGGACGGAGTTGCCTTCAGGGAAACTCTGGGTTTGAGTCACATGTCAATCAACTGTATAAGTCGCTCCCATTGGTCGAGATTAGTTCAACTTGGTACCGCCCACTTCACAGAGTCTGGTAAGAGTCTCCTCTGTCCATCACCACGTTAAGCCCCGCCCTATGATCTGATTGACCTGGGAAATCTTTGCTGGAGCAGAGTCAGTTCCCAATAAAGAGACTCCAGATAAACTTTCCCTCTGCCAAGAATTTGTAGTCGGGGAAAGTTGGTCTGATTCTAGACTATAAATCACTTCTGGTCTCATCTGTATTTGTTTTCAGTCTGACAGTAATCCAGTTGTTTAGCTAACTACATTAGTTTGGCCTTATACCTCTCATATCTACATCTACTCCAGCGTTTTCTAGGAATTCGAGCATCATGTAATAGGTTTTAGACGATCTCTTGGCTGCGACGGCACCAACTGTGCATGCATCCTCCTTCCAGGAAGCGGCGTAACGAGAACTACTTCTCATCCGTAGTGTTTAGAAATCACCCCTTGAGTTTGTTTAAGCGTGCGTGGGGCTGACTTTCCGGAAACTCAGCGGTGGATTATGAGGACGGTCGCGGGTCGTTTCAGTTTGACGGCGTTCGCTGGAGCCCACAGACGAGGAGCCGAATCGAAAGAAAGAGCGAAGGAGCCGGTGTGTCAGGTCATCAGTTTCTCCTCTCGGCATGTGGACGAGGTCAGACGCCATTCGCCGAGGACACGCTGAACAAATAAAGCCCAAATTAAAAGTACATTAAGAGCCGGGAATGTAAACCTTTAGCAGCAGCAGCAGGAATATTAAACTCAGGTCATTTAAACACTGTTTTAAACAGTTTTACACCGTAAAGACAACATTACACCGGGGGGGCGGGGGGCTGTGAGGAGTGTTTATTTACCCTCCTGAGGCTGTATATCACAGAGAGCTGACCAGATGTTAGAAACACACCGACACAGGAAGGCGGCAGCACACACACACAAATACATGAGAATAAATATACATAACTACACGCACGTGCACGGGAACTGTCCGGAGATTAAAGCAACACAGTTCTCTGCTGCGCCCCAGACTATTTATCAGACTTCTTCACGTCCTCCACTATATTAAAGTAGAAACTACAGCCTGTGTGTGATGATATACAAAAATGAAGCCAAAATGTATTGATCGCCCCCTGGAGGCTGGTTACGGTATGTAGGTCCTAAGCTCCGCCCCCTTCAATGTTAAACACTTTTTCCTTTTTCCAAATTTTTTCAAACTCAGTTTGTTATTGATGGGAGCCTGGGGGGCGGGGCTAGTTTTCTTGCATTTTAATTAATTAATGAATAAATTGGTGCACCTTGTAGAGAAGAGTTGGGTGCATAGACTGTAAAAGAAGTGGACGCCATGACAACAAACCACGTGGAGCTCCGCCTCCCAAATTAACTGATGACGCGTCACTAATTACACCCAGTACTGTAATTATCTGAGGTCCGATCACGATGGCTAAGCAGGGTATCCCAGACATCCAGCCACAACATTATGACCACTGACAGGAGAAGTCAATAACATTTAAACCATCTTGTGACAGTTCAATGTTCTGCTGGGAAACTTCTGGACCTGGCATTCATTGGTGTGGATGTTACTTAGACATGTAGCACCCACCTAGACCAGACCAGGCACCCCCACCCCATAGCAATGACACTCCTTGATGGCAGCAGCCATCCCCAGCAGGATGCAGCCTGACACAGACACACACACAAAAACACTTTAGGAACAACTAAAAAAAAAAAAACATGAAGAACAGCACAAGGTGTTGACCTGGCCTGCAAATTCACTAGATCCCAAACTGATCAAGTATCTGTGGGATGATCCACAGAGGCCCCTCCCCTCAAAGGCCCCCCACTAACAACAGGACACCCTCAGAAGGCCCATGTCCATGTCTCTGATGAGTCCCCACAATGAAGATCTACACAATATTAGGAAAAGTGGTCATAATGTTATGCCTGATTGGTGTATATGTTCTTGTCTGTTCTTGTGAATCATCATCAGTCTGTGTCCATGTTCACACTGCTGCTGCCGTACCCGTTTCCATAACGACCTCCACATTCAAACTTGTCAAATCTGAACTATCAAGTCAGAAGTTTGTGTACTTGGTATTAATAAACGTCCCAGATCAACTTCCCACCATCAGAATTTAGTGGGCCGGGGGACATTGGGCCGCCCCAAGAAAAGAGTGGGACAAAAAGAACAAGTCCATGCATGAGGTTGAACAAACTTGAGCAAAGATGAATCAAATGCAGAGAAATAATTTCCTCGTGAAGGATCAACAACTCCTTCATTCATTCATTCATCTTCTGTAACCTCTTGTTCCTGGTCTGGAGTCTATCCCAGCTGTCATTGGTCTAGAGGGGGGTCCACCCTGGACAGATCTCCAGTCTATCCCAGCTGTCATTGGTCTAGAGGGGGGTCCACCCTGGACAGATCTCCAGTCTATCCCAGCTGTCATTGGTCTAGAGGGGGGGTCCACCCTGGACAGGTCTCCAGTCTATCACAGGGCTAACACAGAGAGACACTCACACCTACGGCCAATTTATAATCACCAATGAACCTAACCAGCATGTCTTTGGACGGTGGGAGGAAGCTGGAGAACCTGGAGAGAACCCACGCAGACACAGGGAGAACATGCAAACTACACACAGAAAGGAACCAGTCGGAACGTGGATTAGAACCCAGAACCTTCTGGTGGCTGGGGACCACACACAACATAAATTATGACATTATTGGCTCAGTCAGCTCAGATTAACAGCCTCTGAGCCGCTGACCTCTTCACTCGAGCTCCGGATGCTCCCTCCTGTTTGAGTTCTTCCGTCCACATTCAGATAATTTACAGCCCTGTTCATCTTCACGTTCTCTCCAAGCTTCAGTCTCCTCTGCTCCACCACCTCCACCCTCTTCTTCCTAAGCCCCTGATCCGTCCCTTCTGTCATTAGTGGACAATGATCCAGGTGATATCTGGGTTTAATCACAGACAGTAACAGATGCACTTTCAGCCTGTCACAGAAGCTCCAGCTCGTCAGGAACGTGAGGTCCGTTTATCAGGGTTTAAATGTCACCAGCTAGGTTAGAACCACAAACCGCTCAGTGAGATTCTGTTGAGGTGGAGGAGAGATGAAGATACAGAACAAAAAAACACATCATAAGAAAGAAATCTAGAGTTTACCGTGTCCTTTATCCACGAAGCTGGTGATGGTGTTGGCCAGACCGGCTTCGTGCAGGGCGCTGCTGTTCAGGTCCCCGCTGGAGAGGGACCAGTACAGAGACAGCATGTAGTCGTGGGGGGTGACCAGCGGCTGCTTGTGATGCGCCTCCCGGTCCCCCGGTTTCAGAGCTTTGCTGCTGACTCCCCGCTGCGCCGCCGGAGCCGCGCTCTGCTGCTGCCGCTTCAGAGGAGAGCCCGTCCGCCCCGGAGCCGCCGCGTTGACCCTGGACGCGACGTTAACTAGACTCTTCCCCGGCGAGCCTCCTGCTCCCCCAGCGGCCCCGGCTCCTTTCACCGCCGCATGAGCGTTAATCGCTGCTGGAGCGTGCACTTTGACGCGCGCATCCCCGGAGGGCAGCCAGGAGCGCGCAGCCTCTTTGCGCACCGAGCTCACTGCTCTGTCCCGCTGCTGCTGCTGCCGCTGCTGCTGCGGGTGTGCTCGGTTCACCGGCTCCGAGGCGGATGTCAGAGCGGCAGGTTTGCTCTTGATAACCGTTCCCTCGCCGCCGATTAACGGAGGACCCGCACGGATACGCGTGATCCGCCCCGGAATCACCGGCGAGGGTTTCCACGTCCCGGTGGCTGCCATCGGCTGCCTTCCACCGGCTCTCCCGTGAGCTTGCTCCGCCGCCTCTCCAAGCCGGTGGCGGTGGTCTTCCGTCGGTCTGGTCCGGCTCAGAGAGCCGAGGACAGGGTGCAGGTTTAAGAGAGTCCAGCAGCTGAGCAGAAGAGAAAGACGCGTCACAACTTTCATCCTAAAACCCTTTTGCCTTTTTCCAGGCCGTCATTGTATAAAAAATAAAAATAAAAAGTGCAATCAGTTCAGAATAAATTGACCTGTTCGGCTACAGAAAAGAAGGAAGAGAAGTCCCGTCCGCTCCGAGTCCTTCATCCTCTGAGCTTCCTCTGCGCTCCGCCGCAGGAGAAGAGAACAAAAAGCGCTTCTCTGGTCTGAAACAGGCTGAAGACATGAGCGAGGCTGCGGGAGCGAAGCTGCGGACCGAGGCTGAGCGTTAGAAGCTGAAGAAACAAGTCCTGCAGATCCTGATTCTGGCGTCTGACATGTGGCATAAGAACCATAGTGCTGGAGAGATCCTGCCAGTGACGGACGAGCAGAAGTCAAATGAGAGAACTCAAACACTCCAGGAACCGCTCTGCAGGATGTCTTGTAAGAAACTTCTTTAAATCCCACTTTTTTTTTTTTTTTTTTTTTTTTCCAAGAGAGGCAAGAATGGCGTAATGCCTCTGCTTTTTTTTTTTTCCTTCCTCCTCTTTCCCTTCAAAGTTTGAACTCAGTCCAGTGAAAATATTTCACTCACACACACCAGCAGTGCAGGTGCTCGAGAAAAAAAAAAAAAAAGAAACCTCCTACAGCAAACCTGAGCGCGCAGGAATTGGAAACGGAATTCCAGAAAGCAGTTTTAATTACCGCGTGATGTCATGCCGTCCAAACTCATTTAACAGCAATATTTCTTCACAAATCTTCCTCCCTCTTTCCACCAGTGACTCACCCTGAGCTGCAACACAGAGTGGCACAAACACCAGCACACAAAGAGAGAGAGAGAGAGAGAAAATAGCTTTACGCATTATGTCACAGTTTTTCTTCTCTAAACAAACGTGTGAGAGGTTTCAGGTGGTGCTCCCAGGGGCCCGACAACCAATGTGGCCCTGGCTTTTTGATTACTCACTAACATGGGAAGTTACTTGCATCATTAGAAAACAGTAAAGGGCCACATCATGACCATGAAATGCTTCAGAATTGTTTGCTGGTAGATGGCTTTTATTTTGAAAGTACACGGATGACCCTTAACCTCCAGGTCAAAGGCCAGAGGGTTAATATTTTTGTGTCCCATCCACTGGTAAGTCCTCCAATCAATCACAGCCATTTTAGCTGTTACTATTCTGTCCATCACCACATTAAGCCCCGCCCCCAAATGATCTGATTGGTCCAGCAGATCTTTGCTGGAGCAGAATCCGTTCCCAACAGAGAGACTCCAGATAAACTTTACTCCACCAAAAGATTTGTAGGCAATGGAAGTTCTGATCTGGTCTCTGGTGTCCAGGTTAAACAGGTCCAGGTGTGAACACTGATCTGGTCTCTAGGGTCCAGGTTAAACAGGTCCAGGCGTGAACACTGATCTGGTCTCTAGAGTCCAGGTTAAACAGGTCCAGGTGTGAACATTGATCTGGTCTCTGGTGTCCAGGTGTGAACAGGTCCAGGTGTGAACACTGATCTGGTCTCTAGTATCCAGGTCAAACAGGTCCAGGTGTGAACACTGATCTGGTCTCTAGAGTCCAGGTCAAACAGGTCCAGGTGTGAACACTGATCTGGTCTCTAGAGTCCAGGTCAAACAGGTCCAGGTGTGAACACTGATCTGGTCTCTGGTGTCCAGGTTAAACAGGTCCAGGTGTGAACACTGATCTGGTGTCAGTCCACATGTGGAGGTGGTCTGGGACACATGTGACCTCCTTCCTTTGGTAGTGTGAACACACAATGAGTCCTGGGTCACATTAAAGACCACCTACTCACTCAACATCTTGTTCCAACATCTGGATCATGTCTCCAAGTCAACCAGCAGCTGTTGGTGGTTCTGATCCAGCGGTAGGTAGAGATCCATTAGAGACAGCAGCTGGTACAATATTCTACTGACCACATGATGGCGCTGCTGATTTACAGACACACACACTGAGATCAGATCTCAAGTGTGAAGATCACAGTTCGATGGGTAAATTACCAGCAGACTAAATAAAGCTCAGACAGTAATACCACCAGTGACCACTAGATGGCGGTCGACCCATCATGCTTCATTTCCGTCTTCACTCCCAGAGCGATGACTTCTTTTCATTTTGTGTTACTGTCAAACTGAACATGAAATGGAACAGGACAGAGTTGTGTCAGGTGAGGGCCCGTTAAGGACGTCTCCTACTGTCAATGAAAACTTTGCCACTGCTGTAGTTTAAGGTTCGTCATCGTCTGGGGCGCCTTCGACGAATCAGCCTCAAAACTGAACAAAATACGACAAGAGAAATGAAGTCGAGTTTCCAAACGCGTTTCTACTTTTCCTTCCTCTCCTGGAGGACGGGCCCTCGGTTCTGATTCTAACACACTTTGCCCGTTTAATTTATGACGCCACAAGCGGCGCCAGATTGCTGCCATAAATTCAGTTTAAAACCAAGCTCGAGGAATAATTAGCAGCCAGAAAGCCTGGGTTCAAACCTGGAGCTCTTGGCAGAGCAGAGGGTCTCTGGTGGTTTGTAACTGGAGCCGGGTTCTGGTTCTGGTGCAGTGTTTGTCTTTCCCCCTCCGTCCCTCTTTCCTTTTTTACCCTCGGCTCCATTTGAGGACGTGACGGACAGACGGACGGACGGAGGAGATCGGGCTAAACCAGGCTGTCGTTGGACCGAACAGAAAATCAGCTCGATGCCGTCGACTGGCTCCATGTACAGATACCCGTGACTGAATCACACCAGAGCTCAAAGCGTTGACTTTAATTTGAGTTTATGGACTCATTCGGTCCTGGCTTCATGGGTCAAAACTGAATTATGTTCTGGATAAAGGTTCTTGACTCATCTGAGGGCATTAAAGGGGGAAATAAACACAAGGTCTGACCTGATGGGGGAGCTAGAGAGCAAACTGAATCCATCGTACTCAGCTTTCCCCTCCAGTCATTCTGCATTAAAGGATCATTTCAACCTTATTTCACGTTAAAGTGTCTCCAAGCAACAACAGATATGTTTGTTTCAGAGGCGCAGCTCGTCAACACACAATAGGCGCCATACACACTCAGCCATAACATTATGACCACCTCCTGGACTCCTCTAGAGCTCTGAAGGTGAGCTGTGGTATCTGGATCCAAGATCCTTTAAGTCCTGCAGGTTGAGAGGTGGAGCCTCCATGGATCAGACTTGTTTGTCCAGGACGTCCCACAGATGCTGGTTGAATCTGGAGGCCGAGTCACCACCTTGAACTCCAGGAACCGTTCCTGAAGCAGGGAGCATCGTCCTGCTGGAAGAGGCCATCAGGGAACCCAAGGTCTCCCAGCAGAACATGGACCAAAGCATCAAGAGAACGTGATCCACCAGAACCAGAACCACCTTCCTCCTCCATGTCTCCTGCTCCAGCTCTGATGTGTCCACTGTAGGAGCTTTCATCAGAGGTCAGAGGTCAGCATGGACACCCTGACTGGTCTGCAGCTCCACAGCCCCAAACTAAACAACCTGTGATCCACTGAGTGTTCTGACTCCTTTCTATCAGAACCAGCATCAACTTCTTCAGCAGTCTGAGCTCCAGTAGCTCGTCTGTTGGATCAGAACCACACGGGTCAGACTCACTGATCCTTGGTCCAGGACCCTGTCTCTGGTTCTCCTCCTTCTTTGGACCTCTGATGACCTCCTCTTCCCTTTCTTCCTAGTCGTCCTCGTCTTCATGTACTTCCTCTTCCTCCTCCTATTCTTTCACTTCCTCTTCCCCTTCCCTTCCTTCCTCTCCTTCTTAATTTTCCTCCTCTTTCTCTTCTTCCTTCTCTTGTTCCTCCTCCTCCTCCTCCTCCTCAGTCCTTGATTCAGACTGAACCAGATTCAGTTCATGAAACGTCAAACTCAGATTACGATTTCCGTCTCAGGACGATCAAATAGAGACAGTTTGGGGGAAATGTGGTTTTCTTTCCTCACTCCTGCCTGTGTGGCAAACCAAGGACACGGACTCCGACTCGAGCCAACTGACAAACACCCGGAGACAAAGGCCGTCATCAGCCTGGATCCGAACCAGCCGAAGAGCTGAGAGTTTAGCTCTGGTGAACGTCAGCGCCACGTTAGAAGGATTCAGTCTGACGCGGTTATCAACAGTCTGTCACGAGTCGTCACTTTAGCCGCGCAGATTTACAGATTACAACGACCTGCGAATGTTTTCAATCACAGATCATCTCGGAATCCCACGTCGGCTCCAAACAATAAAGGTCAGAGCAGCTGTTTGACAGCCCGTCACCGACTTCGTTAAAGTCGACGGCTTCCTTCAGTCAGAGATGAACTGTTACCACGGAGACGGTCATATGCATGAGTTCACATCAGGACATCAATCACTGGAGAAGTTTACCGAAGAAGAGGAGCTTCACATCGATGGGAAATAGAAGGAGAAGGAGGAGGAGAGGGAGTAGAGGAAGAGATGGAAGAAGAGGATAAAAAGGTGGAAAAAAAGAACATGAAGAAGAAGAAGGGAGTAAAAGACAATGGAGGAGAAGGGAGAGTAGTAGTATCTCCTCCTCCATGTCCTCCTTCATGTCCTCCTCCTCCATCTCCTCCTCCATCTCCTCCTCCATGTTCTCCTCCATGTCTTTCTCCTCCATGTCTTCCTCCATCTCCTCCTCCATGTCCTCCTCCATATCTTCCTCCTCCATGTCCTCCTCCATGTCTTCCTCCTCCATCTCCTCCTCCATGTCCTCCTCCTCCATGTCCTCCTCCATGTCCTCCTCCTCCTCCATGTTCTCCTCCTCCATGTCCTCCTCCATGTCTTCCTCCTCCATCTCCTCCTCCATGTCCTCCTCCATGTTCTCCTCCTCCATGTCTTCCTCCTCCATCTCCTCCTTCATCTCCTCCTCCATGTCCTCCTCCTCCATGTCCTCCTCCATGTCTTCCTCCTCCATCTCCTCCTCCATCTCCTCCTCCATCTCCTCCTCCATATTCTCCTCCTCCATCTCCTCCTCATGTTCTCCTCCTCCATCTCCTCCTCCATGTTCTCCTCCTCCATGTCCTCCTCCTCCTCCTCCATGTCCTCCTCCATGTCCTCCTCCAGTCCTGAATGTCTAGAGTCTTAGAAGACGAACAAGATGTCTCCACGTCTCCATCGTCTCTGTCCACATGGATTCCACCTTGGTTCATCTTTTCTCCTCACCTGATGTTCACCCCACATGGAGCAGATGGATCTATTAGTAGATGATTAGAAGGTTACCACTAGAACCTCTACAACAGTACTGTACATTTATCACTTTATATGTCGTGCAGCCAGATACAGTGGTATAGAACTGAATCCTCCAGCTGTCATCCCTCCATCCCTCCATGGCCGACTCTAAACACAGTAGAGATCAGTAAATGGTTAAAAGCCACCGTGCAGCAACAATCCCAACAATCCTCCTCTGAGGACGGCGGGTGTGTCGGCTGCTGGTATTTAGACAGACAGGGGTGAGCGACGCTGCTAAACCGCTCGGGCCAGACGGCGTCTGCCGTGAGGTTGGACCGGCGCAACAAAGAGCCCGCTTGTTGGCCGTTGCCCTCCTCCAGAACGACGAGTCCCGCTGTCGCTGACACTCAGTGGAAATCTGCCGCGTTTATAAAAACCGAACGACGAGAACGTTTGTTTGGACAGAAGGATATATATGTATTTTTTAATTGGGAATATTAGTCACACTGTCCATGAATGTAAATGTAGCTCTGCTGTATAAATACACCCATGTCTCTGATATGTGGTGATGTACGGACAGATTTATTTAAGGTATATGTCTCTGACCGAACACCCTGTACGTTTTATTGAGGAGGTAACTTGGTGCAGTTAGGTATCCCAGAATGCATTCTGAGGCCGTCCTGTTACAGAATGAGCGTCCTGCATCCTCCAGAGTCTTCAGACTCAAACTAGGCCAAGTCCGAACTAGAATGAAAGCTGGACTAATCTGGATCAATGGGAACGACCAATGATCCAGGAAGGAAACACCGTCCACCACTTTGGTTCCTACCACCTGATTCACCACGAGGATGGAGCGTCGGAAGAAGAAGAAGAAGAGCTAGCTCCGTCCACGTACTAGCAGTATTTTCATGTTCTGCTTGTTTCATTTGGAGGGTTACCTAGGCAACCAGAGACTGGGATGTCCTCTACACCAGTGTGGATGATGATGGAATCACATTAGGTTAGTCTGGAGAGTTGTGACTAAACTAATTAGTGATGACCACGTACTCTTTACTTTCAGGTTCTCGCTGAGATCTTCCAGATCTTCCAGATCTTCTGGAGGTTTGTATCTTAACTTTCTTCTGAGGCAGCGTTCACACTCTCTGCTTCCTCTTTAGCGAACCACCTCAAAACTCTGCTGCTGTTAGAAACTAAGCAGCGTCCAAGTTTCTACCTAGAGCCGAGGGACGTCCGCCAGAGACCAACCGTCAGCTACAAAGACATGGATGAGCAGAGAATAACTCCATATGTGGACGGGACTTAAATCTGCGTTGTGGACACATTAGTCTGGTTTCATGTGAGAACCCTGTCTCTGTTTAGTGAAACGTCCTTTTAGGAGGAGAACTACCGTCCCCGGCGGCTCTGTCTTCGTCCTGGCTTCACATGCACGGACGCATGTGTGTGTGTGTTGAGTTAAACGTCTTGTTCACGTCATCATCATCATCACATCAACAGTAAACAGGTGGAATTTATCTGCACGCCATAAACAAACTAATCAAGTCAGACACGAGGGTTTCGTGTCTGTGGTTATTCACGTCATGTTGCGTCTCTTAGTCTTTCTCTGTGCTACCTTCTGACTCTTCTGAGTTGTGTGTTCTCCTGTAGTCATCTAGTTTTGTGTTTCTTCTGTGGTTGTTTTTGCCTTCTTTTGTCATTTTTGCTCATTTCGTTTGTCTTCACGGCCATTTTGTGTCTTGCTGCAGTTGCTTTGTGTCCGTCTGTGGTTGTTTGTGCCGTTCCGTCTCCTAGCGGTTGTTAATATCGTGTTTTAGTCACTTTGTGTCTGTTTCGTGGTCATCTCTTGACTTATTTTGGTCATTTGCGGCTGTTTTGAGGTCATTTTTCATCCCCTTGTGCTACTTTTAGTCTCCTTTTAGTCGTTTGTTTTGCTGTGGTCACTGTGTGTCTCTTCATTGTGCCTCTGTGGTTGTTGTGTTGTAATTTTTCATCTCTATGTGCTACTTTCAGTCTCTTGTTGGATTTCTTTCACTTTGCTATTGACGTCTCTTTGTGTCTAATCTGTTTTTTTGTTTTTTTGTGTTTGTCTTTTATAATTTTGTGATTGACACGTTCATGTTAGACATATTAACAGTTCAAACTAAGCTTCTGACGTGAAAAAACTGACTTGCTTTTAGTTCCACAAGACTTTTAATGATTTTTAAATTGTCCTTGAGTTTGAGATCTATGGATTAATAATAATAATGAGTCTATTGTCTAACTGATTCTCCAAGCAACAGCAGATGACCTTTTTCCGTCTTATTTCTGTTGATCTCAACGTTCCTCTCTTTCATTAACATAAACAAAGCACTTGTTCTTGGAAGTGAATCCTGCTGGAACTCATTTCAAACACTCTGAGGCCTCACTCTGCCCTGATCTGCCCCGATGATCTGACACAAGCTCTGCTCTCCATCTTGTGGTTTCTGGGACTCTGAAACTGACTCGAAACTGAACCCAGAGCCAGAAAACGTGCAGCTCCTTCCAGCGCTTGCTGCTCGGGACCAGATGCTCTTCCAGTGCCCCCTTTAGGCTAATAATACGAGTCTGGGCTGCCTCGTGGAACAAGCTGAGAACATCCAGTCCGCGGTGAGGAGTTTACAGGTTGCAGGTGGGCCAAACAATGTGACATGGATCACTGCAAGAGTCTGTTTATTGGTTTCTTGGCCAGAGGAGGAGGAGAAGGGCCGGCTGAGTGAGTGAACTCGTCTGAAACAGAAGGAGAGCGGTAACATGCGAGGCTCAAACATGGAAACTGTGACTGAAGTCTGGACGCGGTCGGCGATCTGTAAACCTTCCGCGGTGACCCTCGTCGAGAGCGGAGAGCTTTTCTCGGGCTGCGCTGGAAAAAAAGGGTTTGAGTTCAAACGCAGAGGGAGAAACAAAACGTACAATCAGGGCGACCGCATCAACGTCAGCGCGTGCTGTTGTTGTTATGATGGAACATGTCAGGTATCGTGTCGACACCGCGGCTGAGAAGCGTCTTAGATGGCTCTTGTGTGTCAGAAGGAGTTTCTCTGAACGTTCAGCTTTCAGCAGAGTTTTATAGATAAAGTCATACATTTGTGGTGGATTAGGAAGTTGAAACACGACACAGAGACTGAATACAAGGAAGGGAAGCATCAACGGGAGGCTGAGAACAGCTGGAAGCGAGAAACACAACCAAGCACGGAAACTACGAGAAGATACAGAAAACCTAATGAACACTAACCTCACAACCAAGGAAACATATGGGAAACACTACACCAGTGAAAACAGTGAAAGCACAACTAAATACAGAAAACTGCAAAATATATAACACACAACAAATTCAGACGACACAATCACACAATAAAATACTAAAAACTGTTAAAGCTAAACTACTCTTACATGTCAGTCAGCTTCAGTGTGTTTCCTTTGCTTTTCTCTCTCCCTCCCCCATTTGTTATCAGCTGATTCCTCAACTGATTCCACCTGAGAAGCCTGACGGAGGCTGCTGATTGGTTGGTTCGGCCCCAGATCATCCAATTACGAGCCAGGGCCTACATTAAAAGGGATCCAGCTACAGGATCTTCTCACTGCTGCTGCTCTACTTCATCCAGTCTCTACTCTCTGTCTTTATTGCTGTTACTTTGATTTCTGTTTCCTTCCTTGTTTATAATCTAGACATGTGAACCTTTGAGTACTATTTATGTTAGCTATAGTGGAAGGGACTATAGTAGAGATTGGTGTACCATGTAGACTTCATCATGTAGGTGGCCTTTGGTTTGTACACACTAGGGTTATTGGTTGGTGCAACATGTGTAGTTTTGGCTCCACCTTTTAGTAGATGAGATAGTTAGTGATGGGCAATCGAGGCTTTGTTGAAGCCTCCACGCTTGATTCAAAAAAGGTTCATTACTCGAAGCTTCAGTGACACAGTGCTCTATTAGGACATCTAGTGGACAATAAAATGTAGTGCAATGGAGACGTGTCTTACTGGTTCATGCTTGTGTGGGACTTGATTTGCCATGCACATTCCTATTCGACTACATTATATGGATATGTGGTTTAAAGTTGATTATAAGAAAGTTATACACATATAACAATAAAATAAAAAAGAACCAATGGGAATGGAACCCTTGCTTCACTAACGTAAGACCTGTGATTTCACAGCGTACCACTAGCCCCATTAGTGCTGCTCTGGTGTCGTCGGACCATTTTGATTACATCACTACTACACTTTATGAACCTTCACTAATTTACATCAATGTTTATGTTTCAGTGCTTACATCAACTATTTTCTTTTGCTCTTGGTATCATGGTTTAGTAGCGTTAGAGAATATTTGTACTGAATGCAACAGTGTCAAACCAAATCTACCACTAATTAGGGATAGGATATCCAGGATATCCCTGAACACTTGATCCCACCAGGTGATTCACATGACAAACCGAACCCCTCAGGTGACTCGTTTGCCCGCTGAAGCACTTGAACTGCCTTGAACGTCACTCAAGTGCTTCAAACGTCACTAGTCATGTGACCGAACCACGCCTCGGTACAGTGGTTCGATACAATCGCTTCATGAGCTACCTTGCATGCATCGGAGCCTCGGGTGTCAGAGGACCATCACTAGGTACCATGTAGACCTCATCATGTAGGTGGCCTTTGGTTTATACACACTAGGGTTATTGGTTGGTGCCACATGTGTAGTTTTGGTTCCACCTTTTAGTAAATGAGATAGTTAGGACTTTTGTTTGGAGGAGTACACAACCAACACAACCACATGGTCCAATCTTTCCCTACTTTTTCTGCTTCAAGCAGATTTTCAGTTGCCTTTGTATTTAAATAAATTCTGTTAAGATTTCTTCTTTACGTCCAGACTCGACTTCACTGGTTCATTGGACTGTGTTTGTCCCCAAATTTCCCTGGACCTTCCTAAGGATGTAACACTACATACTGCAAACAGAACCAAATGAAGAAAACCTCACAAAACGTAGAAAACACTTCTTATACTAAAACACAACAAAGAACTGAAAATGCAATCAAACACTGTGTGGACAAAACAATCTTCTTCTGTGTTCTGTAACCTCTGGTCCTCTGGAGGGTCATGGGGGGCTGGAGCCTATCCTGTCATTGGTCTAGAGCAGTGATCCCAATCTGGGGTACAGACCTTGCTGTTGAGGCTGGGGGGATGAAAACATCTGCATCACGATCAAACTCTTTGTTTTAATTCAGCAGCTTTTCAGACAGCACAGGGTTAACGCGCCGCCCTGGCATCTGTTAGAAGCCGTAATAAAATTGCGGCTTTCACCTTTAAGCTGTGGGAGTGTCAAGTGGCCGTGCGCTGAGAGGGTTGATCCTCAAAGAAAGAGCTCCTTCTCTCGTCCAGAGAGGCCTCGCTTTTCCACCTGAGCTGCAGGTGTTTGCTTAACGCGTCTGCAGCTCCGTCATTTACCTTCAGCCTGGAAATGTTGACTTTCACCTCTCCTCCTCTGTGAAGTCCGCCGGCTCGGGGGAACAGGAAAAAAAAAAAGCCACTCTGGCTCCTGATAAACGGTGTGTGTAAACACGCCACTGTACGGGTGTTATGATGGTGGTGATGATGATGATGATGATGATGATGGTGGTGGTTTTAGCCTATCACCTTCCACGGCCTCGGGTTTCCATTGACGCACAGCGCAGGCAGGCGGAGCAACTAACATGATGAAAAATCACACGTGTGCAGGTGTTTCTGTGTTTTCACTGATCACAGCTGAGACCAAATATGTACCACCAGGTCTCTGCGACATTATCATTTAGAGGAACATTTCTGTGAAGGTTCTCAATCATCCAGGTCCAAAACCATTCAAGAAACTCTACAAGTCCAGCTGAAAAGAATAGTTTCACCACGCCTGGGAAACATTTTTCTAATATACTGGTAGACATGAAGCTTTGCACAACGACTGGAAACTGACCAGGTGTCAATAAACCCATAAAAACAAATAAAAAAAACTGAAGAGCTGATAGAAATTACGCTGTAAAAAGTGTACACCGTTAGAACTTTTGAATGCTTCAGATGAGAACGAGAACCATCCTAAAGGCTTTAGATGAACACAACTAGTCTGTCAAAGTTGGAGTTTCTGACCAAATGGAATTCATTGTTTTATTGTCAGTCAGATGAAATCCAGTCCAGAGCAATGACAGTACTGACTGGAAAGAAGAAACTATTGCTACTGACTAAACTGTTCTGGTCACATTCTCCTTGGATCAACACTAATCTACTTGGTTTTAGTCTGACATTCATTAATACACAGGATTAGATGTAACAATCCCTTGTGCCAAAATCCCAGGCAAAACACATTTAGAGGCCCTGTTCAACTGAGAAACCCTAACAAACCTACAGTCATGTGATATGATGATTAACCTACAATCCAAATGAACTAAGTAAATGCTGCTGGCTTGTATGGCCTGCTCAGCAGCAGACGCTAACTCAAACCTTGTGAAATATAAGCTAACCAAATGCTGCTGGCTAGCTTAACCTAAAATCTAAATAAAATAAATAAATGCTGCTGGCTTGTAGGCCCACAGAGCAGCAGAGGATAATTCAAACCTTGTGAAATATGAGCTAACCTAACACTGCTGGCTTGTATGGCCCGCTTAGCAGCTAACCATAGCTACCAAGCAACATAAAGACATCAGGAACCTGGCCTAAACAACAGCAGTATGCAGCATGTCATTGGGGTTTTCAAGTGGGCACCTCCCTTCACCGATGTTTCGTTAAGTTAGGCCCACGACACCTCGAGAAGGCTTAACAGTGAATTCCAGCGTCCTGGAGTCACCCCCCTCCACGCTGCCACTGCAACACCCCGTTTTCCTCACCATTTCTCACCATTAATATTAGATAACAACTAATATTTCAATAATTAGCCTAGTCCTTTTATGAATCACGACACAAACAAATCTACCGTGGTTCGCCCCGTTGATGCGGACTGAACCACGAACCAATCGACCACGTCTGAAACTCTGGTTTGGACAAATCTGTGCCTTCTTGGAGGAGACACACATTCATTCTGATTCTGATTATTTGAACTAATACATCCCTCATTTTAATATTTTTAAGCTGAGTTTTTGCAGTGTATTTGTGGTGGTTTTAAGAAATGTCCTTTGTGATCTTGTAGAGTTCCATGTAGAATGATAAGGCAGCTGTGTTTACGTTTACTGCTATGAATCAAGTGGCAAGTAGAGATGAATGATAAAAAGTGACTTTTTTTTTTTTTTTTCACTGAACCAGAGATTTTTTGATTGGAAGTCATTCAAACAACCACAAGATAACGACATGAGGATAATGATACTACTACTACTACTACTACTGATAATAATAATAATAATAGTACGAGTGAGAAGAATAAGAGTCCAGTGTTGATCATGTTCCTCTCTCTTCACACAGTCTGGTTTTCTTGGACGTTTCTCTCCACAAAATTGCAGCCTCTTAACATTTTTATGTAAACTGCCTCCCAGTGATTTATGTCATGATTCTGAGCTACATAAATAAAAAGCTCTTGAATGAATCTGTGTACATTTGTTTACTTGCAGTCGAGAGGAGTTGGCAGTCGTGGCCGAGGCTTCACGTGCAGACGCGTCCTCGGGCAAGACACCGAACCTGAAGTCGTGATTTAGAAAATTATTTACCACCAATAAGATTCATCCTCTGGTCGAGATCGATGTCCATAGCTGTATTTGACGTTTACGTGGAGATATTTGTCGCCTCCAGTTTCACCTCCCCCTCTCCAGCTCTGCTCCTTCGACTCACCTGTTTGACCTCCTCTTCCTCCTCCTCCTCCCCCCCTCTCATCCACCCTCCAGTTTTCAGCACATGGCCCTTGTGTTACCTGGCACGCGAACGCTGCCGTTTATTTTTCCTGAGGATACGTTTTCTGGCGCTCGCTGCCAGAGACAATATTGTGCTGGAAATATACAGGTATTAACTGTTAAGATTTCAGATGGTCAAATAAACCGGCGCTGTGCATGGCCCAACAGAGAGGAGATTGTGTGTGAACAGCCCTGCTGCTAATGAAACACATGAGGGGTGGGAGGGGGGGCTGCTCAATCACTAATAATTACTCCTCCCATCCGTCCATCCATCCATCCATCCATCCATCCGTCCATTGCTCTGTGTCTCTCCGTCCAGGTGATTTCCAGCCACCACTCTCATTTATCTTCCACCGCCTTTGATTTCAACGTGACATTCATTTCACGCTCATTTCCTCTCGCCTCTCCTTTCAAGGCCGGCCTTTCATTCGCGGCTCAGAGCCACTAAACAGTCTCTTATGCTCCGATGTTTAGCAGGCAGGAGACAAACAACGCTCAGCAGGACGTAAATGATGATGGATCTGTTCTGGGTCGTGTTACGGGGGCAGACTGTGGTTTACAGCTGACTGCACACGTTCACGTTCAAACACGGATACTTCATCCTAACGCTCAGGGGCTTGGACTGCTAGGAGTTAATTACTACCTTAAGTAAGCTATTAATTTGGGAATGCATTTTGTACAAATGTTAGCACAAAAATCGAGGAAAGCAGTGACTGGTTAGTCCAAGAAGTACAAAACACACACACACCATGATTAAAAAATAGATCCACATACTGTATTTGTGATAAGAGGCCACATGTGATAAAAACAAAACTGACACTCCTCTTTAATAAATCTTAAACCAACACAGGAGAAACTACTTAGAATTTAGAGAACTTAATACTAAAAGTCATGGATCAAAAGTAAAAAAGACATAGTTAACAGCCTAACTAGAAAAGACATGGATGACTAACTATTTAACTAACTAAGTTAAATAGGTAATAATTAACTAAATGCGGTGCATAAGTGGTTCAAATGTCTGGCTTTGTCATTCCAAGCTCTTAAAGTGTGAGTTTAAATATGCAGCTCCACAGATTAGAAACGTGTAGCTCCACAGATCAGAAACGTGCAGCTCCACAGATCAGAAACGTGCAGCTCCACAGATCAGATACCACAGATTAGAAACGTTTAGCTTCACAGATTAGAAACGTGTAGCTTCACAGATCAGAAACGTGCAGCTTCACAGATCAGAAACGTGCAGCTTCACAGATCAGAAACGTGCAGCTTCACAGATCAGAAATGTGCAGCTTCACAAATCAGAAACGTGCAGCATCACAGATTAGAAACGTGCAGCATCACAGATGAGAAACCGCAGATTAGAAACGTGTAGCTTCACAGATCAGAAACGCGCAGCTTCACAGATCAGAAACGCGCAGCTTCACAGATCAGAAACCACAGATCAGAAACACGCAGCTTCACAGATCAGAAACCACAGATCAGAAACGCGCAGCTTCACAGATCAGAAACCACAAATCAGAAACGTGCAGCTCCACAGATCAGAAACCACAGATCAGAAACGTGCAGCTCCACAGATCAGAAACGTGCAGCTCCACAGATCAGAAACGCGCAGCTACAGGTAAAGGGAAAGTGTTTTATTTGCCATTATACAACGTATACACTATACATCATACGAAAACGAAATTGCATGGTCAGATGGAGGGTCACCACGGGTTCTAAACAGATTAGAAACATGCAACTCCACAGATTAGAAACATGCAGCTAGACAGAGTAGAAATACACAGATTCCACAGAACACCAAACCATTAACTCTCATTAAATTGTTAAAGCCACAAATTATTGAAATGTTTGTGAAGGAGAAGATATTTCTTCTTTAAAGTCTTCCTTCATTTTGTATTCATCAAATATCAGACATAAAAGAAGTTAAACTCAAACATTTAAGTATTATTTATGTAAGTAAAATGTAAGTACATACTGTATACATGTAGGTATGTAGACAGCTGAGGCTCCATGTTGTAAATAATATGATTAATACTACACTGAGGTGGAAGGCCTCAGCTTTAATTGAACTGGTGTGGAAAGAACCCAATAACTTCACATGAAAAACAAATGAAGGACTTTTTGTCATCATTTCCATTTTTCAGTTTTTTCAGTTAGTTGTAGCAGAAAGCAGAAGTCAAAACTATGTAGTGCACATATATACATGTTATGTATATACATACAGTATGTTGCTGTTTCACTGAAGAGTGAACCACTTCCCTCCTGCTGAATGCTGGTGCAGAGCCCCCTCTGCAGGATAAAGCATGTCATTGTATCCCAGACTTCAGACTCTTCCACTTGTATTTCTGATGTTTATCACACAAGCTGGAGTTGGAGTTGATAGAGAAGACAGGGTTTGAACTCAGCTCAGAACATAACACTAAGTGAACCTGAGAAATAAGTCAGTCTTGGTGACTGGATCAGACATTCTGATATGTTCAAACAGTTCATTCCCTTCTACACTTATAAAATCTTCACAGAAATGTAGCACACACAATAGCTGCTCTGTCGTAGAGTTGGAGAAGTTTGGAAAAATCACGACTTTCCGTTAAATCAACCATCACACTGAGAAAATGAAATAGAAGGAGGAGAACAAGAACCCAACAGTCTCTCTGGTTGAACTTGAGACATCCACCATCATTACATCTGTTGTATTTCAGTACTAATGTTCACAGGTACATGACTGCAGTGTGTTTCATGTTGACCACCTGCACCAGGAAATGCACACAAGTATGCAGTGGGTTTCTTTTTCTGATGTTTATGAGAAGGTACTTATGGATATATCTGTTGTGGGATTGTATTAACAGTTAAAGTCCTAGATGTGTAATGAACATAATCATTAATGTCCTTGAGTCCTCTTGTCCCTGAACCGTCAGTAAAGTTTGTTTTGCCGGTGTGTTTCATTCCAAAAGAATAAACCAGAACAGTCTGTTAGCTTGCAACACATTTGACATCTCTTTTGATCCATATCTTGTGTCATTAGTAACTTTAACCAGATATATTTCTGTACTTTGATGAACTCTAAAACCTAACAAGGATGATAAGTTTCAGCGTTTTCTAGAATTTAAACAATAAGAGGAAGGTTGGATATCGGTCTATGCTTTACTCAGACGTCTGAGTTTTTTTTAAGCAAAAGATTAGTTCCAGCAACCTTAAGAGTCTGAGGCACAAAGCTTGTTACTTAAAATACATGAATCTAATGATCAATGAGACAATATTTCTCAGAAAGATACAAACTCTGATTTGTGAGTTTAAATGAGATTTCTTGCAAAAATACCAACAATCTATGACTGAAAGGTTCACTTATAGACTTATACACATTATTACTTCACAGATTTCCTACAAATGGTTATGATGGAAGGTGGTCTCCAGACCATACTTACACCAACACCAAAGATAGTGATTTCAGACAGGCAGCTATCACCACACTGACCTTTCCTCCTCACATTTCAATCAGAATACATGAAGAAGACATGATGACAGCAAATTTGAACACTTTTCCCTTTTTATTGTCTTACTCACAATGTTATCATAAAGTAGATGAACAGAATGACAGCAGGTCACAGGTTACATGAAACACAGCTCACATCAACAGATCAGTCATATCTGGATCATCTGGCAGCTTTTCATTTCTGAAGAGACAAACATTCAGTTCTGAAATCAACAACTTTACATCAAGTCTGAACCAAACGAAAAAGTCCACCTTAAAACTGACAAGTCCACCTTAATAAAAACAACTACTCCTCTGACTGAAACTCAGTAAAACCACTGGAACAGGACGATTATTGTAGCCTACATATATTTGATTTAACATGGATCATTTTTACTTTAATTTGCTGAATAAACTAATTCTATAGAAACAGTGAAATAGTTTGAAACACAAGAAAAACAGCTTTAGAATAAAGAGAAAAGAGGACAGGTGTGTTTTAAATTCACTGATTTTTCTCTTAAAAGAAGAAACAACATCATAAACAGAATCATAATGTTTATCTCTAACTGATCTGATTCACTGGTAATATCTTCACTGGGAGTTTATCCAAAATGTTAATGAATGGAAACATCCTCTCAGTGAAAGTGTGTATGTGTTTGTTAGTATCAAGATCAGAAAACGACAGATTTCCTCTGTTCCAGTCCAGATTCACTCTGATCCTCTGGATCTTCTTCTTTACTGAGAGATAAGTGGAAGGATCTGGTGGTGAATAAGTTGAGTATTTACCTTTATTGAACCATATTGCCCACAATCCAGATCGTATGCTTCCCTTCCTCTGGACAGACTCTACTAACACACCCAGTGTCCATCTTGTGTTATCTCCAACCTCAACATCCCAGCTGTGAGTCCCTGAGTAAAAGCCCTCAGAGCCCAGGACAGACCAGCTATAATCAAACCTCTCTGGATTATCAGGAAGATGTTGTTCATTTCCTCCTCTCACACTGGTCAGATCTTCAGACAGGATCAGTCTTGGATAAGCAGTGTTTGGATCCAGAATGACAGGAGTGTAGGAGACCATGTCCTTCATGTTGTTCCAGATGTTGAAGGTCAGGTTGCCCAGATGTTTGGCCTGGTCTATCAGAGCTCCTGAGGGCAGCTGTGGATCATCCAGCAGGGGGCAGCGCTGGACTCTTTCCACTGCAGCCTTGTAGTGGTTCAGGAATGAGACGTCTTCAGCTCTCAGCTCCTCCTCTGTGGCTCTGACTGTGTCTGAAAGAGCTGCTATCTCTCTGCTCAGAGTCTCCATCTTCTCCTTCATCATCTGACTCTTCTGCTCCTCTTCCTCCCTCAGTGCAGCCATCCTGGCCTCCTCTTCCTCTGCTAGAAACTGGTGAAGCTTCTTGAACTGCTCCTTAATCTGCCTCTCTGTGTGTCGGGCCTGGACCTTGATGTGTTTTTCTGTTTCATCAAGCTTCACTTTAACTTGCTGACAAACCTTTAACTTCTTCTTTAAGGGCTCCAGAGTTTCCTGAAGGTTCTTCTTGAGTTCTGTTGCAGCTTCATCGATGGGACTGAATCTGTGGTTGGAGTGTTTTTTTGAATCTCTGCAGACGACACACACTGGCTGCTGATGGTCCAGACAGAAGAGTTTGAGTTTCTCAGAGTGCAGACTGCAGAGAGACTCTGGAGATCTCTGATCTCTCTCCTGTAAGAAGGACTCACACAGGTTCTTCAACACCAAGTTTGAAGGTGGTTCTTTCTTTGAAGATCTTCTCTTACAAACTGGACACTGGTATGTAGATAGATAGATAGATAGATTTTTATTTGTCACATGCACAGTTATACATAGTACAATGTACAGTGAAATGTGTTGTTGTACCTGCAGCCTGTAGTAAAAAGAAATAAAAAGAAAGAAATATAGTACTACAGTAAACAGTAGTATGCACACAAGGTAAGCAATATAAGTGTAATGTACACCAATAGAGAATTAAATATAAGAATAAAAAATAAAAATAAAAATAAAATAATAATATAGACTGAATAAAAATAAAAATATAGACTGGTAAACTTGGGGGGGGGGGGGGGGGTTGTATATGTACATCAATTTACAGTGTTAGCAGCTTCATGAATAAAGTGCAGTGATATTTAAGTCCAGTTAAGGCTCAGAGTTGAGCAGGCGGATGGCATGGGGATAGAAACTCTTCTTCAGCCTCTCAGTCTTTGTCCTCAGGCATCGGAAACGCCGGCCTGATGGCAGTAGAGAGAAGAGAGAGTGTCCGGGGTGACTGGGCTGTTTCAGGATCTTTGTGGCCCTTAACCTGCAACGCTTGGTGTAAATGTCCTGCAGGTTGGGGAGGGGAGTTCTGGTGGTCCGCTCCGCTGAACGGACCACCCTCTTGAGGGCCAGGAAGTCCTGCCTGGTACAGTTTCCCATCCAGGTGGTGATGCTCCCACACAAGATGCTCTCGATGGTGCAGGTGTAAAAGTTTCTGAGCACCTTGAGAGGGAGCTTAAAGTCTCTGAGGCGTCTGAGGAGGTAGAGACGCTGTCTGGCCTTCCTCACGATGGTGTTCAGATGGTGAGTCCATGACAGGTCCTGTGAGATGGTCACTCCCAGGTATCTGAAAGTGTCCACTCTTTCCACCTCAGAGCCACAGATAGTGAGTGGATGGAAGTCCCTCTGCTGTTTCCTGCTGAAGTCCACTATCAGTTCCTTTGTTTTGCTGACGTTCAGCAGGAGGTGGTTCTCCCGGCACCAGTCCTCCAGGTGGGACACCTCCCTCCTGTAGGCTGTCTCGTCGTTGTGGGAGATTAGTCCTACAACAGCGGTGTCGTCAGCAAACATGTTGGTTTCTCTCTCCACCAGTTCTTCAGACAGACTTTACAGAAGCTGTGGCTACATGACAGAAGAACAGGATCTCTGAAGACGTCCTGACAGACTGGACAGCAGAGATCCTCCTCTGATCTGGAAGCCATTTAATCTCTGAGTGAAGCTGAAACACAGCAGACACAAAGTACAGTCAGTCATGGTTACACTGCAGAGAAATATATTTCAGATCAGGTGTGTTTTATTGTTGTGTTGTTTGCTGTTCCAGCTCTCAGTAAAGGAGGATGAGACAAGAATTGTCTGTTATTCACATACTTCAACATTTACTCAGTGGAGAAGTCGTGAATAAAACTATAACTTTTATTTTCTCAATAAAATTCACATGATTTCTACAAGTTCCTGCTCCAGACAGTCACGTTGCAATGTGTCGTATGCTTTGGTCCAGTTGTGTATCCTTCTTAGATTGTCTGAGGTGATTTAACAGCTGGCAGCAATCACATAAGACAGATGGATAGATAGTTTCTTTATTAATCCCAAACTTGGAAATTTCAATGTTGCCCTTCTTGTACACAGCTGTACTGTTGGTCCTCCAGTTCAGTCTGTTGTCGATGGTCACTCCCAGGTATTTTTAATCCTCCACCATCTCCACATCCCTACCCAGGATGCTGAGGGGCAGAGGAGCTACTCCCTTCCTCCTGAAGTCCATCACCATCTCTTTGGTCTTGTCCACGTTAAGCAGCAGGTGATTCCTTCCAGCCCACCCCACAAATCCGTCCACCAACCTTCTATACACCCTACAACTGCAGAGTCATCAGAACAGCGTCATCCACCCCCAGACACGGCTGGTAGGCAAACTGTAGGGGGTCTAAAGAAGATCTCACCTGTGGCTTTAGGTGGGCCAACACCAACCTCTCCAGCACCTTCATCACATGGGATGTAAGGGCGACTGGACGGTAATCACTGAGGCCAGATGGAGACGACTTCCTGGGTGCAGGAACCAGGCAGGAGGTCTTCCAGAGAAGCAGCACCCTCTCCAGGCTGAGGCTCAGATTTCTCAGTTCGTCCATTTTGTTTGTGAGGGAGCAAACGTTCCCCATGATGATCGCAGGAACGACAGGCTTCTATCTCTCCTTCCTTGCCTTCACTTTCTTTCCAGCGTCTCCTCCATATCTCCTCAGGGATTTCAGGCCTGGCTCCAGGCGGCAATACAGGTTTACACAGCGCTAACAGCTGGTCGCGAGTGTGAACAATGGTCAAGCCCCCTGTGCTTAAGCCTCCGTTACAAAAAAATAACAAAGTAAAAGAAATGTAACAATACTGGTCAAAATACAGTTTTAAATCACATATCTAAACATTCAACTTCCTTCTTTTCACAACACACCAGACAGCACAGAAAGCAGGAAGAGACTTTCCTCCATGTCGCCAGTTTCTTTACTTTCACTTATTAGTATTCACTAACAATCTAATTCACTTTGAGTATGTTTTAGTCAGAAGTCAGCTTATATGAAGTATTTCAGTAACATAGTATTGTGGTACTCCCTCCAGTTACTGTCCTTCCTCAGTTTAAGTCCCAGCTGTATCATGAAAGTGAATCTTACCGTTGTTGTGTCCTCATGTATCCAAACTGAACTGAACTGAACAGGAATTAACTGTTTCCTGTTTTGTCTCAGTTTAAATAAAGTTTGGGGGTGGAGCTTTGTCAGGAGTCCAGTGTGTTGCGTTTCAAATGAATAGATCAGAACAGAGTGTGATAGCTTGAAACACATTTGACAATCCTTACCCTTAGCAAAAAGTACTTTATTCAAGTGTACTATGAGTATACTTATTTTATACTAAAATTGAGGCAGTATACTTGAAGTTTACTTTTTTTATATATTATATTTCATATACTTTCATATACTATGAGAATAGTATAGTGAAGTATATTTGGCTTATACTGAAAAGTACAAAGAAAAGTCTAAGACTACAGTAATACTAAGACTTACACGTATACTTTAAGACTAAAGCTTATACTTGTACTGTGGTAAACTTTTTACTTCTTTCTGCCACAAAGTACTAATACTTAGTACATCTTGATCCAAGTACAGAATAAGATCAAGTCATTGACTCGTGCATATGTGTCATCCTCAAGCTCGGGTCCTCTACCAGAGGCCTGGGAGTTTGAGGGTTCTGCGCAGTATCTTAGCTGTTCCTAGGACTGCGCTCTTCTGGACTGAGGCTCCTGATGTTGTTCCTGGGATCTGTTGGAGCCACTCCCCCAGTTTGGGGGTCACTCCCCCAAGTGCTCCTACTACCACGGGGACCACGCTCACCTTGACCTTCCACAACTGCTCCAGCTGTTCTTTCAACCCTTGGTACTTTTCAACCTTTCTCGTGTTCCTTCTTTCTGATGTTGGTGTCTGCTGGTGTCGCCACATCTATCACCACCGCCTTCTTCTGCTCTTTGTCTACCACCACTATGTCCGGTTGGTTAGCCAGGACCTGTTTGTCAGTCTGGAAGCTGAAATCCCATAGCACCTTGGCCCTGTTGTTCTCAGCCACCTTCTGTGGTGCGGCCCATTGGGATTTGGGTACTTCTATTCCATACTGGGTACAGATGTTCCTGTACACTATTCCAGCCACTTGGTTGTGTCATTGTGACATCTTTCTGTTTTAACTGAAGAACACCAAGCCATTAACTCTCATTAAATTGTTAAAGCCACAAATTATTGAAATGTTTTTGAAGGAGAAGATATTTCTTCTTTAAAGTCTTCTTTCATTTTGTATTCATCAAATATCAGACATAAATCCTAAAAGAAGTTAAACTCAAACTCATTTAAGTATTATGTACATGTAAGTAAAATGTAAGTACATACTGTATACATGTGTAGGTATGTAGACAGCTGAGGCTCCATGTTGTAAATAATGGCCCGGTTTCACAGACAAGGCTTATATCAAGTCAGGAGTAGGCCTAAGTCAGACTAGTAAAGCTAGGTCATTTAAGCGGCTTGCATGAACGTGGCTTACATTTGTCTTAGTTAGTCCCAGACTGTGGAGTCCTGGAGTAAGCTTAAACGAGAACACCTGGGTCAAGCCTCATTAGCCTAAGTGGGAGCACAGCCTGTTAGCCTATTGGTGCTCATAAAAACCTGGAATGGAATTGAGGACAGCGTTGCTGGAGGGAATTCTGACACCAAACATGGCTGGAGGTAAAAGAAAACGCTCTAAGAACTATACTGAATATGAAAAAACTCTACTTAAACAGATTGTGGGAACTCATGCTGTTATTGAAAGTAAAGGCCACAGTGCTGCTATTGAACAAAGGAAGAGGAGTGCTTGGGCTGCCATTTGTAGTGAATTCAATGCAAATGAAAATGTAACCACAAGAGCGGTACAGCAACTGCAGGTGAGACATGTCAATTATGATCTGTATATCACAGATGTCATATAGTTTTGTGACATTGTCTATATTGAATGATATCTGCATTCATAGACTCTGTGGAAGAACATCAAATTAGATTTGAAAAAAAGGAATGCAGAGGCCAGAAGAGAGAGATTTACTACTGGTGGTGGACCCCCACCTAGTAAAGACAAGACTGATGAATTGGCGGACTTGTTGACTGGGATAATAGAGGACCAGCAACCTCTGGATGGTATACCAGATGATGACCATTTGGACAGTGGACATGAAGAACTGAGCACAAATGGTAAATATATGATAGAAAGCAAATTAGTTACCTCATTCTGTACATACAGATTATTCCACTGTCTGTGTTTATTTTATTTCATTTCATGTGAGTTTTTGTATCTAACAGTGATCTTTTCACAGAGGAAACCATTCTAACCCTGGTGGAAGAGCCAGTGCACAGTGACTGTTCACCCTCCACATCTGGTACGGCATCCCAGAGAAAAGATACTGTCACCACCTTCCAGCAGAGACCAAAAAGGATGTCCATGCATGAAAAGTTAGCCTTAGAATTTCATGAGCTGAAAATGAAATATCTGAAAGAAGAGCATGACATGAAAATGAAAATTTTACAGGTCGAATTAGATATGAAATTAGAAGAGAGAGCTGTTCAAAGAAAGATGCATGAGACAGCTATATAGTGTAATGAAATATCTTGTGAAAATAAATTGTGAGTGATTGTGAAATTGTGAGAGTGTGAATAACGTAAACACCACTACCTACATTTTAGAACAGCCTTGGTTAAGTTTCCCATTTAATTTTTCTGCACACTATTTATATATGTTGTACACAACAAACAAAACAAGCAAGGCAAAAGGCAAGGCAAAAACAAGCCGTAATCAATGCATTCCATGGTTAAATGTATTTTTTTTTCTAACTGAAGTGCTGCAATGTGAAAGCAGCTCTGAGCGCAAGTCCTCCTTGGTTATTTTCTGCCACGGGCATGGGCACATTTGGATCAATCTGGTCTTCCATTGGAGGGTCAGGACAATTATGCTGCTTCAGGTAGTTGTGCAGCACAGCTGTAGCAATGATCACCTTGCAGCATCTTCTTGGCTCAAAGCGAAGTGTATTGCGTAAAGCCTGGAATCGATTCTTCCACACTCCAAACATACGCTCGACCATCCCTCTAGTGCGAATATGAGCTCTGTTGTATCTTTGCTGCTCAGTTGTTGTGGGATGTGGCCAAGGTGTGAATAAATAGGAACTCTGAGCATATCCACTGTCACCAAGTAGTAGTCCACTATGTTGCCCTCTCTCAAACTGAGCACACAATGAAGAGTTGTGAAAAATCCTTGAATCATGTGTTGCTCCTTTCCAACGGGCAACAATGTTTGAAAACTCTAAATTGGGAGTGCATACAGCCTGGACATTGATGGAAAACCAGTTCTTACGGTTCCTGTACTCCTCAGCATCAGGAGTTGATGGACACTTGATTTCAACATGACATCCATCTATACAGCCAATCACTCCCGGGAAGTTCCCATATTCATAGAAACGTATTTTATAGTTGGCTTGCTCAGCAGCATCAGGGAACATAATGTACAGATTTCTCAGTTCACAAATGGCACTGCAGACATTGTGAACTATTCTACAGACTGTTGCTTCACTGACACCACACAAATCACCAGTCTCACGATGAAAGGTTCCAGATGCCAAGAATCTCAAAGTGATCAGAACTTGGAAAGAACTTGGTACAGGCCTTCCTCTTTGAGACATGGAGGAAAGTCTAGGCTCAAGCAATGTAATGATCTCCAATGCATCTTCTTTGTACATACGGAAGCGGTCTCGGAAAGTTATTTCATCGTACTGATTCAATGGATTGCTCCTGTCCACAGGTATTTGTCTGGCTGGCCTCTGTAGTGAATATTGGTCTTCATTTAGATATTCCAAATACTCCATGCTCCCAAACCATCTGTGCTCCCTTTCACAAACACTACCAAGCTGAAGTTAAACCTGCCTCTTTGCAGGATTAATATAAACTACAATTTAGTCCTAGAGTAGCTCTAATCTACCCTCTTGCAATTGGCTTTGTTTAATCCAGAACAGACAAAATCTATGACTAATTTAAGATAGGTCTCTGCAAGTGACTTAAAGTTAAGCAAGCTCAAACAGCATTTTAGTCTGGGATTAGGCTTAAGCCTTGTCTGTGAAACCGGGCCATTGGCCCGGTTTCACAGACAAGGCTTATATCAAGTCAGGAGTAGGCCTAAGTCAGACTAGTAAAGCTAGGTCATTTAAGCGGCTTGCATGAACGTGGCTTACATTTGTCTTAGTTAGTCCCAGACTGTGGAGTCCTGGAGTAAGCTTAAACGAGAACACCTGGGTCAAGCCTCATTAGCCTAAGTGGGAGCACAGCCTGTTAGCCTATTGGTGCTCATAAAAACCTGGAATGGAATTGAGGACAGCGTTGCTGGAGGGAATTCTGACACCAAACATGGCTGGAGGTAAAAGAAAACGCTCTAAGAACTATACTGAATATGAAAAAACTCTACTTAAACAGATTGTGGGAACTCATGCTGTTATTGAAAGTAAAGGCCACAGTGCTGCTATTGAACAAAGGAAGAGGAGTGCTTGGGCTGCCATTTGTAGTGAATTCAATGCAAATGAAAATGTAACCACAAGAGCGGTACAGCAACTGCAGGTGAGACATGTCAATTATGATCTGTATATCACAGATGTCATATAGTTTTGTGACATTGTCTATATTGAATGATATCTGCATTCATAGACTCTGTGGAAGAACATCAAATTAGATTTGAAAAAAAGGAATGCAGAGGCCAGAAGAGAGAGATTTACTACTGGTGGTGGACCCCCACCTAGTAAAGACAAGACTGATGAATTGGCGGACTTGTTGACTGGGATAATAGAGGACCAGCAACCTCTGGATGGTATACCAGATGATGACCATTTGGACAGTGGACATGAAGAACTGAGCACAAATGGTAAATATATGATAGAAAGCAAATTAGTTACCTCATTCTGTACATACAGATTATTCCACTGTCTGTGTTTATTTTATTTCATTTCATGTGAGTTTTTGTATCTAACAGTGATCTTTTCACAGAGGAAACCATTCTAACCCTGGTGGAAGAGCCAGTGCACAGTGACTGTTCACCCTCCACATCTGGTACGGCATCCCAGAGAAAAGATACTGTCACCACCTTCCAGCAGAGACCAAAAAGGATGTCCATGCATGAAAAGTTAGCCTTAGAATTTCATGAGCTGAAAATGAAATATCTGAAAGAAGAGCATGACATGAAAATGAAAATTTTACAGGTCGAATTAGATATGAAATTAGAAGAGAGAGCTGTTCAAAGAAAGATGCATGAGACAGCTATATAGTGTAATGAAATATCTTGTGAAAATAAATTGTGAGTGATTGTGAAATTGTGAGAGTGTGAATAACGTAAACACCACTACCTACATTTTAGAACAGCCTTGGTTAAGTTTCCCATTTAATTTTTCTGCACACTATTTATATATGTTGTACACAACAAACAAAACAAGCAAGGCAAAAGGCAAGGCAAAAACAAGCCGTAATCAATGCATTCCATGGTTAAATGTATTTTTTTTTCTAACTGAAGTGCTGCAATGTGAAAGCAGCTCTGAGCGCAAGTCCTCCTTGGTTATTTTCTGCCACGGGCATGGGCACATTTGGATCAATCTGGTCTTCCATTGGAGGGTCAGGACAATTATGCTGCTTCAGGTAGTTGTGCAGCACAGCTGTAGCAATGATCACCTTGCAGCATCTTCTTGGCTCAAAGCGAAGTGTATTGCGTAAAGCCTGGAATCGATTCTTCCACACTCCAAACATACGCTCGACCATCCCTCTAGTGCGAATATGAGCTCTGTTGTATCTTTGCTGCTCAGTTGTTGTGGGATGTGGCCAAGGTGTGAATAAATAGGAACTCTGAGCATATCCACTGTCACCAAGTAGTAGTCCACTATGTTGCCCTCTCTCAAACTGAGCACACAATGAAGAGTTGTGAAAAATCCTTGAATCATGTGTTGCTCCTTTCCAACGGGCAACAATGTTTGAAAACTCTAAATTGGGAGTGCATACAGCCTGGACATTGATGGAAAACCAGTTCTTACGGTTCCTGTACTCCTCAGCATCAGGAGTTGATGGACACTTGATTTCAACATGACATCCATCTATACAGCCAATCACTCCCGGGAAGTTCCCATATTCATAGAAACGTATTTTATAGTTGGCTTGCTCAGCAGCATCAGGGAACATAATGTACAGATTTCTCAGTTCACAAATGGCACTGCAGACATTGTGAACTATTCTACAGACTGTTGCTTCACTGACACCACACAAATCACCAGTCTCACGATGAAAGGTTCCAGATGCCAAGAATCTCAAAGTGATCAGAACTTGGAAAGAACTTGGTACAGGCCTTCCTCTTTGAGACATGGAGGAAAGTCTAGGCTCAAGCAATGTAATGATCTCCAATGCATCTTCTTTGTACATACGGAAGCGGTCTCGGAAAGTTATTTCATCGTACTGATTCAATGGATTGCTCCTGTCCACAGGTATTTGTCTGGCTGGCCTCTGTAGTGAATATTGGTCTTCATTTAGATATTCCAAATACTCCATGCTCCCAAACCATCTGTGCTCCCTTTCACAAACACTACCAAGCTGAAGTTAAACCTGCCTCTTTGCAGGATTAATATAAACTACAATTTAGTCCTAGAGTAGCTCTAATCTACCCTCTTGCAATTGGCTTTGTTTAATCCAGAACAGACAAAATCTATGACTAATTTAAGATAGGTCTCTGCAAGTGACTTAAAGTTAAGCAAGCTCAAACAGCATTTTAGTCTGGGATTAGGCTTAAGCCTTGTCTGTGAAACCGGGCCATTGGCCCGGTTTCACAGACAAGGCTTATATCAAGTCAGGAGTAGGCCTAAGTCAGACTAGTAAAGCTAGGTCATTTAAGCGGCTTGCATGAACGTGGCTTACATTTGTCTTAGTTAGTCCCAGACTGTGGAGTCCTGGAGTAAGCTTAAACGAGAACACCTGGGTCAAGCCTCATTAGCCTAAGTGGGAGCACAGCCTGTTAGCCTATTGGTGCTCATAAAAACCTGGAATGGAATTGAGGACAGCGTTGCTGGAGGGAATTCTGACACCAAACATGGCTGGAGGTAAAAGAAAACGCTCTAAGAACTATACTGAATATGAAAAAACTCTACTTAAACAGATTGTGGGAACTCATGCTGTTATTGAAAGTAAAGGCCACAGTGCTGCTATTGAACAAAGGAAGAGGAGTGCTTGGGCTGCCATTTGTAGTGAATTCAATGCAAATGAAAATGTAACCACAAGAGCGGTACAGCAACTGCAGGTGAGACATGTCAATTATGATCTGTATATCACAGATGTCATATAGTTTTGTGACATTGTCTATATTGAATGATATCTGCATTCATAGACTCTGTGGAAGAACATCAAATTAGATTTGAAAAAAAGGAATGCAGAGGCCAGAAGAGAGAGATTTACTACTGGTGGTGGACCCCCACCTAGTAAAGACAAGACTGATGAATTGGCGGACTTGTTGACTGGGATAATAGAGGACCAGCAACCTCTGGATGGTATACCAGATGATGACCATTTGGACAGTGGACATGAAGAACTGAGCACAAATGGTAAATATATGATAGAAAGCAAATTAGTTACCTCATTCTGTACATACAGATTATTCCACTGTCTGTGTTTATTTTATTTCATTTCATGTGAGTTTTTGTATCTAACAGTGATCTTTTCACAGAGGAAACCATTCTAACCCTGGTGGAAGAGCCAGTGCACAGTGACTGTTCACCCTCCACATCTGGTACGGCATCCCAGAGAAAAGATACTGTCACCACCTTCCAGCAGAGACCAAAAAGGATGTCCATGCATGAAAAGTTAGCCTTAGAATTTCATGAGCTGAAAATGAAATATCTGAAAGAAGAGCATGACATGAAAATGAAAATTTTACAGGTCGAATTAGATATGAAATTAGAAGAGAGAGCTGTTCAAAGAAAGATGCATGAGACAGCTATATAGTGTAATGAAATATCTTGTGAAAATAAATTGTGAGTGATTGTGAAATTGTGAGAGTGTGAATAACGTAAACACCACTACCTACATTTTAGAACAGCCTTGGTTAAGTTTCCCATTTAATTTTTCTGCACACTATTTATATATGTTGTACACAACAAACAAAACAAGCAAGGCAAAAGGCAAGGCAAAAACAAGCCGTAATCAATGCATTCCATGGTTAAATGTATTTTTTTTTCTAACTGAAGTGCTGCAATGTGAAAGCAGCTCTGAGCGCAAGTCCTCCTTGGTTATTTTCTGCCACGGGCATGGGCACATTTGGATCAATCTGGTCTTCCATTGGAGGGTCAGGACAATTATGCTGCTTCAGGTAGTTGTGCAGCACAGCTGTAGCAATGATCACCTTGCAGCATCTTCTTGGCTCAAAGCGAAGTGTATTGCGTAAAGCCTGGAATCGATTCTTCCACACTCCAAACATACGCTCGACCATCCCTCTAGTGCGAATATGAGCTCTGTTGTATCTTTGCTGCTCAGTTGTTGTGGGATGTGGCCAAGGTGTGAATAAATAGGAACTCTGAGCATATCCACTGTCACCAAGTAGTAGTCCACTATGTTGCCCTCTCTCAAACTGAGCACACAATGAAGAGTTGTGAAAAATCCTTGAATCATGTGTTGCTCCTTTCCAACGGGCAACAATGTTTGAAAACTCTAAATTGGGAGTGCATACAGCCTGGACATTGATGGAAAACCAGTTCTTACGGTTCCTGTACTCCTCAGCATCAGGAGTTGATGGACACTTGATTTCAACATGACATCCATCTATACAGCCAATCACTCCCGGGAAGTTCCCATATTCATAGAAACGTATTTTATAGTTGGCTTGCTCAGCAGCATCAGGGAACATAATGTACAGATTTCTCAGTTCACAAATGGCACTGCAGACATTGTGAACTATTCTACAGACTGTTGCTTCACTGACACCACACAAATCACCAGTCTCACGATGAAAGGTTCCAGATGCCAAGAATCTCAAAGTGATCAGAACTTGGAAAGAACTTGGTACAGGCCTTCCTCTTTGAGACATGGAGGAAAGTCTAGGCTCAAGCAATGTAATGATCTCCAATGCATCTTCTTTGTACATACGGAAGCGGTCTCGGAAAGTTATTTCATCGTACTGATTCAATGGATTGCTCCTGTCCACAGGTATTTGTCTGGCTGGCCTCTGTAGTGAATATTGGTCTTCATTTAGATATTCCAAATACTCCATGCTCCCAAACCATCTGTGCTCCCTTTCACAAACACTACCAAGCTGAAGTTAAACCTGCCTCTTTGCAGGATTAATATAAACTACAATTTAGTCCTAGAGTAGCTCTAATCTACCCTCTTGCAATTGGCTTTGTTTAATCCAGAACAGACAAAATCTATGACTAATTTAAGATAGGTCTCTGCAAGTGACTTAAAGTTAAGCAAGCTCAAACAGCATTTTAGTCTGGGATTAGGCTTAAGCCTTGTCTGTGAAACCGGGCCAATATGATTAATACTACACTGAGTTGGAAGGCCTCAGCTTTAATTGAACTGGTGTGGAAAGAACCCAATAACTTCACATGAAAAACAAATGAAGGACTTTTTGTCATCATTTCCATTTTTCTGTTTTTTCAGTTAGTTGTAGCAGAAAGCAAAAGTCAAAACTATGTAGTGCACATATATACATACAGTATGTTGCTGTTTCACTGAAGAGTGAACCACTTCCCTCCTGCTGAATGCTGGTGCAGAGCCCCCTCTGCAGGATAAAGCATGTCATTGTATCCCAGACTTGAGACTCTTCCACTTGTATTTCTGATATTTATCACAGTCACACAAGCTGCTGAGTCAATGTACTGGAAGCTGGAGTTGATAGAGTAGACATCGGAAACTCAACACTTCATGGATTCAAACCCGGGACCTTCTCGCTGTTAGGCATCAGTGCTAACCACCTCCCCACTGTGCCGGCCTCTGTTTTTCTCTCCTCCTGTTTTTCTCTCCTCCTCACTATATCGGAAGAAACCATTATCTGTGTGCAGTGTTCTGCAAGTTCACACTAAACAAAAACTAGTTCAAAGTTCAGTTCACACAGGTAAAGGTGAACTAGTTCAAGTTCATGGTTCACATTTCTTTATTTTGAACTAAGTTCATAGACTCCAAAATGAACAGGTGCCGGTGGCGGCTTCTCTTTCAGCTGCACCAGCCATGCTGTATGTCATAAATCCCATATCGGCTGACAACTTTTTTTCTTTTTTTTTTTTTGCATGGGCGGGGTTGAATGTTGTTATTTCTCTCCAGATTGAGCGCAACTCACATCTACGTTCACTGTTGAAAAAATGATGGGAGAGTCTGACCACTGCACAAAGCCTTCTCACATCCCAAAGATTCTCAATGGGGTTCAGGTCTGGACTCTGTGGTGGCCAATCCATGTGTGAACATGATGTCTCATGCTCCCTGAACCACTCTTTCACAATCTGAGCCCCATGAATCCTGGCATTGTCATCCTGGAATATGATCCATTGATAGAATAACCTGGTCATTCAGTATATTCAGGTAGTCAGCTGACCTCATTCTTTGGACACATAATGTTGCTGAACCTAGACCTGAGCAACTGCAGCAACCCCAGATCATAGCACTGCCCCCACAGGCTTGTACAGTAGACACTAGGCATGATGGGTGCATCACTTCATCTGCCTCTCTTCTTACCCTGATGGTTCTCCACTATCCTTCCAGTTTTTAATAATGCCTTGGACAGTTCTTAACCCAGTTTTAGTTTCTTCAATCTCCTTAGATGTTTTCTCTGCTTGATGCATGCCAATGATTTGACCCTTCTCAAACAGACTAACATCTTCTCCACGACCACAGGATGTGTCTTTAGACATGGTTGTTGAAGAAATGAGAAGCTACTCATTGCATCAGTTGGCCTTAAATAACTTGTTGTCAGCTTAAAGATAATCACCCATGCAGTAATTATCCAATAGGAGACTCCTACCTATTTGATTAGTGAAATCCAGGCAGTGTATGTGTCACAGGGCAGAAAAGTGTTTTAACATGATTTTTATTTATTTATTTTTTTTCCTTGTTTTTATATTTTATTGAGTTTTTACTATTCCATGCTTATGTTAAGATTTTAGAGCATGCGTGTGATTTTTAACGACTGCCTGTGAACGCTAGCCTGGGTGTTCCCATACTGCTTTGCGCGCGATTTCATTCTCACTGCAAAAGCAGTCTGGAAACCATCGCCCATATTTTCTCCTGAGATAGGGAACCAATCACAGAACGGGGGGGGGGGGGGGGGGGGGGGGGGCAGCAAGACGATGACAACGTCTATGCGCGACACCGAAGCTTGTAGTGTGTTAATCCAACATGGCAGCGGACCTAACGTTACCGTTCGATGCAGCCTTAGACAGTGTTTTAAGCAGTTTTGGGAACGTTACTTTTAAAAAGTAATTAGTTATAGTTACTCACTACTTGTTCCAAAAAGTAACTGAGTTAGTAACTGAATTACTCTATAATAAAAGTAACTCGTTACCAGGGAAAGTAACTATTTGCGTTACTGTTAAAAAAAAAAAGTTGCTATATGTCAAAGAATTTGGATTTTTTGAGCAGTTTTCACAAGTCAGTTGAAATGAGTAGAACAGACAGGTGCTTGTACATAACTTTCGATATTTATATATTTTATAATTATATTTATATTATATTTATATATATAATATTTATATTTCGATAGGGTTTAGACGGCGAGCTATCACCTGTGGTGGAGGTATCGGTGTTTTTGGCCACTAGCTTTGTAGATGCGTGTGTCGTTGTGAGATCAGATGCTTCATTAAATTAGAGTTGCTTACAACGGATGTCGAGAAAGTCTTCGCTCCTGGACATAATGTACACATTACATGCACGTTCCTCCCTTTGCCCACAATGATTTTTTTTATTTATTGAAGTAGTGCTTATATCTCCACCTTGAAAATGCCAACTTTTCATCGGATTGCTCCTGACTCGCCATCTCTGCTGCTTCATCAAATCTCTGTTTAGCTGTTGTGTGTGTGTGTGGCGCGTGTGCTGGCATGTGTGTAAAAACACTGGCTCTGATTGGCTACCATGAAACATGACTCTGCCTTAGCCAATCATAATCGCTTACCTCGTTATTAACCCACCTCCTCACTAGCGGTGAGCCAGGGGTGCGTTCGGATTACACAGTTTATTCAATCAATGCATAGTAACGCACCGCATTTAACGTCCAGTAACATTAACGGCGTTGTAACGACGGGAAAAGTGATTAGTTAGATTACCGCGTTACTGAAAAAATAACGTCGTTACCTAACGCCGTTCTTTTAAACGGCGTTATTCCAAACACTGGTTTTAAGTAGCTTAGAACGCAAGTTTATTTTAAAAAAAGAGCAACGTTTGGCGTTGAAAGACTTCATTGCCAAGAAGGATGTGTTTGCTCTGCTACCAACAGGCTTTGGCTATGAATCGCGCGCAAGGCAGCATGGGAATTACCAGGCGCATTTGATAGACATTCGTAGCGCCCAATAAACGGCTCTAGGCATTTGTAAAACCACGCCTCAAATACGAGAAAATAAACACGTAGTTTCCAGACCAGCATCTCATTGAGATGTGCAGTCGCGTCAGCCAGGCTATGTGAACGCACCTTTTTATTGAGCAGCTACACCTGGGAGGTTCCGCCCTTTTCCCGAACCGCTTAACCAATCCGCGGCGGCGGAGTGATATAAAGGGCAGCACGGTGGCACAGTGGGTAGCGTTGGTGCCTCACAGCGAGAAGGTCGCTGGTTCAAATCCCCGGGGCGGAGGCCTTTCTGTGTGGAGTTTGCATGTTCTCCCCGTGTCTGCGTGGGTTTTCTCCGGGCACTCCGGTTTCCTCCCATCATCAAAACATGCTAGGTGTTAGGCACCACATGCTAGGTGTTAGGCACCGGTCAGGTTGGGCCACAGTGGCGGCGCGCGCGAGTGCAGTGGCTCAGGACCAACCCTCCATGTCTGACCATGCAATCTCGTTATATGATACTTGTATAATATAATGACAAATAAAGGCTCTTTCTCTTTCTTTCTTTCTAAAGAGAGGCACAAACTGGAAAGAGGAGAAGAGCCAAGATGGGAGGAAGACGCCAGCCAGAGACACGGACTTGGCACCGATCGTGACATGTAGGAAAAGAGAGAGCCAAGATGGGGGACGGACTGAGGCAACTCAACGAGATAACATGTGAGTGGGACGCCAGAGGGACGTCGGGGTGGCACGAGGGGACGGGAACGAGGAGGAGGTCGAGAACGAGCCAAGGCAGCGGGTGTCCCAGCAGCGGGTATGCCGGTCGCAAAGAAAAAGAGACCACGGAGCGTTACGTTAAGAAGTACTCGCAGCGGCAGAGCATAGCACTCTGCCTGGCGGGTAAGTTTCTCCCTATGGGCCGTTAGTAACGCTCTGGTGTGTGGTTAGGCGGCTGCACAGTAGCTCGTGCGTTGTGTGGACACCCATACTGGCCTTGTGCTTTATTTTGCAGGTGACTTCAAGCAAGCCCACTGCAAGGGGCCGAAGAGGCGCCTGCGGCACCTGGAGTGGCGGCAGGCCTCCCTCACCTCCCCCCTGAGCCGCCTCGTACCCGGTCTGGCGACCATGACAGACTTATTTTCTTTTAGGAATGGACTGTTTTTAACGAGTGTAGTTTTTACTTTTTTTTTTTTTAACTTTTCAGGTTTTACCGAGCCTGTTTTTATTATAAGTCCGTTCAATAAATCCATTGTTTTCAGTACACCGGCATCGATTGGTTTTCCACCTCTCTTTCCTCTGGTCGCTGTCAGCGTGCTGTCTCCCGGTTATTCACCACTAGCTGTGCTTCCCCTTTTAACAAGAACTTTTTAATCATTTCACTCATTTTCCACGTTTAACCCCCCCCCCCCCCCATTCATACACAATACTGTCTGTATGAGACATGCAGGTTTATTATTCAGATAAACAAGTCTTTGTGTCTTTATTTAAGCTAAATACAACTTTAAACATGGTTTGGATTATAAAGTGCATGCACCAATGTCTTGGTGGAGGTGGACACACATCTCAGACACAAAATCATTGACACATGGATCAGTAGAAGTTGACTTGCAAAGACCTGAACCTACTAAGTTGAACCTGTTATTCACAAATGAACTGGAGGAAGTCATGCCACACTCCCTAAAAAATCCTCCAGTCTTGGTGACATGTAACAGACATTCTGATATATTCAAAACTTTTATTCCCCTCTACACTTTGTCCTTGTTTTCCACCCCAGAAATATTTTGGAGACTCGTCCTTTGAGACCCAACTAGGAGTTAATTTCTTTAACAAAGACGATGACGAAAAATATTTGTCAACGAGCATTTTTGTGACGTGATACTTAATTTAATGAAGAGTCCTGCTGTTTCCAAACTTCTTCGATTTCACATGTATTGGACTCTCTTAGCTGCAGATATAGTTTAATATGACCAGTACAGTTTTTGTAGTACTCAGGTACTCCCTCTTGTAGCTGTCAGTCCTCGAGTCCTCTTGTCCCTGTGAGTAAAGTTTGTTTTGCCAGTGTGTTTTATAAAGAGGTTCAAAATGCCAATTTGACCAACCAGTTATTGATGGGCAAGACACAACCAGACCAGATCATAAAAATATATCTTTATTTGCAGTTCTAAAAATATAATTAAAAGTCATGGAGCGACATCTGGGGCTGACTAATTAAAAGAGGGCTACAAGTTCTCTGGCTGGGTGTCCCGGGTGTGGGTTCTGGTGTGAGGCAAAACCGTACAATCACCAGGGCTGGTACTTTGTATCCGGCGGGGTTGGCTGCTGTACCAGGTGGCTCCGTCGGCACTACACCTTGGCTACTGCTGCTGCGCTACGCTGCGCTGCGCTGCGCTGCGCTGTGCTGTTGCCGGCACTTTCTTGCTCCGACCCACCGTTCTCAGGAGAAGACTCCGTTACCACGTCACACACACCCCACTGACACCAGCAGACAAAGGCCCTGTCCACACGTACGAAAACGATCTTTTTTCTCTCCGTTTTCGACGTCATCGTTTCAAGAAATATCCGCGTCTACACGGGTCCGTTTCTGCTCGACCGAAAACGCTACTTCCTATTCCAGGCCTATAAGTGGCGCTGTTTCGGTTTCAGAAATTCACCAAAAATGGAGAGGAAGAGGCGGAGCATGCGCACAAAGCTTGAGCGCTGTTTACAAATCGCCTTTTTTGCTCAGCGTGGTGGCACAGGAGCATGATATGTTGCCCTAGTAACCCTAATAGGCTCAATATCGTCTCCAGCATGAAAACTAGCATGTAGTCCGCCATTGTTGTTGATGTTGTTATGAGACGTCTCGCTCACGGGAGGTGTAAGGCTGCTCGGGGGGGGGACGCATACGATGACGTCATCGTTTTCGTTTTTCTGTGTCCACAAGGAAACGCTAGAGCTGCGTTTTCAAATTTCTCCACCCTGGGACCCGTTTTCAGAAAAGTGCGTTTTAGGGCTATGCGTTTACAGGACACGTCTGGACGCTCGGCCAAAGCGATTAAAAAAACCTCCGTTTTGGCGTATTTGCGTTTACGTGTGGACAGGGCCAAAGAGAGAGACTCATTAAGAAACATCACCAAACTACTAATAGGGAGCTTAAACACACAATACCTGGCACCAGCAAACAAAGAGAGAGTGATTAACAAGAAACATCAAACTACTAATAGGAAGCTTAACACACAGTACCTGACACCAGCAGACACAGAGAGAGACTGAATGGTGAATGCACTGGTGGTAGTTAAGCTGGCTGTGACAAGGTCACACCCAGCACACCTGTATCAGATCAACCCATCACCTAGGATCACTGCACACACCCACATGTGGAAGCCACACCCACTCTTACACACCCCAACACACACACACGCACCATGTGCTCACAAAATGCCTGATACAGATCTACCCTGTTACAGTTTCATTCCAAAAGAACAAATCAGAACAGAGTATGTTAGCTTGCAACACTCATTTGAGAAGAGTTGAAGGTTTGGATGCAGTCATTGTTGAAGTAACCATAGACAGATCTATTGGAGGAAAGCAGTCCAAATGTAGATTAGATCATATACGTAGATGTTTCTGTTGCCATGTTACATATGGATACATCTGTTGTGGGACTGTATTAACATGTTCAGTTCAATTTTATATATTCAATAAAATCATGCCAAATCTGAACACTTTTCCTTTTTCCTTTCGGCCTCAGGCTTTATCTTCAGCCTCCTTTTAAACTCGGGTTACGGGTAACTGCAGTACTCTTGCGCTATTTTATTTACTTTTTGTTCACCTGACCTTACCCATGTAATCTCACTCCTGTCCATTAGGCAATATTTCTCAGAAAGTTAAAAACTCTGACTTGAGAGTTTAAATATGGTTTCTTGCAAAAATACCAACAATCTATGACTGAAGATTTCCAAATCATATCCAAAACCAAAGAAAGTGATTTCACAGACAGCTATCGCCACACTGACCTTTCCTCCTTACATTTCAGTCAGAATGAAGACATCATGACAACAAATCAGATTTTTTTTTTCCTTTTTAATGTATTACACACAATTTTATCAGAAACTAGATGAACAGAATGACCACAGGTCACAGTTTACATGAAATACAGCTCACATCATCACATCACTCACATCTGGATCATCTAGAAGCTTTTCATTTCTCAAGAGACAAACATTCAGTTCTGACAACAGTCCACCTTAAAAATGACACATTCTCCTTAATAAAAACAACAACTCCTCTGACTGAAACTCAACAAAACCACTTGAACACAAAACTTCTTGTAAATATATTTGATTAAAAATGGATAATTTTAAAGTCAGTGACTTTTCATTTAAAAAAAGAAAAAACATCATAAACAGAATCATCCTGTTTATCTCAAAGTGACCTGATTCACTGGTAATATCTTCACTGGTAGTTTATCCCCATTCAATATATATGGAAATATCCTCTCAGTGAAAGTGTGTGTGAAAGTGTGTATGTGTTTGTTAGTATCAAGATCAGAGAACGACAGATTTCCTCTGTTCCAGTCCAGATTCACTCTGATCCTCTTGAACTTCTTCTTTAATGGGAGATCAGTGAGAGGAGCGGATGGTGACCGTGTTGAGTATTTACCTTTATAGAATAATATTCCCCACAATCCAGATGGTATGGCTCCCTTCCTCTGGACAGACTCTGCTAACACACCTAGTATCCACCACGTGTTATCTCCAACTTCAACATCCCAGCTGTGAGTCCCTGAGTTAAAGCCCTCAGAGCCCAGGACAGAATTGTAATAATCGATCCTCTCTGGATTATCAAGAAGATGTTGTTCACCTCCTCCTCTCACACTGGTCAGATCTTCAGACAGGATCAGTCCTGGATAAGCAGTGTTTGGATCCAGAATGACAGGAGTGTAGGAGACCATGTCCTTCATGTTGTTCCAGATGTTGAAGGTCAGGTTGCCCAGATGTTTGGCCTGGTCTATCAGAGCTCCTGAGGGCAGCTGTGGATCATCCAGCAGGGGGCAGCGCTGGACTCTTTCCACTGCAGCCTTGTAGTTGTTCAGGAATGAGACGTCTTCAGCTCTCAGCTCCTCCTCTGTGGCTCTGACTGTGTCTGAAAGAGCTGCTATCTCTCTGCTCAGAGTCTTCATCTTCTCCTTCATCATCTGACTCTTCTGCTCCTCTTCCCCTCTCAGTGCAGCCATCCTGGCCTCCTCTTCCTCTGCTAGAAACTGGTGAAGCTTCTTGAACTGCTCCTTAATCTGCCTCTCTGTGTGTCGGGCCTGGACCTTGATGTGTTTTTCTGTTTCATCAAACTTCACTTTAACTTGTTGACAAACCTTTAACTTCTTCTTTAAGGGCTTCAAAGTTTCATGCAGGTACTTCTTGAGTTCTGTTGCAGCTTCATCGATGGGTCTGAATCTGTGGTTGGAGTGTTTTTTTGAATCTCTGCAGACGACACACACTGGCTGCTGATGGTCCAGACAGAAGAGTCTGAGTTTCTCAGAGTGCAGACTGCAGAGAGACTCTGGAGATCTCTGATCTCTCTTCTGTAAGAAGGACTCACACAGGTTCCTCAACACCAAATTTGAAGGTGGATCATCTCTTGAAGATCTTCTCTTACAAACTGGACACTGGTGTGTTGGTTTCTCTCTCCACCAGTTCTTCAGACAGACTTTACAGAAGCTGTGGCTGCATGACAGAACAACAGGATCTCTGAAGATGTCCTGACAGACTGGACAGCAGAGATCCTCTTCTAAACTAGAAGCCATTTAGTCTTTGAGTGAAGCTGAAACACAGCAGACACAAAGTACAGTCAGTCATTGTTACACTGCAGAGCTGCTCAGTCTGCATTTTTTTCTGTTGTATATTTTTCTTAGATTTCTTTCTTAGATAGGTGATTTGACAGCTGGCATCAATCATGTAATAATTGTAATAATACTGGTCAAAATACAGTGTTAAATCACACATGTAAGCATTCTACTTCCTTGTTTTCATGACACATCAGACAGCATAGAAAGCAGGAAGGGACTTTCCTCCTTGCTCGCAGTTTCTTTTCTTTCACTTTCAGCACTTTTTTTTAGTCTCAAGCCGGTTTATTTGAAGTATTTCGTACTTTAGTATTGTGGTATTCCCCACTGTAACTGTCCTCTCTCAGTTTAAGTCCAAGCTGTGTAATGAAGGCAAATCTTACCGTACGCTGGGCCTTGTGTGTCTGAACTGAACTGAACTGAACCGGAATCACCTCTTTTGTGGTTTGTCGCACTTTGAATAAAACAAGGGGTGGAGCTTTGTCAAGAGCCCAGTGTGTTTCTTTACAAATGAATAGATCAGAACAGAGTCTGTTAGCTTGAGACACATTTGACATTAATTTTGATCCATATCTCGTGTCATTAGTAACTTTAACATGATACATTTCTGTACTTTTATTAACTCTGAAACCTGATCATAAAATCAACCATTTATGTTTAATGGTCATACAACTGATAAGAATCAACGTTTCCTAGAATTTTAACTGAGGTTGGACATCGGCCTATTGTTTGCTCAGACATCTGGGTCTCCAGTACTCAAGATAAATTAATCTGATTTAACATGGTAGTATCAATTTAATGTAAAACATCCGTGAACATCAGGATGCAGTGATTGTTGAAGTTAGCTCAGATAGATCTATTGGAGCAGTCCAAATACAGATTAGGTCCCACAGATGTTTCTAACGCCATGGTACTTATGCATAAACCAATTGTTGGATTGTATTAACACATTCAGTTCATTCATTCATTCATTCATTCATCCATCCATCTTCTGTAACCTCTTGTCCTGTGAAGGGTCGCGGGGGGTACTGGAGCCTATCCCAGCTGTGATTGGTCTAGAAGGGGGGGGTCCACCCTGGACAGGTCTCCTGTCTATCACAGGGCTAACACAGACAACCTCCTTTCTCAGTTTCTTTTCAACTCGGGTTACGGGTAACTGCAGTACTCTTGAACTATTTAATTTACTTTCAGATCACCTGACCTTAATCTCACTCCTGTGAGACAATATATAAAAATACAAACTGTGACCTGTGAGATTAAACAAGGTTTCTTGCAAAAATACTAACAATCTATGACTGAAAGGACTGGTCACAGACTAGTCTTATACAAAGTATTGGTTCACTGAAATCCTCATTACAATTGTCCACTTTAATTTTTATATTTATCACTGTCACAGAGGGCGGCACAGTGGCTGAGTTTAGTTCTTGTTCACAAACCTAGTTCCACTCAGATCAATGAGCAGACCTCGGAATGAACGTATTAAACCATTTCTACAGCTTAGAGAGTTCAATATATGTGAATTGATGACGTTTGGAACCATCAGGACTCATCATTAAATCAACCATCAGATTTAGAAAATTAAATAGAAGGAGGAGACAAAGAACCCAGCAGTTTCTGTGACAGAACTTGATTACTATGATTACATCCTCTCATCTCCTGCTGTATTTCAATACTAATAGTTACAGGTGTTTGACTGCAGCGTGTTTCATGTTGACCACCTGTACCAGGAAATGCACACAAGTATGCAGTGGGTTTCTATTTCTGCTCTTTATGGGACATATGAGTCAGAGACAGAAACAACATGGACATCAGTGACCTGTTTAGCAAGAATATCTACAATGCCAAATACAATGACTTCTGTTTAGTCTAAGTTTAAGAGGAGGAACGTACAGATCATTATTTATGTTTTTAAGGCTTGGAGTTTAACCAGCTGTTTACTTTCATCTGGTTCCATGGGTGAACATAGCTGGGTGTCATCTACATAGAGATTTAGGTTTATGCTGTATTCCTATTAATATTGCCCAAAGGAAGCATATTTAATGTGAAGAGTATTGGTCCCAGCACAGAACCCTGAGGAACTCCATAACTTACTGACAAACTGGAATCTGTCAGATAGATAGGATCCAAACAAGTCTAATGCAGTGTCTTTAATCTTGATCACACTTTCAAGTCTCTGTATTAAAATATTGTCAATAGAGCCAATTGCAGCACTTAGATCTAACAGGACTAGGACAGAGACAAGTCCAATGTTTGAAGCCATTGGGACATTGTTGGTAACTTTAACCAGAGCTGTTTCTGTTCTAAACCATTCCTGTTTAAATGGTCACACAACTGATTAGCAACAACTTTTTCTAGAAACATCTGGGTCTGGAGTAGGTTTATGAAGTAAACATTTAATTGCAGCAATCTTAAAAGACAGAGGCACATATCCTGTTAATAAAGATACATTTATCTGGTTTAAATCCTGTAAACTGTATATACCGTTTCTGTTCACTATTCTTGCTGTACTCTGAGCCATTGCACTGAAATTTCATTTTGATGGAAATCTAAATGACAAAGTTTGTCTATGTCTAGGTCTTTAATATGGAGGTGTTAATTAATGGAAAGACATCCTTGAGCAATTTAGTTGGGCTGGAATCAAGAGGACAACTAGGTTAGATGGTGTAATTATTGAAGTGATATGTTGGAGGAAGGATTCCAGATAATGATTAGATCCTACAGAAGTTTCTAATGCCACTGTACTTATATCTTTGACAGCTGGGGGAAGGATGACTTGAGTTGTTTTCTCTAATGACTACAGTTTCATTAGTAAAGAAGCTATTGAGGTCATTACTAGTCAACCAATCTGAAAGCAGCAACACCGCAGGCAGCAACACCACAGGCAGCAACACCACAGGCAGCAAACCGCACAGTGCAGGTACAGGATATGTACGTGGTAAACTTGCTCACACGACAGACAGAAACATTGTGAACATCAGTGAACTGTTCAGCAAAAATATCTACAATCAATAACTGAAGAATTCAGTCTTATACACATTATTATATCACAGATTTCCTAGAAGTGGTGTCAATGGGAGGTGGTCTACAAATGATACTTACACCAACACCAAAGAAAGTGATTTCACCTTAAAACTGACACGTCCACCTTAATAAAAAACAACTACAACAACTCCTCTGACTGAAACTCAGTAAAACCACTGGAACAGGGTTTTATTATATATATATTATATGTGCATATTATATATTATTATACGTATATTTGATTAGACATGAATTGTTTTTACTTTAATTTGCTGAATTAACTAGTTTTTAGAAACAGTGGAATCATTTTAAACACAAGGAACACAAGCACAGCTTTAGAATAAAGAGAAAGGAGGACAGGTGCTTTTTAAATTCACTGATTTTTCTCTTTAAAGAAGAAACAACATCATAAACCGAATCTCACAAACTGAAACTGATCTAGTAATATCTTCACTGGGACTTTATCCTCAGTTCCAATGTATGGAAACATCCTCTCAGTGAAAGTGTGTCTGAAGGTTTTTATGTGTGTGTTAGTATCAAGGTCAGAGAACGACAGATTTCCTCTGTTCCAGTCCAGATTCACTCTGATCCTCCGGAGCTTCTTCTTTACTGAGAGAACACTGAGAGGAGCTGGTGGTGAACATGAGAAGTATTCACCTTCATTGAACATAATTCCCCACAATCCAGATCCTATGTCTCCCTTCCTCTGGACAGACTCTGCTAACACACCCAGTAACCATCCTGTGTTATCTCCAACCTCAACATCCCAGCTGTGAGTCCCTGAGTTAAAGCCCTCAAAGCCCAGGACAGAACAGCTATAATCAAACCTCTCTGGATTATCAGGAAGATGTTGTTTATCTCCTCGTCTCACACTGGTCAGATCTTGAGACAGGATCAGATTTCTTCCAGCAGTGTTTGGATCCAGAATGACAGGAGTGTAGGAGACCATGTCCTTCATCTTGTTCCAGATGTTGAAGGTCAGGTTGCCCAGATGTTTGGCCTGGTCTATCAGAGCTCCTGAGGGCAGCTGTGGATCATCCAGCAGGGGGCAGCGCTGGACTCTTTCCACTGCAGCCTTGTAGTTGTCCAGGAATGAGACGTCTTCAGCTCTCAGCTCCTCCTCTGTGGCTCTGACTGTGTCTGAAAGAGCTGCTATCTCTCTGCTCAGAGTCTCTATCTTCTCCTTCATCATCTGACTCTTCTGCTCCTCTTCCTCCCTCAGTGCAGCCATCCTGGCCTCCTCTTCCTCTACTAGAAACTGGTGAAGCTTCTTGAACTGCTCCTTAATCTGCCTCTCTGTGTGTCGGGCCTGGACCCTGATGTGTTTTTTTGTTTCATCAAACTTCACTTTAACTTGTTCGCAAACCTTTAACTTCTCCTTTAAGGGCTCCAGAGTTTCCTGAAGGTTCTTCTTGTGCTGTCGTGCAGCTTCATCGATGGGACTGAATCTGTGGTTGGAGTGTTTTTTTGAATCTCTGCAGACGACACACACTGGCTGCTGATGGTCCAGACAGAAGAGTCTGAGTTTCTCAGAGTGCAGACTGCAGAGAGACTCTGGAGATCTCTGATCTCTCTCCTGTAAGAAGGACTCACACAGGTTCCTCAAGGCCAGATTAACAGGTGGATCATCTCTTGAAGATCTTCTGTCACAAACTGGACACCGGTGTGTTGGTTTATCTCTCCACCAGTCCTTCAGACAGACTTTACAGAAGCCGTGGCTACATGACAGAAGAACAGGATCTCTGAAGACCTCCTGACAGATCTGACAGAAGAGATCATCCTCTAATCTGGAAGCCATTTAGTCTCTGAGTGAAGCTGAAACAGCAGACACAAAGTCCAGTCAGTCATGGTTACACTACAGAGCTGCTCAGTCTGCATTTTTTTTCTGTTGAATATTTTTCTTAGATTGTCTGAGGTGATTTAACAGCTGGCAGCAATGTCGCAATAATTGCAATAATACTAATCAAAATACAGTTTTAAATCACATCATCATCTCTTATTTTCTGTTATACACACACTTTTCACAACATTTACTCAGTGGAGAAGTAGTGAATAAAAATATAACATTTATTTTCAGTTGTGTATTCTTCTTAGATTGTCTAGGGTGATTTAATAATTCAATTCAATTCAATTCAGTTCAATTCACTTTCATTTATATAGCGTCAATAACAATACAAATCGTCTCAAGACGCTTTACAAAAACCCGGCCTGAAACCCCCAGATCAGCCTGAAGGTGATGGTGGTGAGGAAAAACACACAGCAGTAAACATTCTATACAGTAATAGCACAGAATAGCATGACTAGTAGTAGATAGGAAAGTAGAGGGCAAGAGCTCTGTGCCAGAGAAAAGAAAGTGGAGGATGTGAGAGAGGAGAGAGAAGAAAGAAGGAGGACATGTGTTTGGTGCATCGTCCCCCAGCAGCCTAGGCCTATAGCAGCATAACTAAGGGATGGTTTAGTCCAGCCCTAACTATAAGCTTGATCAAAAAGGAAAGTCTTAAGCCTGACCTTAAAAATAGAGAGAGTGTCTGCCTCCCGAACCCAAACTGGGAGCTGGTTCCACAGGAGAGGAGCCTGATAGCTGAAAGCTCTGCCTCCCATTCTACTTTTTGAAATTGTAGGAACCACAAGTAGGCCTGCACTTTCAGACCGAAGTGATCTGTTGGGATGATATGGTACAATGAGGTCTTTAAGATACGATGGAGCTAGGCCTTTAAGGGCCTTGTATGTAAGGAGGAGGAATTTTAAATTCTATTCTAGACTTTAAAGGGAGCCAGTGAAGAGAAGCTAAAACTGGAGTAATATGATCTCTCTGGCTAATTCCTGTCAATGCTCTTGCTGCGGCATTTTGAATCAATTGGAGGCTTTTTAAAGAGTATTTGGAGCCAGACAGTAATGAATTACAGTAATCCAGTCTGGACGACACAAATGCATGAACTAGTTTTTCAGCATCACTCTGAGACAGGATGTTCCTGATGTTGACGATATTACGCAGGTGAAAGAAGGCAGTCCTGGTAAACTTGCTTTATGTGACATTTAAAGGACATATCCTCATCAAATATAACACCAAGGTTTTTTACAGTAGTACTGGAGGCCAAGGTAATGCCATCCAAAGAAACCACGTGATTAGATAATGAATCTCTGAGATGCTTAGGACCGAATACAATAACTTCTGTTTTGTCTGAGTTTAAGAGTAGGAAATTACAGGTCATCCAAGCCTTTATGTCTTTAAGGCATGCTTGGAGTTTAACCAACTGATTAGTTTCATCTGGTTTCATGGATAAATATAGCTGGGTGTCGTCTGCATAGCAATGAAAGTTTATGCCATGTTTTCTAATAATCTTGCCTAATGGCAACATGTATAACGTGAAGAGTATTGGTCCTAGCACAGAACCCTGAGGAACTCTGTAACTTACTTTTGTATAAGTAGAAGAATCATTGTTGACATGGACAAACTGGAATCTGTCAGACAGATAGGATTCAAACCAGTCTAATGCAGTTCCTTTAATCTTGACCTCACTTTCAAGTCTCTGTTGTAAAATATTATGATCAATAGAGTCAAATGCAGCACTAAGATCTAGCAGAACAAGTATAGAGACAAGTCCACTGTCTGAAGCCATGAGGAGATCATTGGTAACTTTAACCAGTGCTGTTTCTGTACTATGATGAACTCTAAAACCTGACTGAAACTCTTCAAACAGACCATTCCTGTTTAAATGGTCACAAAACTGATTAGCAAAAACTTTTTCTAGAATTTTGGAAATAAAAGGAAGGTCGGCGATTGGTCTATAGTTGGCTAAAACATCTGGATCTAGAGTGGCTTTCTTGAGTAAGGGCTTAATTACAGCAATCTTAAAAGACTGAGGCACATATCCTGTTAATAAAGATAAATTTATCTGGTTTAATATGGAGGTGTTAATTAATGGAAAAACTTCAGCTGGCAGCAATCACATAATAACTTTATTAATACTGGTCAAAATACACTTTTAAATCACATCCACGATGCAAGAAGGAACGCTACCGCAGGTCATTCATCCCAGCTGCCATCAGGCTGTACAACACCAGCCTGAGTCAATAGTAACTGTACTTTTCTTTTTGCACAAACTAAGCTTCTTTGCACTGCCTGTTTTTGCACAAACCACTACCTCACCAACTCAAAATGTCTTTCTCAAAGCACATTAAGCAATTATTTATTTGTAAAGTTGATCCCACCATTCTCCACACTGTACATACAGAATGTCTTATATTTTCTAAGAGTATGGTCATTTTTTTGCGTAATTTTTGATATATATTTTTTAAATTTTTGTATTTGTGTTTTCTGTGCTTTTTTGATAACCTTTTCCCTGTTCAAAGTTGTCACTGTCTTTCTGTATATATATTTTTTTTCTGCCAAATTCTGTGCTACTGGAACAAGGAAATTTCCCACACGTGGGATTAAATAAAAGTCTTACGTCTTTTGTCTTATGTCTTATATGTACGCATTTCATTTCCTTGTTTTCATGACACACCAGGCAGCATAGAAAGCAAGAAGGGACTTTCCTCCATGCCACAAATAAATTATTTTTTTACTTTGAGTATTTAAGTATTTTTTTTTTAGTGAGAAGTAGGTTTGTTTTTAGTATTTCAGTAACTGTCCTCTCTTAGTTTAAGTCCAAGCTTTGTAATGAAGGCACATCTTACCTTAATTTTGTCCTCGTGTCTCTGAACTGAACTGAACAGGAGTGAACTGTTTTGTGGTTTGTCGCACTTTAAATAAAACAAGGGGTGGAGCTTTGTCAGGAGCCCAGGGTGTTTCTTTCCAAATGAATAGATCAGAACAGAGTCTGTTAGCTTGAGACACATTTGACATTCATTTTGATCCATATCTCGTGTCATTAGTAACTTTAACATGATACATTTCTGTACTTTGATTAACTCTGAAACCTGACAAAAAATCATAAAACCAACCATTTGTGTTTAATGGTCATACAACTGATAAGAATCAACGTTTCCTAGAATTTTAACTGAGGTTGGACATCGGCCTATTGTTTGCTAAGACATCTGGGTCTCCAGTACTCAAGATAAATTAATCTAATTTAACATGGTAGTATCAATTAGATATACAGTATAACAACCGTGAACATCAGGATGAAGTCTAAAAGACGAGTTGATGGTTTGGATGCAGTGATTGTTAAAGTTAGCTCAGATAGATCTATTGGAGGGAAGCAGTCCAAATACAGATTAGGTCCCACAGACGTTTCTAACGCCATGGTTCTTATGCATAAACCTATTGTGGGACTGTATTAACACATTCAGTTCATTCATTCATTCATTCATTCATCTTCTGTAACCTCTTGTCCTGTGAAGGGTCGTGGGGGGTACTGGAGCCCATCCCAGCTGTCATCAGGCGAAAAGGCGGGGCATACCCTGGACAGGTCTCCAGTCTATCACAGGGCTAACACAGAGAGACAGACAACCTCCTTTCTCAGCCTCTTTTCAACTCGGGTTACGGGTAACTGCAGTACTCTTGAACTATTTTATTTACTTTCAGATCACCTGACCTGAATCTCACTCCTGTCCATGGGACAATATTTCACGGAAAGATACAAACTGTGACTTGTGAGTTTAAACAAGGTTTCTTGCAAAAATACCAACATCTATGACTGAAAGGATTGGTCACAGTCTAGTCTTATACAAATTATTGGTTCACTGAAATCCTCGAAGTCATTACAATTGTCCACTTTAATTTTTACATTTATCACTGTCACAGAGGGCAGCACAGTGGTTCTCTCTGTTTACTCCGGCTCAGAAAATATAGCACTAAGTGAACCTGAGAAATAAAGGTCAGCACCAACCGTTATCTGTGTAAGACATGCAGGTTTATTATTCAGATCAACAAGTTTTTGTATCTTTACTTAAGTTAAATATAATAAATATAATAAAGTATTTTTGGATATCTGAACACTTTTCCCTTTTTCCTTTCAGCGTCAGGCTTCATCTGCATCCTCCTTTCAACTTGGGTTATGGGTAACTGCAGTACTCTTGAACAATACAAACTCTGACTTTTAGTGAGTTCAAACAATGTTTCTCGCAAAAATACCAAGAAGTCATAGACTAGTCTTATACAAATTATTACTTTACAGATTTCCTAGAAGTGGTTATTATGGTAGGTGGTCTCCAAACCACACTTACACCAACACAAAAGAAAGTGATTTCACAGATAGACATATATCCCAACACTAACCTTTCCTCCTCACATTTCAGTGAGAATCAAAACATGATCACAGCAAAACTGAACTTTTTTTTTCAAGGCTGCACCTTATTTTACTTAATCCAGATGGTATACGTCCCTTCCTCTGGTCTATCAGAGCTCCTGAGGGCATCTGTGGATCATCCAGCAGGGGGCAGCGCTGGACTATTTCCACTGCAGCCTTGTAGTTGTTCAGGAATGAGATGTCTTCTCTGAGATGTTTAGGGTCAAATACAATGACTTCTGTTCAGTCTGAGTTTAAGAGAAGGGACGTACAGATCATTATTTATGTCTTTAAGGCTTGGAGTTTAACCAGCTGTTTAGTTTTAATCTGGTTTCATGGGTGAACATAGCTGGGTGTCATCTACATAGAGATTTAGGTTTATGCTGTATTCCTAATAACATTGCCTAAAGGAAGCATATTTAATGTGAAGAGTATTGGTCCCAGTACATAACCCTGAAGAACTCCATAACTTACTGACAAACTGGAATTTGTCAGACAGATAAGATTCACACCAGTCTAATGTGGTTTATTTAATCTTGACCACACTTTTCTCTGTATTAAAATATTGTCAATAGAGCCAAATGCAGCACTTAGATCTAACAGGACGAGGACAGAGACAAGTCCATTGTTTGAAACCACCAGATCATTGGTAACTTTTAGCAGAGCTGTTTCTGTTCTATGATGAACTCTAAAACCTGAAACTCTTCTAACAAACCATTCCTGTTTAAATGGTCACACAAGTGATTACTGCTCAAACTATCTGAAAGCAGCAACACCACAAGCAACAAACCACATAGTGCAGAACAGGATGTAACGTGAACACTTACCCACGTGAGAGAGGCTCTCAAAGCCTGAGCTCAGATAGAAAAGTGAACTATTGGGCTGATACTGTATGGTTCCATAAGTATAGCAGGCTGGAAGTATACAAAATTCAGATTTAGTTTACTTGGATTTCTTCTCTGGCTTTTGAAGAAAAGGCCTCCATTTGAGATCCTTCGTATGTAAAAGTGCAGAAGTGTTCTCAGCTAAATGTCTATACGAAAACTGAACCATAAAGTCTGAGAACTCTCTGAGGGCTTTTCATCCAACAGAGAACCAGTTTAGTTCTTGTTCACAAACCTAGTTCCACTCAGATCAATGAGCAGACCTCGGAATGAACGTATTAAGCCATTTCTACAGCTTAGAGAGTTCAATACGTGTGAATTGATGACGTTTGGAACCATCAGGACTCATCATTAAATCAACCATCAGATTTAGAAAATGAAATAGAAGGAGGAGACAAAGAACCCAGCAGTTTCTGTGACAGAACTTGAGATGTCCACCATCTATGATTACATCCTCTCATCTCCTGCTGTATTTCAATACTAATAGTTACAGGTGTTTGACTGCAGCGTGTTTCATGTTGACCACCTGTACCAGGAAATGCACACAAGTATGCAGTGGGTTTCTATTTCTGCTCTTTATGGGACATATGAGTCAGAGACAGAAACAACATGGACATCAGTGACCTGTTTAGCAAGAATATCTACAATGCCAAATACAATGACTTCTGTTTAGTCTGAGTTTAAGAGAAGGAACGTACAGATCATTGTTTATGTTTTTAAGGCTTGGAGTTTAACCAGCTGTTTACTTTCATCTGGTTCCATGGGTGAACATAGCCGGGTGTCATCTACATAGAGATGGAGGTTTATGCTGTATTCCTATTTATATTGCCCAAAGGAAGCATATTTAATGTGAAGAGTATTGGTCCCAGCACAGAACCCTGAGGAACTCCATAACTTACTGACAAACTGGAATCTGTCAGATAGATAGGATCCAAACAAGTCTAATGCAGTGTCTTTAATCTTGATCACACTTTCAAGTCTCTGTATTAAAATATTGTCAATAGAGCCAATTGCAGCACTTAGATCTAACAGGACGAGGACAGAGACAAGTCCAATGTTTGAAGCCATTGGGACATTGTTGGTAACTTTAACCAGAGCTGTTTCTGTTCTAAACCATTCCTGTTTAAATGGTCACACAACTGATTAGCAACAACTTTTTCGAGAAACATCTGGGTCTGGAGTAGGTTTATGAAGTAAACATTTAAATGCAGCAATCTTAAAAGACAGAGGCACATATCCTGTTAATAAAGATACATTTATCTGGTTTAAATCCTGTAAACTGTATATACTGTTTCTGTTCACTATTCCTGCTGTACTCTGAGCCATTGCACCGAAATTTAATTTTGATGGAAATCTAAATGACAAAGTCTGTCTATGTTTAAGTCTTTAATATGGAGGTGTTAATTAATGGAAAAACATCATTGAGCAATTTAGTTGGGCTGGAATCAAGAGGACAACTAGGTTAGATGGTGTAATTATTGAAGTGATATGTTGGAGGAAGGATTCCAGATAATGATTAGATCCTACAGAAGCTGGGGGAAGGATGCCTTGAGTTGTTTTCACTAATGACTAAAGTTTTATTAGTAAAGAAGCTATTGAGGTCATTACTAGTCAACCACCACAGGCAGCAACACCACAGGCAGCAAACCACACAGACACGCGACAGACAGAAACAATGTGAACATCAGTGACCTGTTCAGCAAAAATATCAATAATCAGTTACTGAAAAATTCAGTCTTATACACATTATTATATCACAGATTTCCTAGAAGTGGTTTCAATGGTAGGTGGTCTCCAAATGATACTTACACCAACACCAAAGAAAGTGATTTCAACAGTGACCTTTCCTCCTCACATTTCAGTCACAACAAACAGATGACGACTGCAAGTCTGAACACTTTTCCCTTTTTATTGTCTTCCACACAATGTTATCAGAAGGTAGATGAACAGGAAGACAGCAGGTCATAGGTTACATGAAATACAGATCAGATCAGTCACATCTGGATCATCTGGCAGCTTTTAATTTCTGAAAAGACAAGTTCACAAGATTCAGCTCTGAAGTCCAAAACTTTACATCAAGCCTGAACACAAACTAAGAAGTCCACCTTAAAACTGACACATCCACCTTAATAAAACACAAGTACTCCTCTGACTGAAACTCAGTAAAACCACTGGGACAGGAAGATTATTATACATATATTTGATTAAACATGAATTGTTTTTTCTTTAATTTGCTGAATAAAGTAGTTTTTAGAGACAGTGAAATCATTTTAAAAACAAGGAACACAAGCACAGCTTTAGAATAAAGAGAAAGGAGGACAGGTGCTTTTTAACTTCACTGATTTTTCTCTTTAAAGAAGAAACAACATCATAAACCAGATCTCAGAAACTGAAGTTGATCTGATGCACTGGTAATATCTTCATTGGTATTTTTTCCTCAGTTTCAATGTATGGAAACATCCTCTTAGTATAAGTGTGTGTGATGGTGTGTATGTGTTTGTTAGTATCAAGATCAGAGAACGACAGATTTCCTCTGTTCCAGTCCAGATTTACTCTGATCCTCTGGAGCTTCTTCTCTACTGGCAATACAGTGGGAAAAGTTGCTGGTGAACATGTGAAGTATTCACCTTCATTGAACATTATTCCCCACAATCCAGACTCTATGTCTCCCTTCCTCTGGACAGACTCTGCTAACACACCCAGTAACCATCCTGTGTTATCTCCAACTTCAACATCCCAGCTGTGAGTCCCTGAGTTAAAGCCCTCAGAGCCCAGGACAGAACAGCTATAATCAAACCTCTCTGGATTATCAGGAAGATGTTGTTTACCTCCTCCTCTCACACCGGTCAGATCTTCAGACAGGATCAGATCTGTTCCAGCAGTGTTTGGATCCAGAATGACAGGAGTGTAGGAGACCATGTCCTTCATGTTGTTCCAGATGTTGAAGGTCAGGTTGCCCAGATGTTTGGCCTGGTCTATCAGAGCTCCTGAGGGCAGCTGTGGATCATCCAGCAGGGGGCAGCGCTGGACTCTTTCCACTGCAGCCTTGTAGTTGTTCAGGAATGAGACGTCTTCAGCTCTCAGCTCCTCCTCTGTGGCTCTGACTGTGTCTGAAAGAGCTGCTATCTCTCTGCTCAGAGTCTCCATCTTCTCCTTCATCACCTGACTCTTCTGCTCCTCTTCCTCCCTCAGTGCAGCCATCCTGGCCTCCTCTTCCTCTGCTAGAAACTGGTGAAGCTTCTTGAACTGCTCCTTAATCTGCCTCTCTGTGTGTCGGGCCTGGACCTTGATGTGTTTTTCTATTTCATCAAACTTCACTTTAACTTCTTCAAAAACCTTTAACTTCTCCTTTAAGGACTCCAGAGTTTCCTGACGGTTCTTCTTGTGCTGTTCTGGAGCTTCATCGGTGGGTCTGAATCTGTGTTTGGAGTGTTTTTCTGAATCTCCGCAGACGAGGCACACTGGCTGCTGATGGTCCAGACAGAGGTGTTCGAGTTTCTCAGAGTGCAGACTGCAGAGAGACTCTGAAGATCTCTGATCTCTCTCCTGTAAGAAGGACTCACACAGGTTCCTCAACACAAGACTAACTGGTGGATCATCTCTTGAAGATCTTCTGTCACAAACTGGACACCGGTGTGTTGGTTTATCTTTCCACCAGTTCTTCAGGCAGACTTTACAGAAGCCGTGGCAACATGACAGAAGAACAGGATCTCTGAAGACCTCCTGACAGATCTGACAGAAGAGATCCTCCTCTGATCTGGAAGCCATTTAATCTCTGAGTGAAGCTGAAACACAGCAGACACAAAATCTCTTATTGTCTGTTATACACACACTTTTTGCAAAATTTACTCAGTGGAAAAGTAGTGAATAGAAATATAATATTTATTTTCAGTTGTGTATTCTTCTTAGATTGTCTAAGGTGATTTAACAACTGGCTGCAATCACATAATAACTTTAATAATACTGGTCAAAATACAGTTTTAAATCACATATCTACACATTTCATTTCCTTGTTTTCATGACACACCAGGCAGCATAGAAAGCAAGAAGGGACTTTCCTCCATGCCACAAATTTCTTTTTTTTTTTACTTTGAGTATTTAAGTATTTTTTAGTGAGAAGTAGGTTTGTTTTAAGTATTTCAGTAACTGTCCTCTCTTAGTTTAAGTCCAAGCTTTGTAATGAAGGCACATCTTACCTTAATTTTGTCCTCGTGTCTCTGAACTGAACTGAACTGAACTGAACAGGAGTGAACTGTTTTGTGGTTTGTCTCAGTTTAAATGAAACTCGGGGTGGAGCTTTGTCAGGAGCCCAGTGTGTTTCTTTCCAAACAAATAGATCAGAACAGAGTCTGTTAGCTTGAATCACATTTGACATTCATTTTTGATCCATATCTCATGTCATTAGTAACTTTAACCTGATACATTTCTGTGCTTTGATGAACTCTAAAACCTGAGAAAAAAAAAAAAATCATAAAGCCAACCATTCCTGTTTGGTCACACAGCTAATACGAATCAGTGTTTCCTAGAATTTTAACAATAAAACTGAGGTTGGATATTGGTCTATGGTTTGCTCAGACATCTGGGTCTCCAGTACTCAAGATACAGTAATCTGATTTAACATGGTCCTATTAATTAAAGGTAAAGCATCCTTGAACATCAGGGTGGAGTCTAAAAGATGAGTTGATGGTTTGGATGCAGTGATTGTTGAATTTAGTGATTGCTGAAGATAGATCTATTGGAGGGAGGCAGTCCAAATATACAGTAGGTCATACAGATGTTTCTAATGCCGTGGTACTTATGCGTACATCTCTTGTGGGATTGTATTAAGACATTCAGTTCAATCCAATTTTATTTATATATTGAACAAATCCATGACAAATCTGAACCCCTTTAACTTTTTTCTTTCAGCCTCCTTTTCAACTTGGGTTATGAGTAACTGCAGTACTCTTAATCCATTTAATTTACTTTTAGAACACCTGACCTTACCCATGTAATCTCACTCATGTCTGACTTGTGAGTTTAAATGACGTTCCTTGCAAAAATAGCAACAATCTGTGACTGAAAGGATCGGTCACAGACTGGTCTTATAGAAAATTATTGCTTCACAGATTTCCTAGAAGTGATTGCAATTGTAGGAAGTCTCCAGACCATAGTTAAAGAAAATGATCCTGTGGTCATGGAAAAGGTGTTTGTTTGAGAAGGGTCAAATCATTGGCATGCATCAAGCAGAGAAAACATCTAAGGAGATTGTAGAAACTACTAGAAGTGGGTTAAGAACTGTCCAACACATTATTTAAAACTGTAAGGATAGTGGAGAACCATCGTCTTCCAGGAAGAAATGTGGTCTGAAAAAAATCCTGATTGATGGTGATCTGTGATCACTTAAACGTTTGGTGAAATCAAATCAAAGAAAAACACCAGTAGAACTCAGGGCTATGTTTAATAGTGAAAGTAAGAACATTTCCACACGTATGATGTGAAGGGAACTCAAGGGATTGGGACTGAACAGCTGTGTAGCCTTAAGAAAACCACTAATCAGTGAGGCTAACTGGAAAAAGTAGCTTCAGTTTGCTAGGGAGCATGAAGATTGGACTCGGGAGCAATGGAAGAAGGTCATGTGGTCTGATGAGTCCAGATTTACCCTGTTCCAGAGTGATGGGGGCATCAGGGTAAGAAGAGAGGCAGATGAAGTGATGCACCCATCATGCCTAGTGTCTACTGTACAAGCCTGTGGGGGCAGTGCTATGATCTGGGGTTGCTGCAGTTGCTCAGGTCTAGGTTCAGCAACATTATGTGTCCAAAGAATGAGGTCAGCTGACTACCTGAATATACTGAATGACCAGGTTATTCCATCAATGGATCATATTCCAAGATGACAATGCCAGGATTCATGGGGCTCAGATTGTGAAAGAGTGGTTCAGGGAGCATGAGACATCATGTTCACACATGGATTGGCCACCACAGAGTCCAGACCTGAACCCCATTGAGAATCTTTGGGATGTGCTGGAGAAGGCTTTGTGCAGTGGTCAGACTCTCCCATCATCAATACAAGATCTTGGTGGAAAATGACAAATGACAAACACTGGATGGAAATAAATCTGGAGACATTGGAGAAGATTATAGAAACAATGATACAGAGAATGAGCTGGAATCAAAGATAAAGGAGGTCCAATGAAATATTAGAGTGTGGGACCTTTTTGCTCGAGGCAACTTTTTTTGGCCAGGCACTATAAATGTACTGCATATACATATGCTGTTGTTTCACGGAAGAAGACTGAACCAGTTCCCTTCGGCTGAACCCTGCAGCAGAGCACCCTCTGCAGGCTACAGCACATCATTGTATCCCAGCATTCACACTCTTCCACTTGTAGTTCTGTCACTGTCACAGTGCTGCTAAGACTCTGCTGGAAGCTGGAGTTTGTAGAGGAGACAGGGTTTGAACTTCTCTCTCACCTCAGAACACATAACACTAAGTGAACCTGAGAAATAAACACCTCAAACACCTCAACACCATGAGGATGCTGTTTATTTCGTTTCGTTCTTCTCTCCTTCTCACTATATATAGGAAGCAACCGTTATCTGTGTGAGACATGCAGGTTTATTATTCAGATCAACAAGTCTTTGTGTCTTTAATTAAGTAAAATATAACTCAAAAAGTATTTGTATCTGAACACTTTTCACTTTTTCCTTTCAGTCTCAGGCTTTATCTGCAGCCTCCTTTTCAACTCGGGTTACGGATAACTGCAGTACTCTTGAACTATTTTATTTATTTTTAGATCACCTGATCTTACCCATGCAATATCATTCCTGTCCATGAGACAATGTTTCTCAGAAAACTCTGACTTGTAAGTTTAAACAAGGTTTGTTGCAAAAATACCAATAATCTATGACTGAAAGATTTGGTCATAGACGAGTCTTATACAAACCATTACTTCAGAGATTTCCTACAAGGAGTTACATTGGTACATAGTTTCCAAACCATACTAACACACAAAAGATAATGATTTCATAGACAGACATCTATTGCAACAGTGACCTTTCCTCGTCACATTTCAGTCAAAATGAAGACATGATAACAGCAAATCTGAACATGTTTTCCCTTTTCAAACTTAACCCTTTCATGCAATGTTATCAGAAAGCAGATGAACAAAATGACAGCAGGTCACAGGTTACATGAAATACAGCTCACCTCATCAGATCAGTCACATCTGGATCATCTGGCAGCTTTTCATTTATGAAGAGACAAACATTCAGTTCTGAAATTAACAACTTCACAAACTGGTAGGTAAAAGGAAGGATTCTTTGTCTGACTGAAAGTCACAAAACACAATTGAAGATTACTGTACATATGTTTCGTAACACATGGATAATTTTTACTTTAATTTGTTATATAAATTAATTCTATAGAAACTGTAAAATCAATTGAAACACAAGGCTTCAGAATAATGATGACAGGTGCTTTTTAAATTCACAGAATTTTCTCTTCAACAAGGAGACAACATATCATCTTATTTTTCTCTAACTGTTCTGATTCACGGTCACAGAGACCTTCACTGGTAATATCTTCACTGGGAGGTTATCTCTTATTCCAATGCATGGAAACATCCTCTCAGTTAAAGTGTGTGTGAAGGTGTGTATGTGTGTGTTAGTATCAAGATCAGAGAACGACAGATTTCCTCTGTTCCAGTCCAGATTCACTCTGATCCTCTGGAGCTTCTTCTTTACTGAGAGATCAGTGAAAGGATCTGCTGGTGAATGTGTTGAGTATTTACCTTCATTGAACCTTATTCTCCATAATCCAGATCGTATGCTTCCCTTCCTTTGGTCAGACTCTGCTATCACACCCAGTGTCCACCATGTGTTATCTCCAACCTCAACATCCCAGCTGTGAGTCCCTGAGTTAAAGCCCTCAGAGCCCAGGACAGACTGGTAACGATCAAACCTCTCTGGATTATCAAGAAGATGTTGTTCATCTCCTCCTCTCACACTGGTCAGATCTTCAGACAGGATCAGTCCTGGATGAGCAGTGTTTGGATCCAGAATGACAGGAGTGTAGGAGACCATGTCCTTCATGTTGTTCCAGATGTTGAAGGTCAGGTTGCCCAGATGTTTGGCCTGGTCTATCAGAGCTCCTGAGGGCAGCTGTGGATCATCCAGCAGGGGGCAGCGCTGGACTCTTTCCACTGCAGCCTTGTAGTTGTTCAGGAATGAGACGTCTTCAGCTCTCAGCTCCTCCTCTGTGGCTCTGACTGTGTCTGAAAGAGCTGCTATCTCTCTGCTCAGAGTCTCCATCTTCTCCTTCATCATCTGACTCTTCTGCTCCTCTTCCTCCCTCAGTGCAGCCATCCTGGCCTCCTCTTCCTCTGCTAGAAACTGGTGAAGCTTCTTGAACTGCTCCTTAATCTGCCTCTCTGTGTGTCGGGCCTGGACCTTGATGTGTTTTTCTGTTTCATCAAACTTCACTTTAACTTCTTCACAAACCTTTAACTTCTCCTTTAAGGACTCCAGAGTTTCCTGACGGTTCTTCTTGTGCTGTTCTGGAGCTTCATCGGTGGGTCTGAATCTGTGTTTGGAGTGTTTTTCTGAATCTCTGCAGACGAGACACACTGGCTGCTGATGGTCCAGACAGAAGAGTTTTAGTCTCTCAGAGTGTAGACTGCAGAGAGACTCTGAAGATCTCTGATCTCTCTCCTGTAAGAAGGACTCACACAGGTTCCTCAAGGCCAAGTTTAAAGGTGGATCATCTCTTGAAGATCTTCTCTTACAAACTGGACACTGGTGTGTTGGATTCTCTCTCCACCAGTTCTTCAGACAGACTTTGCAGAAGCTGTGGCTACATGACAGAAGAACAGGATCTCTGAAGATGTCGTGACAGACCGGACAGCAGAGATCCTTCTCTGATCTCGAAGCCATTTAATCTCTGAGTGAAGCTGAAACACAGCAGACACGAAGTACAGTCAGTCATGGCTCTCCTCCATCTTCTACTAACTTCCCTGAAACTTCCTTTGACTTTGAGTCCTGTATTTTAGTCAAATTCACTGTTATGCAGAGGTGGCAAAAGTACTCACATTCTGTACTTAAGTAAAAGTATGGATACTTGTGTAAAAAAATACTCTCGTAAAAGTAAAAGTACTGATTCAACTCCTTTACTCAAGTAAAAGTAAGAAAGTACAGGCTCTGACATGTACTTAAGTAAAAAGTAAAAACTTTTACCAGATTTTGCCATTAACAATTCATCCGTTGATAATTTTGCAAAATTAAAAAGTTCTAGCAGAATAATCTAGACTTAATTGATCAGAGGTCCTGCATGAGCATCCGGAATAATTTTTAATAATAAATTGAGGGTTACTGAGTTGTTGTTTTTAAACCGCTAGCTAGTGTTAGCTATACTATCAAAACGGTGTGTTCCCATAGCATTGCTAACGTTGTAAACTAGCTTCCAAAAAATCCTCAAAAAGCTAATGATAGCAACAGAAACCACACCAGACCAGTACTTCTCAAATAGTGGAGTCAGGTGGACTTTCAGTATTAGTGTCTTTATTGATGCTTGATAAACAGCCTCCAGTCACTAGGTGGTCACAAACTAATCAATAGGCTGCCTGTTCAAAACAGTAGAAGAAGAACACAGGACGCGCATCGTCGACTTTCCTTCTCTAGTCCGATGCTCTAATCATGTCCGATCATGTCACGTCTTTTACGCCTTGTCATCCGTGGAGGTTAAAAAAGTAACGAGCCTGTTTTTCAAATGTAAGGAGTAGAAAGTACAGATATTTGTGTACAAATGTAGGGAGTAAAAGTAAAAAGTCATCAGAAAAAGAAATACTCAAGTAAAGTACAGATACCTGAAAAATCTACTTAAAATCTACTTAAGTACAGTAACGAAGTATTTGTACTTCGTTACTTGACACCTCTGCTGTTATGCCCCATCTACATGAGTTTTCCACTTTTCTCTCCTGTAGCTGGACTCACTCAGAGGAAGGTGTTAGTTTGGTCTGAAGGTGAATCTGATCGTCTGTGTCTCTCTTTAGTCTCTCACAATAATAAACTGTTTCCTGGTTTGTCTTAGGTAAATCAGGTGAAGGGGTGGAGCTTTACCAAATGTAGTTGGACCTGTTAGTCCAGTCTCAGAGGGAGCATCAGCTGACGGTGTTTTAGTTTGTGATAGTTCCATGGTTTAAAAGTTAACCAGAGAATCTTGTGTTCTGAAAGGAACGCTGATAAATTACAGACATATTGTTCTAAAGGGCAGCACAGTGGCTGGTGGTTAGCACTGATGCTTCACAGAGAGAAGGTCCCGGGTTCAAATCCATTTCTGTGTGGAGTTTGCATGTTCTTCCTATGTCTGCGTGGGTTCTACGGAAACTGCGGTTTCCTGAAAACTGTTGGAAACTCTCTCTGAGGTGCTGAGATACAGATGTGGACAAAATCTTTGGTACCATTCCATTAAAGACAGAAAAACACATTGAAAAAAACACATAATTGTAAATAAAAATTTACTGAAAATTGACAAAACAACAGAATAATAATAATAAAAAAAACTAATGAAACTGGCCTGGAAAAAATGATGGTATCCCTAACTTAATATTATGTTCCACAACCTTTCGAGGCAATCACTGTAATTTTGCGATGACTATAACTCTCAATGAGACTTCCAGACCTGTTTACAGGTATCCTGGGCCACTCCTTGTGAGCAAACTGCTCCAGCTGTCTCAGATAGCTGCATGCTCCTTCCACAGATGTTCAACAAAATTTAGATCAGGCTCATGCAACCTCAGAATAGGTCAATGTTTTGTTCTCAGCCAGCTGTATCTTCTGGTTCATTATCCTGTTGGAGGACTCATGACCTACAATTGAGACCAAGCTTTCTGACGCTGTTTTTCATTGACGTCCCATCAGACTCTTTCCAGGGCAGCATATTTTGCTCAAGAATGCCTAGGTAGTCTTGAGATTTCATTGAACACTGCAAAGATTCAAACCCCCTGTGCCAGATGCAGCAAAACAGCCCCAGAACATAACCAAACATAACATAATTCAAGCTGCAGGGTCTCCAGCAGTTAGTTCAAAGCTGATCATCCAAAGATGTTCCAGATGTTCCAAAGAACTTCGTAACTTCAGGACTGTTTGTCTTTCTTAATCTCTAAGTCTCCATCCATGTTCAACTGATTGTGGATGAAAGTGTCCTTGTTCATCTTTGGTCTTCAAATAGTTCGTCTTCTCTGAGAAATGTTTTGGTTTGTTGCTGCAGTATGAATCCTTCCCTCTATTCTTTATCTGCAGCCTCTTTTGAAACCCGGGGTTATGGGTAACTGCAATACTCTTTATCTTTTTATATACGTTTAGGTCACCTGACCTTACCCATGTAATTCCAGGTCTATCCGTGAGACAATGTCACTCTATGAGTTTGTTGTGATATGGCATTACTTCAAAAGGTAACAGCACTCTATGACTGAACCTCTCTCTCTTATACACCTCATTACGTCACAGAAGTCCTGTTATTTTTCTAGAAGTGGGCCAACAACACCAAAGACAGTAATCGCAACACTGACCTCTCCTCCACCCATTCTCCTTCAGAATATAAATGAAGCTGAACGCTCTCAGACCCCCAGATAAACCTTCAGTTTCCATGATTTGATGCTGAGAAAGATTCTCTTTTCTCACAAAGAGCATCTTTCTATGTTCTATATTAAGTCTGTTAATTGTGTTGCCTATACTATTTTTATTTTATTTTATTTTACTAGATTTTACTTATTACTAGATTTTATTATTGTTTTTTTATCTTTCTTTGTACTTGTGGTTCTTAGAGTATTTTTATGTGCAACTAAGCTACTGTGACGGCTATCTAAGTCTAAGTATTTCATTTCAAATATACCATGACAAACAACCAAACAATCCCAAATAAAATAATAATTAACTCAATTAAATACATGATTCAGTAAAATGTGGTTAAAAAAAAGAAAAATAAATAAATAAATTAAAGAAATGTGTGTAACTTTAACTGTAGAGGTCATAGTTTCCTGAACTCAGTTGAACACATGTTGAGTCTCTTTGTGAACAGCAGGAGGCGCTAAGGTATCAGCCAAAGGTGAACTTTTTTTTTCACTCATGGTTAGTGGTTGGGTGAAGCCATTTATTGTCAAACAACTGTGTTTACTCTTTTTAAATCATAATGAAACTACCCAAATGACCCTGATCAAAAGTTTACATACCCTGGTGATTTTGGCCTGACAACATGCACAAGTGGACACAGACGGGTTTGAATGGCTACTAAAGGTAACCATCCTCACCTGTGATCTGTTTGCTTGTAGTTATCGTGTGTGTATAACAGGTCATTGAGTTTCTGGGCTCCTGGCAGACCCATGCATCTTTCATCCAGTTCTGCACTGGCGTTCTTGATTGTGAGTCACGGGGAAAGCAAAAGAATTGTCAAAGGATCTGCGGGAAAAGGTAATTGAACTGTTTGAAACAGGAAAGGGAGATAAAAAGACAGTGGTGTGGCTGTCTCAAGATGCACAAAATGGAGGCACTTGAAGAAAAATTGTCTGCATGGTGGAGTCGCTAGAAGGATGCCATTACTACGCAAATGCCACAAAGCATCCCATTTACAAAACGCCAAACAGCACAGAAACCAGCCTCAAAGCTTCTGGAACAAAGTCATTTAGAGTGAATGAGACCAAAACTGAACTTTTTGGCCACAACCATAAACGTTCCATTTGTAGTGGAGTCAACAAGGCTGATGATGAAAAGTACACCATTGCTACTGTGAAACACGGAGGTGGACCGCTGATGTTTTGGGGATGTGTGAGCTACAGAGGCACAGGAAACTTGGTCAAAATTGATGCAAGATGAAAGCAGCATGTTATCAGAAACTACTGGAGGAACATTTGCACTGATCAGCCCGGAAGCTGCTCACGGGACGTGCTTGGACGTTCCATCATGACAACGATCCAAAACACAAGGCCAAGTCGACCTGTCATTGGCTACAGCAGAATAAAGAGAAGTCTCTGGAGTGGCCATCTCAGTCTCCTGACCTCAGCATCGTTGAGCCACTCTGGGAAGATATCAAATGTGCAGTTCATGCAAGACGGCTCAAGAATTTACAGGAACCGTAGGCTTTTTGTCAAGAACAATGGACAGCTTTACCGTCTGAGAGAATAAACAGCTCAGCCACAACTACCACAAAAGACTTCAAGCCGTCATTGATGTCCTGGTCTACAGAACTCAGTTGAACACACTTGTTGTGTCTCTTTGTGAACAGCAGGAGGCGCCAAAGTATCAGTTAAAAGTTCCTTCATCAGATTGACTCTTAGAGCAACGAAATAAACTTGACTTCAAGAGCACACAAGAGATTTTAGTCATAGTGATTGTTACTTGAGTCTGAAGCATGAAATAAAGGACAGAATTTCAGTCATCTGACTAAAAACCTATCAGTAGAGACCAAGGACATAGAGACCAGGGTCCATAGAGACCAGGGTCCACGGAGACCAGGGTCATGAAGACCAAGGTTGTAGAGAACAGGGTCCATAGAGACCAAGGACATAGAGACCAGGGTCCATAAAGACTAGAGTCCATAGAGACCAGGGTCCATAGAGGCCAGGGTCTATAGAGACCAGGGTCCACAGAGACCAGGGTTTATAGAGACCAGGGTTTATAGAGACCAGGGTCCACAGAGACCAGAGTCATGGAGACCAGGGTCATGGAGACCAAGGTCCTAGAGGCCAAGGTCACAGAGACCAGGGTCATAGACACCAGGGTCACAGAGACCAGGGTCCACAGAGACCAAGGTCACAGAGACCAGGGTCCATAGAAACCACAGGGTCCATAGAGACCAGGGTCCATAGAAACCACAGGGTCCATAGAGACCATGGTCACAGAGACTAGGGTCCATAGAGACCAGGGTCCATAGAAACCACAGGGTCCATAGAGACCATGGTCACAGAGACTAGGGTCCATAGAGACCAGGGTCCATAGAAACGACAGGGTCCATAGAGACCATGGTCACAGAGACTAGGGTCCATAGAGACCATGGTCACAGAGACTAGGGTCCACAGAGACCAGGGTCCACAGAGACCAGGGTCCATAGAGACCAAGGTATTGTATGTTTGATGTCTGTGACAGGTACTGCTGACAAACACTTGAATTGCAGAACTGAAAGATGAAACTTTCCTTCCATTTCAAACAGTCATGTAGGTTTATTCTGAGGAACCCCAACCTTTACAGTTCACTTCCTGTTCTCTATTCTCTGCCGCTGGTTTCATGATTTAACCTTCTTCTCTGCCACTCGTTCTGTTTTTATAGACATGTTGATAACGTCCCATTAACTTTTCAGTTCCCGTTTTCCTCCATTCATGTGTTGGGTTGACGGCTTGTGACATTTGGGGCTTCCTCATGGTCACGGGGTGACACAGACGCCTTTGTGTTTCACTTCTCGTCTCGCTGGCATTATGAGACCTTTCTAAATGTCATTTCAGATATGAGTAGGAGCGTGAGGGCACGTCCACTGCAGCTTTAGGCCTTTCGCCAGCTTTCCCTTTCAGGTTTGAGTTGAATTTCACTTTCTAGTTTTTAGTTTGTCCCCTGATCCACATGAGGGCCCTCCCCTCAAAGGGCCCCCCACTAATACCACAGGACACCCTCAGAAGGCCCATGTCCATCCTCTGATGAGTCACAACCGTGGTCATAATGTTATGCCTGATCGCTGTAAGAAGCAAAACAACCACAACGAAACACAACGTGAAACGTGAGATCCACAAATGTGTACAAAGGCGTTTCTCTTTCTCAAATTACTGAGACAAACCGAGACGTTAAGACACTAAACAACCGCAAAGAGGCGCAAAGACTTGATGCCGAGGTGTTTCCTGCCTCATAATGAAATCTAGACGTGACCAGAGTCAGGTTCTGATTCAGTCTGTGCGACGTCTATTGCTCTCTCAGTTTCCAGTCTCTCCCGGTGAACAGGAAACTCACGAAGACTGTGAGAATATGTTCCATGACAGTGTAATAAAGACACTCAGTGTACGTTTGCAGTACTCATCCTCTGGAAACTCCTACTTCCCCTTTTAGGAACAAACACCAGCCCTACAGCAGGGCGTAGTCTTCAGTCCTAATTGATTACATCATGACGTTTGCCTATGCTCCGCTCACCGTGACGCTTCATCTCCCTTTCGTGCGCCGCGGCTTTTCACTTTATCCTGGGATTTCCCAGACTCAGGTTGTTTGTGTTATCTGTTAGTCTTATCTCTAAATATGTGCCTTCTTGGGTTTTTAATGGAACAGTCAAATGTGAAAGAGCAGAAAATCCCGACGTTGTGTTCCAGTGTTGAAAACTCACAAGACTCACGAATGGAAATCTGAACACGCGGCCGGGTTTGTACCTGACAGCGTAAACAGGTTTAGTTTACTGTGAACAATCAGAGTCAAAGGTGAAATCTAGAAATATAAAGAGATAGAAAATATTATATATTATAAACATATTTAAACAAATTAATTCATTTATGTTGTATTATTTTTACTTTCCAGGAATTTCCAAAAATATTTTAAATTATTATAATTATTATAATTTTGAGTAATATTAATATTATCCCTGAATGCAGCTATTATACAATATAATTTGACATTATTTATTAATTTTTTTAAACATTAGCACCAAGACCAATCAGGGTTCCTGTATTTTTTTAAATATATTTATTTATCTATTCTGCTCATTTATCTGTGACAGTGAAGGATAAATAACTAAATGTTTCACAAAAATAAATATATTGGAGAAATTTACAGTAACAGTACAAATGGTGCAGTTTAGGAATGTAGGAACGATAATTAAAGACCTTAAAGTATAATCTAGACCGGCCTCTGTTACACGGTGAGAACGTCACAACAAACACCATAAACTAGAGTTTGGTTCAAGAGCAACACGTCGTAAAAATAATAAAAAACCTGGAGAGGAAAACACAGGAAGTCTGTGACCAAGGCAACAGTTATTATTATCCACTCAGAGCAGAGGGGAGAGAGGAATGAGCTGAGCTTTAATTCTGGAAAGAGAGAGAAAGAGGAAGGGGGGAGGGCAGAAAGTGAAAGGGGAAAAGGAAAGAAAGAAAGAAAGAAAGAACGAAAGGAGGGAGGGAGGGACTTTACCGGAAGATGTCGTCACTCGAAGAATTTCCATGAAGCAGCAGAAAAGCCCCAGCGGGCAGCAGCTTCCTCTTTTACTGCAACAGACGTCAGACTGTTGAAAAGAGAAATGAAAAGAAAAGAAAAGAAAAGAAAAGAAAAGAAAAGAAAAGAAAAGAAAAGAAAAGATTCCTGGAGGTTTGTTTACTTTGTCTTAAAAACAACAAGCAAGTCACCAAAAGTATGTGGACACCAAGAAAAACTAGATAGATAGATAGATAGATTGATAGATAGATAGATAGAAAGATAGATAGATAGATAGATGGATAGATGGATGGATAGATAGAAAGATAGATAGATAGATAGATGGATAGATAGATAAATAGATGCCTGTATTAACTCACTGCAACATATGTGAACTTCAAAAGGTCAAAGGTTACGTTTAGCATGTTCATTAAAGTAATATTATAAGACTGTGTGACTGATAAACTAAAGGCTAAATGCTAAATATTAATATGACGAAGAAGAAAAAAAACTCAACAGATTCCAGAAAAAACTTGGACTGGACATAAATCCCTAATTTCCCTACGGGGATAAATAAAGTCTTATATTAAATCAGTTAAAAAAACAAAAAACTAAAGGAGGGAGCAACATGAGCGATGCCTGTGCTTTAATAAAAAAAATAAATAAAAGCTTTTAACTCAGCCAAGTGTGCTGCTTTGTTGGTGCACATCCGGGCTGTGCAACAAACCAAACAGATTGAAAATCGGTTAAAAACTCAGCCAGTTATGAGCTGTTTTAAATATGCAACTGCACCTCCATTCCTGAGGCATGAGCACCAACATGGCGGCCGCTGGGCGGGAGGAGGGAGGGGAGGGGAGGGGGCGTGGCCAACCTGTTGCTCCTACAGCACTTCCCGTAAAAAAAAAATAATAATAATGACGGAGACGACGTCATGACGTGATTGGAGCGCGAGCCTGGATATAGAGGAGCGGCCGCGGCGCAGCGGAGCCCCAGAGAAGCCGAGCAGCCAGCGGGAGACAAGCGACGCTGAGGACACCGTCAAGCTGCTAGAAGTTGAGGACGTTTGTTGGACTATACTATACCGGGACATAACTCAAGACGTTTCAACTGCTCTTTTTTTTTTTATTATTATTTTTTTAAAACCACCGTTAAGCTAATTTAACCCGTTTTTAACCCGAGAAGGACAGCCATGCTCAGCCTGTGCCTCGTGTTGATTTTGTCCGCCTCCGTGTTTTCAGAGTCGGTGAGTGAACGTTTCTATTCGCTGGATAAAGTTTTATTTTTTAACGTTTGTTTGTTTGTTTTTTAAACTTCCATTTTACTTTATTTTCCTCCTCTTTCCGGCAGCGCTAGCTAGCTGCTTTACGTGTGTATTAGCCGTTAGCTGTTAACTGACGACTGCGGCTTTTAAATGAGTTTGTAAATAATAAGTTTAGTCTGCTGGTGGAGCAGCTAGCTGGCTAGCTAGTTAGCTGTGTTGTTAGCCGCTTAGCTTCACTCCTCTGGGGGGACAGAGGCGTCCACAGCCCCGGAGGAGAGGGGCCCGGATCATGGAGGGGGGGGGGGGGGGGGGGGGGGGTTAATTATTATTTGTTTATTATTTAACAGGAATCTTATTATTTTAATCAAGCAGAGACAGATTAGTGTTGACGCACTAAGAGATATTTAGCGGCCAGTTTATTAGGTACCCTCTTAACTTAATAGTCCTGTACTAAACCTTATTTCATGGAGGTTATTATTATTATATATTATGACCACAATTAGTTTAAAATAATAACTGTGAGCTGTTCAAGCTGTGATGTCTCTGTCACTCTGAGAGCTAAAAATAAATCAGAGTAGCTGTTTACACTTTACTGGCTTTGATTTATTGGTGCTACTGCTGAGTTACAGTGTGTTTAACAGGCGCGCGTGTTCTTAATGTTTTGGCAGCTTCAGTGTAGTCTGAGGCCGTTTCAACATGAGCTGAACGTTGAAGGGAGTCGTTTCTGCACTAGAATTAAGTTACCAGTGTACCTAATGAAGTGGCCAGCGAGGTTGTGAGGCTCATTTTAGTTTAACTTTCCTGTAAAAAGCGTTGACGAGGTTGAGGTGTGGTGTTTTTACAGGTAACTAACCTGTGCAGGTGTTTGCTGGAGGGATTTGTCGTCCACATGCAGCAGAAACGTGTTTAATTAAGATAAATTGATGTTGTTTAGTTTTCTTGACTCGTTAAATGTTAACTGGAGGCTGTGTGTAGCCTGGATGCCACCCACATACAAACACACCCCTCCACCACCTCCACCCCCCAGACCCAGCCCAGTCGGTCGGTGTAAATGTTGTGAGAGCCTGAACAGTAGCAGCAGGTCTAACTACACACCTGCCTCACGTACCCTGCTCTGCTCCGGGGGGTTTAGCCGTAAACCAGACCTGCGCTCCGGGCTACATCGTCACCGATGAGCTGAGCCAGTGGTCTGGTTCACCTCGTCCACACGGTTCACATTCCTCAAAGTTATCTTCCTCCTCCTCCTCCTCTATATCCCCCTTTTTTGATTCCCCCCCTGGAATGTGACCTTTGGTGACCTTGACTGGGCATCTTGGGGGGATTTTGCACACTTGGAGGGGTCTCAATGGGGCCCCGGGGCCTTTTCATAAGGGACACTGGTGCACACACCTCCGTCTTTCCCACCAGAATATTCACTCTCTCCGGTTTTGTTGCTGAACCAGCTCCAGATTGTTTCAGCGTCTTGTTATCTCTGACACTGGAGCAGCTCTTCCCACCCTGCTGCACTCTCCTATGATGGATGCTTCACCTCGGAGCTATGACCATCCTTCCCCTCCCTCCCTCCATCCCTCCCTCCCTCCCTCCCTCGTGGCCTTCTCTTCTCTCCAGGTCATTACTGGTATGTTGGGGGTTCGGCGTTCCCACCTAATCGATGACGGCGTTCTTCTCGGAGCCGCAAGCGCGACTGGAATTTTATTTATCAGTGGGTTTGGCTGGATTTCACTGGGAAGTCTGAGGCTTGTGCACCGTGTGTGTTTTATCCAGTTTGTCCAAGATAACACCAGGGCCGAACACAAACCCCCGGCGCGTCGAGCTTTTTCCTTCGACCTCAGCGTTTTCTGCCCGTGTCTGGCCACAAGTCGCCGCGCGGCGTCCTTCAGCTGTGGGCGAAAGGTTTCGGACAAAACATTTGGTCCGAAAACCGAAAATGCACCAATTTTTTTTTTGTCCGAAATCCGAAAATGCACCAAAAATTTTTGGCCAAAAATGCACCAAAAAAATTTTGTACGGAAATGCACCAAAAAATTTTGTCCGAAAATTTGCTGCGATTGTTGCTAGCATCATCACATCATCCTGTTTCGGCCGTGTTGTTTCTGCGATAAATTTGCGACCGAAAGTGCATTTTTCGGTTTTCGTCAAAAAAAGGTGGCGGAGAGTGCAGGAAGTTTCAGCTGCAGTAACTTTGATTGTTATTGTTTAAAGTAATTCCAGCGAGTTGTTATCGATGGCCTGGAGCTCCGCCCCTCGGTTTAACCAAACGTGCTCTCGAGGTAACGACTGTGCTGCTTAATCAGGTTTTTTTTTTAAACAAAATAAAATCCTCTTTGCCTCTGGAGTTAATCCGTGTTGCGCCACCAAACCTCAGCTCGTCGCCGTTTGTTGTGTCGCGTTGGAATGTGACTGCTGGTTTTCCCATTTAGTCCCCAATCATTTGCACGAGAATGATTTCTTCTTCTTCTTTCTTTTTTTTTGCTTGAAGGGGCGGCGGGGGGGGGGGGGGGGGGGGGGGGCGGGGGGTGCCCTGAAAAGCTTTAGAGGAAGGAGGGAGCGTGATAAATAGTACGACGAGGATGTAATAATGGTCGCTGCATTGCTGTCCGCTGGTCTATAAAATCCCTTTGCTCCGAGGAATGTTGGCTCAGAGCGAGAGGAGGGTTTTTGTGATGGAGACCAGCACAGAATCTGGTCCCCCCCCCCCCCGCCCCACCCCACCTCGACGCCCCCCGGCCCCTTTTCAACCACTACATACTCTGGCAGTTGTAACAGGACCTACATGAATACATTCAGGGCAGAAGCTGACCATATAAAACTCCTCCTATTCCGTCTGGATCACTTTCATCTGACGCCGTTTGACATCTTCTGGTTAAACATCTCCAGACAAAAAAAAAGTTTTCCAAGGGTCTCGGGTTTCACTCCCAGAGGAGTTTGTGTTGCTCAAGATGTTTTTGTGCGACGGCGGAAAGAAAGTCCAGTGTTTCAGTCTGAGGCCTGATACGATGTTTAACTGGTGAGTTAACCACAAACTGGATAGAAGAGGAGGAAGGAGCGGTAATGCTAATACAGTTAGCATATGTGAATGGCAGTTTACATTCAGTGAATTAGCATAGCTGTTAGAATGATCAGTGCAGCCTGCGTCTACTGGGTCTAGAGCACGGTAAACTTGTGGTTGTGGATTTATCTGGAAATGTATTTTCAAACTAAACCAGACTCCAGAGATCACAGATACCGCCCCCCCCCCCCCCCCCCCCCCGCGCCGTCCTGATGAATGTGTCTCAATACACCAGCTCCTCTTTGATGTGGGTTCTAGTGTGTGAGGTCTACATCTCTACAGTACGCCACCAGTGGCTCTCACTAAACCCATTGTCGGCTACAGAGGCCGCCTTGTCCCTGGTCCAGTCCACATAACTCAGCTGTGATTAACTTGTGGTCTCTTTGTGTTCCTCCACCAGTGTCCCCCCCCCTTGTGACGAAGCCACACGGGGCTGCCGCTTAATCTGGTTTCGGTTTTAGCAAAGCGACTCGTTTCCTTTGCTGTTTGATTTTCTTGTATTTTAGTCCGTGTTGGTCTGAGAGCAGAGCCGCTAGAGGTTACGGCGGTCTGAAGACCCAGTGTCGCCGCGGGACATCCCGTCTAGAGCTCATACCAGAAAGCTGGAGGAACCGTAACAGCAGCCCTCGGTGGTTTGGCCTCAGCTCTTAATTGAGTGCGTCGAGCGCCTTGGCTCCATCGTAGACAGCCCAGGAATGTGGTAGCCGAACTGTTGGCTGCTCAGCTACGACCCAGTCTCTAGTCTGCCAAACGCAACAGCTCACAAGTCTGGATTCAGCTCTGGTTTAAAAGGGTTTAGTTTGGGAAACGTCGGAGTTGGAGAAAACTCATTCAGTGTTTCCCACACATAGACGAATCTGTGGCGGTCGGTGTTGAATCTGTGGCGGTGCGCCACAGATTCAACTCCGACCGTCACATATTGCGTTTCGTTATTCTTTTTCTACGCTATTTAAAACACGCAGCGTATTCGTTCAGCTGCATTTCCTTTCCCTGCTCTCTCTTCGTCTCTCTGTCACTCACGCGTCTCTCTCTCTCACACACACTTGCTTTGGATCCTGCGGCTTATACAACGGATATATGGATTTTTACAGCTAACGGTCACCAGGGGCGACTATCATGGAAGCGCAGGAGCGAGACAGACAGTTCGCGCAGGTAACGAAAGCAAAACAAACCAAGTGAGCCCCAATGCAGTACGAGAGCTGCTTTTAAGTTAAAGGCGATCGATCTGGCTGACTTTTCTGGTATAGTAGGCTGGTTATTTTGAAACAGTAAACGGCCGTGTTACTGCACCTTTACTGCTGTGTTGGCTGTTTTCAAAAAGATGCTGGTTATTTAGTTGAGCAGCCGGGTTACTGCACTTTTGCTGCCGTGTTACAGGCAAGCACTTTTACAAACGAATTAAATTTAGCCATTTAACGTTATTGCCTCGTCAAGCGTTGTAAGCTTTGTTTCTTGTTATACTGCACTACTACGGTACGATGACTGCAGGAAGTGCACTAGGAGCGCACCGTTGTATTATTTGTGCACTGCACGAATGCTGTTTGTAATGTCAAAGATGTGAAAGTTTGATCGATTGATTGATTGAAAGATTTATTGTGTTTCTCAAATGTAAATAAATGGGACGCTTTGCGTTTCCAAACAGTCATTTCTGTGCCGACGATCCCCTCCGTGGTAGAAGAAACCCTTACGGTAATTAAACATTAAAACACCAGCGGTGTCGGGTGCGGTTTATATATGGAACAATCTGTATTTTCCCCAAAATTTAGCTGGTGCGGCTTATATTCAGGTGCGCCTCATAGTCCGGAAATTACGGTATATATAGGGTGTTAAAATTAATGTAATAAAGTTCTGTGTAAGGCCAAACCTCCGACCGCCGACCGCCACACATTGCTTTCAAATCTGTGGGAAACACTGTCATTTATACAGAATAAAGGTGCAGTCAGGTGGCGGTTAGCTTAGCTTAGCTTAGCATAGCAACAGGAGGTAGGTGATAATCCTGTCTATGTCCAATTTGCTGCTTTTCTAAATCAAATAACACTAGAGTAATTAATACTTTAAATACACTAAATATATTGGCAATATGCATTTAGAGATTGATTTTATTACTAGTCAGTGCTAAGCTCATATGTGGATTCTGTTCCATGAGGAATTACTAACACAGAACAGCTGCTTCGGTCATTATCCACTGATCTGACGATATATATATTTTCCCGAACAATCGATTAATTAGTCCAAGCTGACGCGTCTTAATGCGTCGTTTCCTCCAGAACCAAAAACTATTCAGTTTCTTATCAGAAAAACTCAACATCCTTGTATCTGAGAAGCAGGGATGCACCAAAAAATTTTGTCCGAAAACCGAAAATGCACCAAAAATTTTTGTCCGAAAACCAAAAATGCACCAAAAAATTTGTCCGAAAATTCACCAAAAATTTTGGGCGAAAACCGAAAATGCACCAAAAAATTTTGCCCAAAAAATGCACCAAAAAATTTTGGCCGAAAATGCACCAAAAATTTGCTGCGGTTGTTGCTAGCATCATCACAGCATCCTGTTTCGGCCGTGATGTTTTGGCGATAAATTTGCGACCGAAAATGGCCCGAAAGTGCATTTTTCGGTTTTCGTCCAAAAAATTTCGGACCCCTATCGCCGAAACAACACGTGCAAGCAACAAACCGCAGCAAACATTTTCGGTGCATCCCTACTGAGATATTTATGTAGTATTTCTTTCATAATATCTGCATCTGGGGAAGTTTTAAATTGATTTAAACTGTAAATGTATGAACGTTTAACAACTAGAATCAGTTCTGGACGGATCCACGACCCTCCACTGTTTATAAACGGGGGTTCTCACGTGTCTAGAACATGTCAGTGGCTCAGTTGTTTATTCAAATAATTCATATCCTTGCTCCTTTCTGGCTTTTATCAAACACTGAGTGGATCTGTCTTGGATGGACACTTCCTGTCTCTTAATGCTGCGGGCTGATCTTTGAGACGATAGAAACGTCTCAGTCGCTCACATTTACTCCGTCGCCGTGTAACGTGTTTGATCTGAGGCAGCGATACGTCCGCCTGAGGGACTGACATCAAAGCTGGAGGACGCCAGAGAGACTTCAGAGCTTGACTCAGAGCGAGCGTCTCTCCGAGTCGTCCCGTTGGCTCGGCAGGATGTCCTCGTGGGCGCGAGGAAGTGACCAATAAAGGCCGAGTCGATAAGATCGGATGTTCCCTCGGGAGGCGCTCGACAAAACTCAATTAGTTTTATCATCGGAGGCTGAATCAGCTCCGTCCGCTGCGTGTGTCTTATCTCCAGTGGACAGGAAGGAGATAAAAACCAGCGGCTCAGGTTATTGTCCAAACTAAATGAGTAATATTTGTCTTGTGTGGACGGGAGAAGACCCTGACTGGGTCCACGTGAGCGGCTCAGAGTGAGTTCACACCTGCATCAGTCAGGGTTTGGTTTGTTTGGACAGGTGAGAGCGCACCCTGCTCAGGTGATTACAGCCAGGCGTGAAGTGTAGGTGTTGATTCACTGAAGTGATTTGATTCAGAGATGATTCACTTCTCTACACTGGGTTCTTTCTTGTCCTGTGGAGTTGACTTTTTACTGAAAACACATGGGACCAAACGGGGAAACCCTCCAGTGTCTGACGGGATGCGACCCAAAGAGCTGAAGATGTTAAAGCTTTCATCTCTAGACCTTCTTCTATGTTGTTGGGATCAAAACATTTTCATCTGTAGAGCCTCACATGTTGCTGGCAGGTGGAGAGCAGCTATAGATAGATGGGGGGGGGTGGGGGGGGGGGGGGGCGTAGGTAGAAGGAATCTGGGGCTCAGCTGTCGGGGCAAAAGGCAAAAGGTAGGTTTGTGTTCCAGCGTCCAGGACAAGTGAGGCCCATGATGAAGACGAGGAACTGGCTCAAGTTTACAGGTTTTGTTTTTGAAGCAATGACCCTGTAACTGTTTGCTCCTTATGGGAGGGGGGGCTCCTTGGACCCCTGAGGGAGGGTGGTCCTCAGCCAGAGTTACATCAGGGGTCAGAAGTGCGTCTTGGAAGCAGAGGAGACATTACGATGCAGATCCTGTCGGCTCAAGTATCATCTGGAGAAGAACTACTCTTACTCTGATCTCCTCAAACTGCTCAGAACTAAACTTTTAGTTTAGTTTAATTTGGCCCCGAGACTCAAAAACGCCAATAACTGACTTTTTCCTCAAAGGTCAAGAGACACCAGAGACACCAGAGACACCAGAGACACAGAGGAAGCACATTCCTCGGTGCCGGTGCTTCTTTTCTGTCTTTTCAGTCTTTGTGCGTCGTCCCCGGCGCCGTGTGAATGGACCAGATGCCCCTCTGCGTGTCGGCAGATGGAGGGATTGTCTCCCCCGGTTTAATAAAGGGCCGGCCGTCGGAGGCTGAGCCCCCCCCCCCCCCCCAGATACCTCGGTCATTGATATGCTCGCGAGGCGTTCACCGGCATTGTCTGCTGTCAATGGGAGGGACGGGTCCCCGAAGACTGGGTGGCGGGCGCCTTGACGGACTGGCTTTCAGTGAATGTTGAAGGTTTAGGACCTCCATGCTGGAAGGAACGGGACCTTCTTCTTCTTCTTCTTCTTCTTGGATCCTATTTCCTGTTGAAGCAGAATGAGGTGAACTCAAAGACCAGTTCCCAGTTCTTTCCATTAAATCCATCTGGTCGGCTGAAAAATTGCCGGTTTGGCCGCGATCCACGTCCGGCTTCTTATCAGCTGTTGCACATTAGTCAGAAACGCACAAGGACGACGTGGTGACCTGTCGAGGCAGTGAACTGTACGTCGAGGCGTAATGGACTCTGGTTGGGGGGGCGGCGTGAGGGCTCTCTGAGATCCACTTTGTCAGGAATCTTCTTGAGCGTTTGCTGAACGTCTCGTCTTTTAGAGTCCTCTGGGACGTGTCCAGGGTTTCGTGGCTCCGCTCTGAAGCTCACTGACGTCGTGTTGCTGTTTGTTGAGAACACATTCGGCTTAAAGCGAGGGACTGACACACGTCTGTCCTCTGAGACTGTCTAGAAACTAGATCTGTGAAGGTTTTCAGTCATCCAGGTCGTTGTTCATGGGATAAAACAGCTGATTGATGTCAGGGCGGAGGTTTGAAGATCGGTTTTTATTGATGAGATGCTTTGTGCTGCGGAAAAGGATGGAAGCAACAACCACAGCAGTTTTCGGTGCATCACTACTTGTTTCACTGTTTTTTTAGGGTAAAACAACGAGTTATAAATTGAACTATTCTTTGTTTGGTTGTTTTTATTCAGGAGATCCTCATAAAACATTTCCATTATTCAGAGCAGCAGCCCGGCGTCTGTGACGAGCAGTAAAATCTCCAGGCCGGAGCTGATTTTCATGTTGGTTATGTAACCTCGGTTTCAGGCCGTCCCGTGTCCCGTGTCCTGTGTCCCGTGTCCCGTGTCTTTACCTCTCGACCAGATCAAGTTTAAGTTCACACATATTTCTGTTGTGCTTGTAGGTGTCGGAGCAACGCGTCGTCTCCGCCGCAGCCGTCCTCTGAGGGGTTTTCTTAACGCAGGCAGCTTCAAACTGAGCTTTCTGGTTTTGCGTTTGTTGTCTCAGCCACATTCTTCTTAAAGCGTTTTCACCGAGTGAGCTCGACCGGATCAGAGGCCGCCGGCATCAACTCGACGTAACGCGCAAAAAAAATCCTCCTTCGGGTTTTGATCTTTTCTTTCCCCCACGCCGTCGTCATCGTCGTCGTCGTAGTAGTGAATAAACCCGGCCTGTTGGGACAGGCCTCGGCACGCTGCTGCTCCTGTACCTCCACGGAGCAGGGATGAAGGTTGGACTCTCCAGGACGCCCTCGGGCCCTCAGAGCGTAGAGGCCTGTGTGTGTGGAAGTCAGATATATAAACATGTTGTATTTATGGAACATGTTGTATTTATGGAGCCCAGGAAAAGATATAAAGATTTTTTTTTTTTTTTTAAAACGAGGCCAACTGGACTCGTAGAGTTGTTGAAGATATTTCATGCAAGTCTTCTTCTTCTGGTGGGACGTTAAGGGTTAGTCAGTGAAGACCTTGTTGTACAGGTGTGTAAACTCTGTAAAGGAACATTAGTCATGATATAATACGGTGTGCAGGACGTCCACATCTGTAAAACTTGAGTCTTGAGGCGTTTAAAACCTGAAACCTTTACAAACCACAAAAGAAGTAAAAGGAGTAGCCTGGGGGGAAGGAGTAGCCTGGGGGGGAGGGTGGGGGGGGCGATGGTGAAATCTTGGATCAGCCTGACTCAACGTCACGGCCTGTAAGAGTGTGATTCATAGTCTAACGTGACTCAGTGGCTTGTTCCAGCACGAGTCTGGACGAGACAACGAGGAGGTTACAGAGCCAGGCTAGAGGACTGGCTACCAGCTGACTACCAGCTGACTACCAGCTGACTACCAGCTGACTACCAGCTGACTACCAGCTGAGCCAACCTTCATCAATGTGGTCATACTCAACCCTGTTATAGTCAGCGGGCAAGGAGTAGTTGATTTACTACCTTTTAGTGCAGGACTGTTGTATTAGAATGTATTTACTAGTGTACCTAATGAAGTGAAATGTCCTGACCAAAGGAATGAGGTCACATGTGTCCCAGACCACCTCCACATGTGGACTGACACCAGATCCCTCAAAGGACCCTGTCTGAACAGGGACCCGGTCCTGGTTCTCCCGTCCAAACAGGCCAAGAAGGATTTTCTTCAAACACACACATCGTTACTATGCAAAGAATTTAAGATCACACACACACACACACGATGCCTCAGGACGTCTTGGCCGCCGGTTAACCCTTGAAGTGAAGAAGTGGTCCTGACCGACTTGTTTTGTTCTCTGTAAATCCGATTTAAACGAGGAACAAAGATGTTTCTGGTTTTTTCCCGCCGTCTTTACAAACTTCCCGTCAAACGAGTTTTAAGTCGTTTCCTTATCGTCTCGTGATCATTTTGGTCATCGATGACGTTTAGTGGCTGAATCAAGACCGGTGTCAGTCTGTTTCATTACTTTATCTGCCTCCGATTCAGATTAAATGAGATTAAAATGTCTTGAAGGTGTCGTCTCGTCTCCCGGAGGAGTCTGGACGAGTCTCTCTGCTGGTTCAGGACCTGATGTTCAGGCTTTTCTCGTTGTCTCGTTTTATCTGGTGCTCTGTTTGGTTCGGTCCTAATGCTGATTAAGTGTGTGTTTGCTTTAATGGTGATTAGGTTGAATGTGATTAAAGAAGGTTGGGGGTGGGGTGGGGTGGGGGGGCTCATTATGGCCCCGTTCAGACCTGCTGTTAACATTAACCCTCAGTCCACATGACTGTTAAGCTCTGATTATTACAGGGAGGGTGTCTTAGTGTCCTGGAGAGGGTTGACTAGTGACGGCTTTACTGATCAAGTTGGACTGACTGGTCTTTAATAAACCAGTCTTAATGATTCACCTGTTAACTGGAGTTAATAAAGGACGGATTAACCCCTATTAATTAGTTTTCGCCCGAAAACCAAAAAAAAATCGCGTTTTCGGGCGAAAATTGCTGCGGTTGCTGCTTTCATCATCACAACGTCCTGTTTCGGTCGAGAAGTTTCGGACTTTTATCGCCGAAACAACACGTGGAAGCAACAACCGCAGCAATTTTCAACCGAAAATGGCCCGAAAATACGCTTTTTTTGGTTTTTCGGAGGAAAATTTTCGCCGCATCCCAAGTTGTAGTCCAAGAACTTGAGACGGCCGTTGTCCATTGTCTGGACGGGAAGTGTGTTGGTTCTGGAGTGGTGGAATATCTCGTCAGTTATTGGATTATTTCTGTTAACGTTCATTCAGATGTTCTTGGTTCCCAGGGGATGAACCCGTCTAGTGTCATTAACAGACCAAAGGTTTTATTTTATCATAAGTCTTAATTTTTCCCATCATCCTCGGCTGCACTGTGTGTTTAATGCTAACCGATGCTAAGCTAAGCGTCCTCTGAGCCCCTGCTCTGTCTCTGTTGTCCCAGCAGGTGAGGGAGACGGAGACGTGGATGCCCATGAAGACCACGCAGACGGTCGGCGTGACGACGCGCGGTGTCGACCTGGAGTCGTCGGGAGACTCCAACGGCTCGGACTTTGGCTTCACGGACGACGACGAGGACGAGGACGAGTACGACACCGAGGCGTATGACGACTTCTCAGGATCTGGTGACGAAGGTCGGTCCTGATAAAATCCTAAAATAGTCCGACTCATCGTCTCATGTTTAGTTTGTAGTTAAATGAAGAAACTGTTTCTCTCCTCAGAGACAACTGAGACACCTGGTCGAGACTTCAGGCCTTCAGCCAAGGTGAGGAAGTCATTCACTGCATCATGGGTCACCTGGTGTTCACCTGGTGGTCACCTGGCGGTCACCTGGCGGTCACCTGGTGGTCACGTCGTCCAGTTTCTTAATTCTTAATTCTCGTCTCTTCAGCCCGACGTGAACGACAACAAGATCCCAGAACCAGAGCGTCCAGTCCGGCCGACCGTCAACGAGGTGGACATTGTCCGCCATAGCAACGAGATCCCCTTAGTGAGGAAGGAGCCCAGCGAGGACTACCCCTCCAACGTCCTCATGGCCCACGCCGGAGACGACAGCATCTTCAGCAAGACGGAGGTCCTCGCAGGTCAGTAAAAAGATCCTTCTTGTTCTCCTTCTTCTTCTCGTTCACCTTCTTCTTTTTCTTGTTCTCCTTCTTGTTCTTCTTCATCTTCTCGTTCTCCTTCTTCCTCTTCTCGTTCTTCCTCTTCTCGTTCTTCTCGTTCACCTTCTTCTTCTTCCTCTTCTCGTTCTCGTTCTTGTTCTTTTCGTTCTCCTTCTCATTCTCGTTCTTCTTCCTCTTCTCGTTCTTCTTCTTGTTCTTCTCGTTCTACTTCTCTTCTCCTCCTGTTTCAGATTCCTCTAATAATCTCTCAGGTAAAGTTTCCGTCGTTGATTTAAAAACTTTCCGTGTCCTCGTCTCTTCCAGCTGTGATCGCGGGCTGCGCCGTCGGCCTGATGTTCGCCGTCCTCCTCATCCTCCTGCTCATCTACCGCATGAAGAAGAAGGACGAGGGCAGCTACGAGTTGGGGAAGAAGCCCATCTACAAGAAAGCCCCCACCACAGAGATCTACGCATAGACCCTGACCTCAAACCCCCCCACCCCAACCACACACACCCAAACACACACCTCACTCCCCTTCTTTAAAAACAACCAATCAGGGCCAGCCAGTGGCCTCACAGTGCCTCTTCATCACCATCACCATCATCATCATCATCATCGTCATGGTACCTCCTCGTCCTCCAGCTGAGCGACGGTCGATGTATAATCAGGAGAGAAGCCCCGACAACAACAATCGATTGACTGACTCCTCCTACCTGATGTATGCTAACGCTACTGGTGCTCTCTTAACCAATCAGAGGCTTTGTTTTGGTCGGACCAGGAAGTGGACTTCCAGCTGCGGTACTCCGTGATTACTGTTTGTCTTGTGTTTTTATTATTTTGTTTCCACGTCATAAGAGAGAAAACAGCAAACCAGACGAAGCGGACTCACTTCTCTTCAGATAGAAACACTAACGGTACACTTTATTTATTCTTCCTCTCCGTCTCCTCACGTTACTGTAGCGATGACGTCCACAAATGTTTTTATTGATTTATTTTTTTTTTTTAAGAAAAGAACTGATGCTAATAATTAACAAGCTGGTGTTAATTTTTAATGTTTTCTGCAGCGATGATTCAGTTCATGTTGTGCAAACTTTCATTAAAACGACCTTAAAGGCCTCTTTTTTAAACATTTTTTTATTTCCTCTGAGCCTTTATGGCTTGTTTTGTTCTTTTGTTTTCTCCATCATGTGGGCAAAGTCCCTTCAGTCTGGCACGTAGCAGCAGATCAAGTCAAGAACTGAACTAATCCGGGAAAAAGGAATTTGCGAATAGTGGCCGACTGAGTGAGCGGCCGACTGAGCTGCCCGCAGACCTCTGGAGATGTTTCACTGCTGTAATCATCACCGTGGTGCCTTCAGGGTTCCTTCTGACCAGTAACGCCTAGAAACTGGCTTAGCCTAGCTTAGCATAAAAAGAGTGGGAGTTCTGACGCTGCAAATGACTGTGGAAGTTACTGAAAATGGAACTCGGACTAAAGCAAAAGTACTTTTATCGGGTTTCCATCCGAAGTTTAGTTTGTTTCAGATTTAAAAGAAAATGGAACAAATGAAGTTTCTGTTATAAAACAATAAAACAAGTGTTGATATTTAAAGATGCATTTCTTCGTTGTCTACTTCAGAAACCTTCTGGTTGCAGCCAAAGAACATTTCAGTCTTTGAGCTAAGCTATGCTAAGCTAAGCTATGCTAAGCTATGCTAAACGTTTTCATCTAAACCCGCGTTTGCCGTGTCCGGTTGAAACAACGACACGTTTTTTTTTTAAAGTTGATCAAGAAGAATCTGCGTCTAACTTTATTTTTCTGTTTTTGTGTTTTTATTGTTGTTGGATCACGGGGCTGATGTTTTTCCTCAATAAGCTACACGGACTCGTTTAATGTTTTTGTTCACTCTGGGCTCGACGAGTAGTCCGAAGCCTCGACGCTCACATTTCTAAGCACACACACACACACACCGGTCTACCAAGGATTTGTAAATAGTCATTAGATTTTAAAAAATAAAAAATTCAAAAAAATTCTAAAAAAATATATTAGCTTGGTACTTAGCCACAACCTGGCAACAGAAATATCTACCAAATATTTAAATGCCAAATTCCTGTTTTTAGCCTCGCAGTAACGTTCATGATGTGATTTTACTGTAAATGAATCTCGATGCTACCAATGCTAATACTAACTCACCTCCTCGCATTGTCTCCAGTAGATCAACCTGTTCCATTTTTATTTTATTTTGTATTAATTTAACTGTCGAATGATTTTATTGCCTTCTTTCAGGTTTGGGGTGTTTCGCCCGTTTTAAGCTGTTGTATATGTGATTTTAAAAGTTTTATATACACTAGTTTGAGATTTTCAGAGGCAAATAGTTTTGAAACTTTTTATTTTGTAAGAGTTTCTGTTACCTTTTTAGACATTTTTTTCTTTTTGTATTTATGTTTTCGTTGTTGTATTTTTGTCTGTAGAAGGACGGATTGTGTGGTTGGTGTTCATCTCATTTTTCAGGGGATGTTGTGCCGATGAGCCGTGTTGTCACCACAGACCTCGGGTTGATTAGTAGCTGGCTCCTTCCCAGACATTTTATCATTGTTTTTTTTGTCTACCCAAATTTCCAGAAGTGTATTTAGAAAAACAAGGTCCCTAGAAACCAAAAAGTACGAGCTCGACCTTGACGTCGGGCGTAGGAGTAACTCAGATAAGATGAGGTTGGGTAAAACGCGAAGCCGCTGGTAGTCGGCCCCAGGTCTGGTCGGTCAACATGGGAAACAGAGGATGTTCTGCTGCTTAATGTCACAAACACCACATGTGAATCACCAGTGGAGTGGAGAAGCCAATGAATCATTGGCTTCCTCATGCAGGTTCTGATTTATTATTGGAAATAAAGATATTTTTATGCACATTAACATTTTAAAATGTGTTCGTCTCCGTCTTTGTGTCTGTGTCTGGGGAACGAATAAAAAGACCTTGAGCTGAATGAACCATTAAAGGCAGAAATACACAAATAAAAAAAAATGAGTTGAAGATAAAATCATCTGAAACAAGCAACCGGGAGTTATAACGTAAAAATAAAATGAGCTGATAGAAGATCTGGAGTCTCTCTGTTGGGAACTGATTCTGCTCCAGCCAAGATCTGCTGGACCAATCAGATTGTTTGGGGGCGGGGCTTAATCTGAGAAGAGCGAGAGGCCTGAAGAAAGACACCACTCACCTGTTCAGCTGTCCAACCTCCAACCAATCAGAGACATTTAAATCAATCAGATGACGTCTATGACTACTGTTACTCTCATAGACATATATAGATAGACGCGTCATTGAGCGCTGCCGTCTACTAGAGCGGTGTGCCTACAGGGCGGCCATCTTGGAACGGAGCCACTCGCTCCTGCAGTGCATTACATCTATGGAGGAATGGGGTTTCTACACAATAAAAGTGATCATAAATCGCTCAGTTGAAGTCCGGCATCTTTTCTTTACAATCCTCTGTCAGAAGCTAGTCTGCTGATAACATTAAATAAAAATTGTATTTGTGTAGTAAAACCATATTTTTATCATAGCTACATGTGTGACATTTTTAACAGTTCATTACGTTTGGAAATCGGTCCAAAATTCAGCAAATAATTCTACTTTGAGATTGAGGAGTACCTCTTTCCTTCGTATGTTCATGCACCGCTGCCTCTGCGAGCCCTGTACCAAGATGGCGGCGCTTTAGGCACGTCCCTCCACAGTCAATGACGCGTCTATCTATATATGTCTATGGTTTCTCTTCTGTCCATCACTACATTAAGCCCCGCCCCCACACTGATCTGATTGGCCCATCAGATCTTAGCTGGAGCAGAATCAGTTCCCAGCATAGACACTCGTGGTATTTCTAGATTCAGGATTGTTGCAGCATCTTTAAAACCATATTTGACTTTAACGACGCGTCTATCAGCTGAAGATCTCTGCACGTTCAGCTTCTGCTGTCCGTCCTTTGTGTCCCTGACAACAAACAGTCGACGACGGGGAGACACAGGTGAGTCCTGGGAGACAATGGAGGGAACAAGACACCGAGAACGTCTTGCAGCCTGGAGTGAACACATGATCCAGTGAAGAGGATGAATTAACCCTCAGGAGTCTGAGTCTACATGAACCACTTTGGAACTTAATAAATTAAACAAAGGCTGCAAATATGAACTAATATGTTTTTATGGGAAATATTGCACATGCACAAACCTCGTCAGCTGCAACTCCTCAAAACAAACTTGTGTGTAAAATTATTCAGAGAGCTCCACCAGTGCTTTGAGAATATCCCAAACAGAGCAGAAGAGTAACGTAAGAGGTAAAATCAGGATGTAACAAACTTTAGACAAACCCCGTCTTCTGTCCGTAGTTGACTTCCGGTTCCAGAGACGATCATATCTCAGGTTTTACACGGTGTATGAACATCAAACTACAACTGGGAGAGAGTTTCAAACGGCGCTCCAGGCGACCTAGTTTTATTCTTAGAAAGCGTCACGTGATCATAGACTGGCGAAGGTTCATCGTCTTTCTGCCAGTGATTGTTTTCACTGAGCAGAACTGGAGGGACGGTGAAAATCAGATTTGTCTGTCGTCCAGGTCGTAGCTTATCCAGAAGACAAGAAGAACCAGCAACGACTGGTAAATGTTTTAGAGAACTGTTTTGGTTAGCACTGATGCCTCCCAGCCAGAAGGTTCTGGGTTCTAATCCATGTTCCGACTGGTTCCTTTCTGTGTGTAGTCTGCATGTTCTCCCTGTGTCTGCGTGGGTTCTCTCCGGGTTCTCCAGCTTCCTCCCACCGTCCAAAGACATGCTGGTTAGGTTCATTGGTGATTCTAAATTGGCCGTAGGTGTGAGTGTCTCTCTGTGTTAGCCCTGGGATAGACTGGAGACCTGTCCAGGGTGGACCCCCCCTCTAGACCAATGACAGCTGGGATAGGCTCCAGCAGACCCCCATGACCCTTCATAGGAGAAGAGGTTACAGAAGATTAATGAAACTGTTTGAATCTTATATCAGTCAACAGTTGACCCTGAACAATCTCCTAGTGATGCTGCTATAGGCCGAGGCTGCAGAGGGACTTCCCATGATGCAGTTACTCTCTTCTCTCTTGATATCCATTCATCTGTGTGGAGCTACTTACACTATAGACAGCTCTCCTGCAGAAACTAAATATTTTCTTGTTTTGGTGGAGGGCGGATACTTTAAAAAACGGTTCTAAGACCAAAACAAAGATGAAAACATTAACTGTAAATAAGACTCCAGTAAAAACGGGAACATAACTACAGATGAACTTGAGTCAGCTCGTTTCCCGTCACCTTCAGTTGTTGGAGGAGAGAACTGTTGAACCAGAGCGGTGACTGTACAGCAGGTAAACATAAATACTGTGTGTGTGTGTGGTTTCTGACATTCATTCAGACAAGCCGCTGCCTGTCCACCTCCGCGCTGTCGGGAAAAACACACTCGCAGGTGACGCCAAGACACAGATGAATGGGAGCGGCGCACACATTCCAGCAGCAGAAAACATATTCATATATCATCTGTTGCTCCCGCTGCACACGGTCATAGTTTCACATTCACACTCTAATAATATGGATTCAAGAGGAGGGGAAAAAACTTGCAGCAGATTTGTTTGTTCAGGCTCAGAGGGATCCAAAAATAAGCAGAGGTGGATGTTAAAGTCCAAAATGTGAATTCCCTGTAAACTTTGCTTTGCTTGTTTGTTTAATTCCACTGAAGGTGTTCTTATACTCATGACAATCTGGGGACTTTAGAGCTGCAGCTGCATTGCGGGGACTTTCCTCAAAGCGTACATTCAGATTAACTGTTGTGTTTTCCGTTGAATAAATGGACTAAAACATCTGATCTGGCATATCCATCCACCGACCGTCCAATCCCGTCCCAGTGCGAGAGGGTCGGTTGTTTTAACAGCCTCGTACATGTTCACACACCTTCTCGTACGCTCTCATGCGGCGTACATCCTCTGGAACATCTGTGGGGATTTCCAGGACGTGTTGCGCCAGGCAGCGTTGGTCTTTATCTTTCAACTCCTCCATCACGAGGAGCGTTTCAACATCTCTCTGTGTGTTGTTATCTGCTGATGATGTGATATCATCCGTCCTTTAAAATAAATCAAAACTGTTTGTTATAAAGAAGATAAACTGATGGATCCTGATTAGCAGCTGTGACATTGTGCCTGGTGCTGTGTTCACGTTGTGAGTCCAAGGCCTCACGTTATCCGTCCATCCTGTGTCGACACCTTAATATAAATGTGTCTCCACATGCGTCCCCAGCCAGCTCTTGAGATCTGATCTCAGTTTGTGTGTCTGTAAATCAGCAGCGCCATCATGTGGTCAGTAGAATATTGTAGCAGCTGCTGTCTCTAATGGATCTCTACCTACCGCTGGATCAGAACCATCAACAGCTGCTGGTTGACTTGGAGACATGATCCAGATGTTGGAACAAGATGGAAAGACTCTCACATGTTAAGATCTTCTTGATGAAAGACAAACTTTTAAAACCAAAGCCTTCACGAAAACATTTTCAGGTCTATGGGTTATTTGTCTTCCTGTTTTTATTTTGAAAGTTTCTTCCCTTGTGTTCCATGTTCAGCTTTACTTCCTGTCTCTTCCTCTCTGTGTTCCTTTGCTCCTCCCTAATTGGTCTCACCTGTGTCTTGTTCCCTCATTAGTTCTCAGTGTATATATATTCCTGCCTCTTCAGCCTTTTGTCTGTTTATCCCTATGCATCTTCTGTTTGTTACTTTTCTCAATTTCTGAATTAACTTTCTTTGGGTTTTCTGCTTTTTCTTTCTTGATCTAACTTTCTTTGAGACTTTTTTTGTTTGGGCCAACTTTGTCCTGCAATTGGGTCCTAACTTGCTTTGTGAAACCTCAAATGGGACAGCTGCTTGAATTTTATTTATTTAACCTCAGCTGCTGGTTGTTCATCGTGAAGGTCTGCATCCAAGACATTTGAAAAGTTAAAAGATATAAGTTGCTGCTTAAATGTTTTTGCATCCTTCAGAATTTTCTACATTTCTTCATGAAAATGAATCAAAACATCAACGGATTTTCACACAAGTCAAAAAGAACCCAATCAAGCACACGGAACAGAAATATTAGACTAAAATGAGTCAGTATAGTGTAGAACAAGTTAATTTCCAGATTAAATCAGAGTCCATGTGTTCAGAAGTGTTTCCATCAACGTAATGAGACTCAGGTGTGGTTCAGTTCCTGGTTTAGTTTCAATAAATCAGGGATTTGTCTCAGTCTGATCTTCACAACACATGTTTGTGGACAAAGGAGCTTTCTGAGGAGCTCAGAGAAAGAGTTGTTGTTGCTCATCAGGCTGGAAAAGGTCCCAGAACCATCTCTAAAGAGTTTGGAACCCACAAATAATCCACAGTCAAACAGATTGAAGACGACTGTTCCCCTCCACAGGAGTGGTCCACCAACAAAGATCACTCCATAGTAGTCTGAGAGGTCCCAAAGGAACCCAGGGGAACTTCTAAGCAGCTAAAGGCCTCTCTCTCATTGGCTAATGTTAATGTTGATGAATCCAGTTTCCAGTTACCAAGTTTTCATTTTTGAAGTCGTTCAGTTCAAACTGTAAATATTAGCATTAGCATCAAACTCCGTCTGAACTTCTTTTGTCCCTCAGTCTCTCGTCACACGTTCAAACTCGTTCAGAACAAAAACTTTTAACCCAGACTTCACCTGGAGGCTCCAGCATGTTTCCGTTTCTCTCTGGTGATTTCCATCTGGGTATAAATGTCTTCCTCTTTCCTCTCGGTCTCATTTGAATGTTTTGGGAGGAAGCTGTATTCCAGGTTAACGCTCTGCTTGCCAAGAGGAAACTCCGACGCTGATCCACGGTCGTTATCAAACATCACCACGCTCGCTGATCTGTCCACATTTGCATCTGTATGTTTAACCCAATGAATGACATTTAAGAGCTGTTTTGGGCGTTTCTATTATTAACTCTTCCTCGTTCCTCACGTCCATGTGGAGGTGAAACATCCGGTCAGGTCTGGATGTTCTGGTTTTTGGAAACATTTGTCTTTTTCTTTCTGTGGTTAATGAACACCTCCTCAGATTCTGGGTTGTGTTTTCCTCTGTGTAAATACACAAAGTCTTGGCTCTGCATGTTAAAATTAAGGCTGGGTTTGGAACCAGTCGATTCCCAAATGAAACATCTCAAGTTAATAAATAATTTGTGGATTAAAGTTTAACCTATTCAACCTATCCGAGTTGGCAGCGACATCCAGCCACACATAAAATACAAGACTTCCACTCTGACCTTCTTCTACAGCACCAACAAGTGTAGGCCTCAGATTAGAGGCTAACATGCTAACCTGATGCCAAGCAGAAAGCTTAGTGCTAATGCTAGCATGCTAATGAAAGAGAAATGGGAAGGAAGGAAAGAAGATGCTGTTTCTGTTCTTGGAGTTTTAATTTCAGAATCACGTTTCTTATTGGCTGCTAAACACCAACGACTCTCATCCAATGAGGAAGGAGCAGGAGAACCTAAATAAAACGTAGAAGAACGTCACAGAACGACCAGAACAGAACAGACCACGCAGATAAAAACTGAGCGGCTGTTTTCTCGTTCTTGGTCGTCCGTCTGTGAATGCTTCCTCTGACCAGAACAGATCACACAGACCTGGAGGAAGCTGCTGGTCTTAAATCTGTCAACACCCTCACAGAGGTCAGAGGTCAGCCGACCAGGGATTACAGGAAATGAGCTGAACACGACTCCATCCCTCCTCCATCCCTCCTCCATCCATCTCCATCTTCTGCTCTTCTTCATCCAGTTTACCAGAGAGTCATTAGAGTCACAACAGAAACATCTACGAACTTTACTGAACATCTGAACCATGTTTGGATCCTGGTCACCAGCTCCTCAGTCTGGATTTAAAGGAATAAAAAGAGGAGGAGAAAGGAAGAACAAGCCCCGCCCCAAATGATGAGAGGAAGAGGGAAAGGAGGAAGAAAGAATAAAAAACTAAAGAAATGAGAAGAAATAAAAACATTTAGTTTTAAACTGAACATCAGATGACGTCTATGACTACTGTTACTCCTCTTCTGTCCATCACCACATTAAGCCCCGCCCCCACACTGATCTGATTGGTCCAGCAGATCTTAGCTGGAGCAGACTCAGTTCCCAACAGAGAGACTCCAGATCAACGTTCCTCCAGAGACGTTATCAGGAGGAGGAAGTAGTTCTGGCTCAGACCTGATCCAGTAACTGAAGCTAAGTCAGGTGCTTCTGAAAACATGGAGCTCTTTAGACCTTGGAGGAGGAGGAGGAGGAGGAGGAGGAGGAGGAGGTGGTGTTGGTGGTGTTATGGGTGTTGGTGGTGTGATGCAGCTGCCGGCCTCCCTGACGACCGGCCGTCAGAGTAAAAAAATCCTTTTCAGAATCAACGTCAGGAACGGATGGAGGGATGATTAAATTCTCCGTGAGACGAGTTCAAAAGCAATAAAAAATGAAATGAAAACACGGCGGCGTGCGACACAAAGACCTCATTGTTGCCGGGCGAAGGAATGCCTGAGTGTGTGTGTGTGTGTGTGTTTGTGTGTCTGTGGGCAGAGGCCGGGAGGAATGTGGGTTCTTTGCATGGAGACAAAAGGTGGACTATGGCTGGGACAGGGAGGCACACAGAGGGAAACAAGAGCTGCCTCCACTCATGCTCCATGCTAACAGGCTAGCTGCTCCATGCTAACAGGCTAGCTGCTCCATGCTAACAGGTTAGCTGCTCCTCCATGCTAACAGGTCAGCTGCTCCATGCTAACAGGTTAGCTGCTCCATGCTAACAGGTCAGCTGCTCCTCCATGCTAACAGGTTAGCTGCTCCATGCTGACAGGTCAGCTGCTCCATGCTAACAGGCTAGCTGCTCCATGCTAACAGGCTAGCTGCTCCATGCTAACAGGTTAGCTGCTCCTCCATGCTAACAGGTCAGCTGCTCCATGCTAACAGGTCAGCTGCTCCTCCATGTTAACAGGTCAGCTGCTCCATGCTAACAGGCTAGCTGCTCCATGCTAACAGGCTAGCTGCTCCATGCTAACAGGTTAGCTGCTCCTCCATGCTAACAGGTCAGCTGCTCCTCCATGCTAACTGGCTCCCTTTAAAGTCTAGAATAGAATTTAAAATCCTCCTCCTTACATACAAGGCCCTTAAAGGCCTAGCTCCATCGTATCTTAAAGACCTCATTGTACCATATCATCCCAGCAGATCACTTCGGTCTGAAAGTGCAGGCCTACTTGTGGTTCCTAGAATTTCAAAAAGTAGAATGGGAGGTAGAGCTTTCAGCTATCAGGCTCCTCTCCTATGGAACCAGCTCCCAGTTTGGGTTCGGGAGGCAGACACTCTCTCTATTTTTAAGGTCAGGCTTAAGACTTTCCTTTTTGATCAGGCTTATAGTTAGGGCTGGACTAAACCATCCCTTAGTTATGCTGCTATAGGCCTAGGCTGCTGGGGGACGATGCACCAAACACATGTCCTCCTTCTTTCTTCTCTCTCCACTCTCGCATCCTCCACTTTCTTTTCTCTGGCACAGAGCTCTTGCCCTCTAATTTCCTATATACTACTAGTCATACAATTCTGTGCTATTACTATGTAGAATGTTTACTGCTGTGTGTGTCCCACCCCCCTCCCCCCCCCCTTCCCCCCTCTTCCCCCCTCTTCTTGTGAGTATCTCTGGCCTGGAGTGGTGTGTTTCCTGTAGAGCTCTATACTACATCTGTTGTCGTGGTCTCATCAGCCTGCCCAGTCTTCATGGAATCCTGCAGTTATCCACTCCTACCTGAAAGAACAATTCTCCAACCTGCCTATGATTCCTCTTACATTTTCAAACTGTCATGTAACATCATCAGTTTGTATCATAAGATTCCACATGTACACTTTAGTCAGATATGTGTATCTATGACAGATGTATGTTTATCTTGCTGTTCTCTTCTCTTCTCTCTTTGCTGTTCTCTTCTCTCTTTCTTCTGTCTGTACCCGGCTGGCCTTAGGCAGATGGGTCCCTCCATATGAGCTGGGTTCTGCTCGAGGTTTCTTCCTGTTAAAAGGGAGTTTTTCCTTGCCACCGTTGCCTTCAGGCTTGCTCTGGGGGTTTCAGGCCGGGTTTTTGTAAAGCGTCTTGAGACGATTTGTATTGTTATTGACGCTATATAAATAAAATTGAATTGAATTGAATTGAACAGGTCAGCTGCTCCATGCTAACAGGCTAGCTGCTCCATGCTAACAGGTCAGCTGCTCCTCCATGCTAACAGGCTAGCTGCTCCATGCTAACAGGTCAGCTGCTCCTCCATGCTAACAGATTAGCTGCTCCATGCTAACACATTAGCACAAAACATAATTAAGTGTCAGTCAGGTCAGCTGCTAACCTGTCAGATGATTTCATCTGGAGTCTCTCTGTTGGGAACTGATTCTGCTCCAGCTAAGATCTGATGGACCAATCAGATCATTAGGGGGCGGGGCTTAATGTGGTTATAAATATCTGCCGTCTGAGAAAAGAGATGTTTAGAGTCGACTGTCATGGAGAAACGACAGAGTTAAAAGTGAAGAAGGAAGGATGTAAGGAACTTTTCTTCTTCCTTTCCCCCTTTCGTTCCTATCTGTCTCTCTTCCTCTCATCCCCCTTCCCTCCTTTCTTTCTTTCTTTCTTTCTTTCTTTCTTTCTCCATTCCTCTTGGTAATCATTCTTCCTTTCTTCCCCTTTCTTTTGTTTTATATTCCTTTCTTTCTTTCTTTCTTTCTTTCTTTCCTTTTATCTTTTAATATTTCTCTATTCCTTCCTGTTTCTTCCTCCTCTCTTTCCCGTCATCTCTCTTTATGTTGTTTTTTTTGTATTTTTCTCAGTGACTCACCGACTAATGGAGGACAAAGGGGGGGAGGGAGGGAGGTATGGGGGAGGGAGCTGGTGATCTTTGGACCCGCTCCCTCGTTCTCTCCCTCCCTCGTTTCTTTGGAAATGTGTAACTTTGGTGAAAGCGTGTTAATCATTAAACGCTGAATTAAAACACAGACGAGTTTCTTCTCTGTTGAATTAAATCAAACTAAACTCAAGTAAAAACCGTCGTCCAGCCTTCAAAGCCACCGCGGCGGGGAGGCAATCACTTCCTGTTATTAAGTCTGACTGAGGGTCGGAGGTGAAGGGTGAGAGGTGGAAGACAGACACAGTGTTGACAGGGGGGGAGGACGGGGGAGGGAGGCTCGGTGTGTTCTGTGTGAGAGACAGTGATAGGAGGAATTACAGAGGAATGACTGGAATTTCCTGAGTGGCAGTGAAGGAGGCTCGCTGCTTCAGGACGTGCTTTCAGATCTGGACGGACGTCAGGTCCTGTCCCCCGGTCCCCCTGTCCCCCTGTCCCCCGGTCCCTCCTGAGAGAGACTGACGTCTTCTGACAGGACGTCCGGACCAGGACACATCAAACTGACCTGTGACAAAGTCCGACCGTCTTTTAAAACCTGAATGAAAAACTGTTATTTGACTTTTTAGTTTTAAATTCAAACTAAAATAAAATTAAATCGATGAAACGTTTTTATCTCGTCGTCTAAAAGGAAAAAGAGAAAGTTAATATTACACTAAATGTTGTCTCTACTACAGTGAAGGTTAAATCTAGACGTATTCTCCTTGAATGAACCAGGAAGTAGCTTCTTCTTCTTCTTCTTCTTCATCTAATAACCACTGTTTCTCCTTTACTTCTCTTCCTGGTTTCATAGATCAAAGAACCAAAGGTAAATTTACTTGATTCACATTTAAAAGTGAAAATTAAATCAGCTCTTATTATTTATTGTTTTAGTTCAGACGCTAGAACCAAATTTGAAACATCTGAAGAACCAGGACCAGGAACTCCAGACCCAGCTGGTCCAGAGCTGACCAGTTGTTGTTCTATTCGTTTTATTCTTAAGTTTTTAAATCGTCAGATTACTTTCACGCTGATGTGGGGACGTGTTGGACGTCCTCTCAGGTTTTTTTTTTTTTATAATTCACTTTTTATTGCTTTTCTTTTTAACAGAACACAAGCAAACACTCGACCAATGCCAGGAGACAAAGAACAGAAACATGATTCCAGGCATACATTAGACAAGTCAAAGACCACACCAACAACAACCACAATAATAATAATAATAATAATAATAATAATAATAATAATGGAAAAAAAAAAAAAAAAAAAAAAAAAAAAAAAAAAAAAAAAAAAAAAAAAAAAGGAGATATTACTCACAGAGACATCACAGAGACATCATATATGGATCCCATATTTTCCTGCATTCTTCCTCCCTATTATTTAGCCTAGAAATTAAAGCTTCATAGCTGGCTATTTTGGTCATTTCTCCCACCCACTCATTAAATGGGACCTCATTTTTTGACTTCCAGTGCCTTAGAACAATCCTAGATCCCGTAGTAAGGGCCAATCTACACCAGAGAATTTGTTGAGATGATAACTCCACTCCCTCTGGTATTATGCCCAAAATGCATAAGGCAGGACTCGGTATTATCTCCATCCTTAATGCTTCACTGATGCATGAAGTTATTTTTCCCCAGAAATTTTGTGTCAATTCACATTCATACAACATATGTAACAGTGTTCCCCTACTTCTCTCACATCTCCAACAAATCTCTGATTCACAGAGCTTTAGTCTTGCCATCTTGCAAGGAGTCCAATAAACCCTATGTATAATTTTATATCTAATTAAGCGTGTCTGCATCTCTCTAGATATCTTATACCAGGACCCGGTTATTTCCTTCCACTTCTCCATCGCAATCTCACCCTGTAGATCTGCCTCCCATGCTCTCTTAAGGCCTTCCAGTTTTGGTGGGTGAGACTGTCTTATAAGACTATAATATCTCGAGGCCCCGCTTCTAACCCCCTGATCTCCCTGCATTAGTTTTTGTAGTTCTGTTAGGGGTAGTAGAGGGAGTTTTTGTTGTGCTGCCGTTATACAGCTTCTTAACTGCAAGTATTTCCAAAAATCTCTTTTAGGGATTTTGTATTTATTAGCCAGATGAGTGAAGCTCATTAAGTTATTGCCTTCAAAAACATCTCCAATATAAATGATCCCTGCTTCAACCCACGACTTCCAATACAGGGTTTTTTTGCCCACTTTCAGTAGGTTATTATGCCATAAAGATGATCTTCTAGTAAAAGAGGGGTTTAAGCCTGTGAGACGATGTGATGCTTGCCAGGTTTCTCTTGCAAATGATAACAATGGATTCTTTGAAGGAACTTCTCCTCCACTTTGTGAAATAAAAGCCTGTATAGGTATTGGTTCACTAAGTTCCCTTTCAATCCCGACCCAACTTGGAGCTTGGTCCTCTGTGGTATGTATTTTAGCCAGCTGCTTAAGAGAAAAGGCATAGTGATACCAGTCCATTCTTGGCAGGTTAAGACCTCCATCTTCCTTTGCAGCATACATTTTAATTCTATTCAGACGAGGTCTTTTACCTCCCCACAAAAAGGCAGCGACCGCTGTATTAAATCTTTTAAGTAGTAAGGGAGGGAGGTTCACAGGTAGTAGATATAAGATATAATTGAGTTGTGGAACTATCATCATTTTAAGAATGTTTATTTTTCCCAGCAATGATAACCCTAACTTATTCCAGTTTTGAAGAGTACCCTCAGTTTTCAGAAGTATGGGTAGGATGTTTTCTGTCATTATATCTTTTAAACCTGGTGTAAGCTTAATACCCAAATACACTAGTCCCGAAGGAAGCCATTTAAACTGCCAGTTTTGCTTTATGCTCGATGGGCAAGAACCAGACAGCGGCATTGCTTCTGATTTTCCCCAATTTATTTTGTAACCTGAGATATGGGAGAAAGCATCAATCACAGATAGGATTTGGGGGACAGCTATCACCGGATTTGAGGTCAATAACAGAATGTCATCTGCATACAAAAATAATTTATGTTCCATCTTTCCAGCTTGGATTCCTTTAATATTTGTGTTCTTTCTGATGGCAGCGTCCTCTCAGGTTTTAAACATAAACCAGCGCTGGTGTTTCTCTGAGGGAGGATCATGTTCTGAGGAACCACAGCTCCTCCTCCTCCTCCTCCTCCTTCATTGTTCTCCACCAGGCCGGAGCTCTGGGACGGTCCCGTTACATGTTGGTGTGACCTGCCAAGAGTAACACAATCAGCCACAGCACACACACTGTTTACACACTGTGATACACACTATGATACACACTGATGCACACACTGAAACTCTACTAAACACTGACACACACTGAAGTACACACATAGTTTACACACTATGATACACCCTAATACACACAGATACTCTAATAAACACTCTCATACACACCCATACACACCCCTACACACACATACACACACCTACACACACATACACACACATACACACACCTACACACTGTGATTCCCAGCCTGTAGCTCGTTCTCAACACTGAGGAAACTAGAGAGTGTGTCTGATTATTAGTGAATGAATGTTAATCAGATGATTCTACAGCTGGAGGTGAACTGAGACATGAGTCAGTAATATCAAAATAAAACAGAAAGGGAGGGAGGGTGGAGATCAGCTGATGAAAGGCGCCCCCACCCTCATACTTCATGTATGGAGTCAAAGTCATGTGACTCTTTTAAATCTGTTTCAACGAGTTTGAGACCAGTTCAACAACAAACAGTGAATGTAAAGATGGACGACACGTCAACGGGTGGAGGGAGCTCTTCTTTTTCTTTCTTTCATTCTCTCTGAGAATTCAGAAGTTTGATGTGAGGATAAAGCTAAGCTCATAGTTGTCATGCTAAGCTAAGCTAACATTTGAGAGCATTTGTTGACTTGAACCAAAACATTTCTTAATTTTAAACCATAGACTATCAAGTAGAGCTCCCCCTGGTGTCTGGCTGCAGTGTAGGTCATAAGCTCCACCCCTTCCTCGTTAGTGGGCGGGACTTGGGCCAAACTAAAACACTAAAATACACGTCAAATAAATTGTTTCTGTCATTTTAGGCAGTTAATATGCTGTAGCTGAATGGTCAAGAGTCAGTTTTTTTGAATACGTTTCATTTTATTTCTTTGACGCTATAGAAACAGGATGTGACATAATGGCGACTATCAGTTGCCACGCCAACCGCTCCATAAAGTGGTCCACTCCACTCTTGGACCGTACTGATCAGACTCCAAACTCACGAGATGGCGCCGCCCGTATAATATAGTGTTAGCTTGGCCAATGAGAGGAAGTGGAGACGCGTATGTGTACATACTTATATACAGACTATGGATTTAAATATAAAATGATGACGACCAGGGACACATTATCAAAACATTTTTTCATCTGAGTACAAGTTTGTTGAATGCCACGTTTCTGGGTGGCTATAAAATTTCGTGATGAGACGTTTCAAAAGAAGGACTGTATATAAATATGGAGCGTATTTATGGCTAACAAGAGCTAGCTCTGAGCCTCGCTAAGTGGTTCGCGTTAGAACTGATTAAAACTCAGTCAGATCCAGTTCTTACACTTGTCTTCATGTATTTGTCTGAAAACCAATAAACCGAGGTAAAACGTCAACAAGTAAACCATAGAGTTTGCTACCTTCATGTTGTTTATTGGTCTTTTTGTCCCAGTTTGCCAACACCGGTCTTCTAGAGTCCTACAGTTTCTAATTATTTAATGATGTTTCATTCTGAAATAATGTCCAACAATAATAAAAACTGCACTCGTACGACAGCGTCAACGTTTCCCGGAGGTTTCTCTTCTGGAGACGTGAGCTTCCCACAGACCTGGCTCCCACACAAACATCCAGCTCTCGGATGTAGAAGCATGTGGAAGCGTTTAGAGCTGGCAGCCCCAAATCACCGTGTCCTCCGTCACCCCCAGACACCACCCTCACTCAGAGAGGTCAGAGGTCGAGTACGAGCGGCGAACACCAACACCGAGTCCGGCCCTCGACTGCAAAGCTTCTTATTCTGGAAGCTTGGACAGTAAACGTTCAGCATAGAAATCATTTGCTTTGTGGTCTCTTTGTGTCTCTTTGCATCTCATTGTGGGATGTTTGTGTCTCTGTGGTTGGTTTGTCTCTCTTTGTGGTTTTATGTCTCTGTTTGTTGATTTTGTGTCTCTTCATGATTCTCTTTATGCCTCTCAGTGGACGTTTTATGTCAGTTTTGTCTCATTTTTTGTCTTATTGCGTCCTTATTTGGTTGTTTTGTGTCTCTATGTTCATGTCCCTCCTCTTTGTGGATGTTTTATGTCAATTTGTGTCTCCCTGGTAGTTTTGTGTGTCTTTAGGTCTAGGATTTGTATGTGTTTGCCTTTGGATTTTGGGTTGTTTTTGTGTTTGTGTTAGTTCTTTGTGTCTCTGTGGTTGGTTTGTGTCTTTTTTTTTGTTGTCAATTCGTGTCTCATTTTGTGTCTCTTTGTGTCCCTATTTGGTTGTTTTGTGTCTCTGTGTTCACGTAGTGTCTCTTTGTGGTTGTTTTACATCAGTTTGTGTCTCTTTTTGTGTCTCTTTGCATCTCATTGTGGGATGTTTGTGTTTGTTCTTTGTGTCTCCGTGGTTGGTTTGTCTCTCTTTGTGATTTTATGTCAGTTTTACGTCTTTTTTTGTCTCTTTGTGGTAGTTTTGTCTCTTGTTGTGTCTCATTGCATCCCTGTATTGCTGTTTTGTGTCTCTGTGGTAGTTTTGTCTCATTTTGTGTCTCTTTGTGTCCCTATTTGGTTGTTTTGTGTCTCTGTGTTCATGTCGCTCCTCTTTGTGGTTGTTTTATGTTAATTTGTGTCTCTTTTGTGTCTCTTTGCGTCCCTTTGTGACAGTTTTTTGTCTCTGTGGTAGTTTTGTCTCATTTTGTGTCTCATTGCGTCCCTATATGGTTGCTTTGTGTCTCTGTCTTCATGTTGCCTCTCTTTGTGGGTGTTTTATGTCAATTTGTGTCTCTTGTTGTGTCTCTTTGCGTCTCTCTAGGTCATATTTTGGTAGATTTGTGTGTCTTTGCTGGTCTGTGCCTCACCTATTGTCTTTTTGTGTCTCCTTGTGGTGGCTTAGATCGGTAACTGAATCAGTTAGTCATTAAAAGACATATTTCCAGTCAGTTTTCCTGTACCTGTGATGAATAGTTAAACAGTTTGGACTTTTCAGCCTTTCCTCTAAATGTCTAACTGATGATGCCCTGCTAGAGAAAAACCTGCCAAATAGATTCTGAATATAATAACCACTTGTAGCTTACATTCCTCGCCTGTGTCGGTCACTTTAAATAACACACAGCTGTATCTAGAAACACTTTGCTCCTGTTTAGGACCAGACAACGACACAACAGGCCAATCAAGGTGATAAAGAACTTTTAGTAGAACCTGCTGGAATGAAAAGCGGTTGGCTTCAGTCCGTCTCTTTAACCTCAACACCATCCAACCACATGTCAAAACAACCGGCTAATCACAGAACAGAGTTGAGTCAGGTACTTGGTAAACACCGTTCTGATTAACTAACGGCGTCACGTGTTCATGACCCCTGGTGTCTCCGCCTCCATCATCTGTTTCTGAGCTGTTTCTCTTTGTTTCTGTCTGGTAACAGAATCCGTCTCGCTCTTTTCATCGCTGACATTATAGGAACCCGATCTGACGTCCTGCATTCCTGCCAAAAGAAAGGGAGGAGGAGGTGGAGGAGGAAGAAGGAGGAAAAACAAACAGTCTGGAAGCGTTTCAGACAAACAAAATGAGGACGATGAGGATTTGGACAGAATCAGATGTAATTTTGTTTTATTTGTTGAAGCTGCTGCACCTGTTGCAAAATGAACCCTTTTTGTCACATCAGTTTAAGACTATTTTAATTAGTGATAGAAGAGGCAGCAGAAGCCACAGTGAGCTGTTAGATGAAGAGCTGAACATCTCAAACTTCTCAGTAACCAGCTCCTTTCACCGACTCAAAAAAGAGAAGAGTCAGAGATGTTGGTGGGTTTCCTCACATCAACTGCTTGCTTCAGGTCCTTCCACAACATTTCTATTGGATTAAGGTCAGGACTTTGACTTGGCCGTTCCTAAACATCCATCTTGTTCTTCTTTAACCGTTCTTTTGTAGAACCACTTGTGTTCTTGGTTCTCGTTGTCTTGCTGCATGACCCAGTTTCTCTTCACATTCAGCTCATGGACAGATGTCCTGACATTTTCTTTTAGAGTTCACTGGTAGAATTCACAATTCATTGGTCCATCAATGAGGACAAGCCGTCCTGGTCCAGATGCAGCAGAACAGGCCCAAACCAGGACATTAGCACCCCCATGTTTGATGGAGGGATGAGGTTCTGATGCTGGAATGATGCAGTGTTGTTTCATCTCATTTAAACCAAACTATTCTACTTTGGTCTCATCTGTCCACTAAACATTGTCCCAATAGTCTTCTGTCTTGTCCACATGATGTTTAGAAATGTTCTTCTTGGAGAGCAGTGTCTTTGTCCATCACACCATGGTTGTTCAGTGGATTCATCAACATTAACATCAGCCAATGAGAGAGAGGCCTTTAGCTGCTTAGATGTTCCCCTGGGTTCCTTTGGGACCTCTCAGACTATTATGTGTCCTGCCTGAACAAAGTTGTACCACATTACTGTAATAACAGCTAATATTTGTACTACACTTATAACAGTAATAGGTAACTTCTCCTGATTGAGGTGAACAACACAAATCCAAACGCAGATCTCTCCTCATTGAGAGATCAAAGATCTGAAACAGCACTCAAAGTGTTCTCTTGTTTGTCGACTTCATTGTGAACACTGTGATTGTGAAACGTGTCCTGAGTAAACAGAGACAGTCTGTCCACACGCTGGTGAAGTTTGATCAGTCAACAGATACAGAAATATCAACACAGCCTTCCAGTAAATACCACCCAGTACTGTGGGTTGCAGTCAGCTGTAGTTTAAACGTGGTACTAAGTCATAAATGGTGGTGGAGGCCGTTCACACCTGGTTACTTACATGTGTTTTCAGTGATCCAATCACAAGTGACCAGCTGAAAATACTTTGTTCACAAATATCATTTTAAATCTGTCCCAAGATCCAATCTCAGTTTCTCAGACCTCACATCTACCTGGTCTTAATCTAAATGTGTCTCTATGCGTCCCCAGCCAGCACTTGAGATCTGATCTCAGTTTGTGTGTCTGTAAATCAGCAGCGCCATCATGTGGTCAGTAGAATATTGTAGCAGCTGCTGTCTCTAATGGATCTCTACCTACCGCTGGATCAGAACCATCAACAGCTGCTGGTTGACTTGGAGACATGATCCAGATGTTGGAACCAGATGGAAAGACTCTCACACGTTAAGATCTGATTTATTTATGAGTTGATTCTAGTTCAGATTAGTTTCTAGTTTAGTTTGGTTCTCAGCTCCAAGGCCAGAATCTTTTAAAAGGCTCTCATTACTAATGAACAGACATCACTGATTCATGTGATCATTTCTACTAGTGGTTGAATGAATGAGTTAAACTCCTCTTCCTCAGACCAGCCCTGTTGAGTAGGTGGTCTTTAATGTGACCCAGGACTCATTGTGTGTTCACACTACCAAAGGAAGGAGGTCAAAGGGCCAAAGATTTAAACACTGCTCAGAACTGTTTCAAGGAGACGTCTGAGAGTTTGTGCCTATAATTTTCTCTCAACAACATTACATAAGTCACAGCTGAACTCCAGTGAACTCCCAATGTGCATTTCAGCCAGAGACCACAGACATTAGTCAATCTACTTGTGTTTTTTTAGCCCCCTGCGACCCTGTGTCCTCATATGGGGACATTTAGTTGTAGGTTTGTGGCAACTTATTCTGCATCCTGCTTCATGTAGACCTGTTGTCCTTACAAGAAGACGCTTTAGTCTGCCTTCTAGTGGTAACAAAGGGTCAGTACAGTAGTCAGTGTAAAAACATGACAATGGGCCTATCACAGGACAAAAGTGGACAAGATACAAAACCTCATCAGATTTTACAGTTTAAACTTGTTTATTTCATTCATTCATTCATTCATTCATTCATCTTCTGTAACCGCTTGTCATGTGAAGGGTCGTGGGGGGGCTGGAGCCTACACCAGATGTCATCGGGCTAGAGGCGGGGTCACTTTATGCTTCTTAACCTTTCTAGTTTGATATAACAAACAAATTTAACAAATTCTAGATAGATAGACAACTTTATCCATCAATAGCAACAAGCTACAACATCGCTAATTAGCAAGTACTCATTTGAGGACACTGGGATTTCATTGTTTGTGAAAATTGAAAATTAACAGTTTTGCAAAGTTTTATATTTGAACAATGGAAAAAATTGTTGTGGTTGTTTACAATTCTGCTTTTGCACAGCCATGTTCAGGTATTAAAATAAACAGTTTTATATTCTGTCACCCATTAGTGACTTTATTGTAATATACACTGAAATAATCCCAGTGTCCACATATATGGACATCATTCTTTGCAAAAACTACTAACATTTTATACTCCTTGGGTCCTACTAAAATGCATTCAAGGACGTTAGAGTTCTGGTACTAAGTCATACCTGGCCAGAAGAAGAAGCTGCCCAGTGAATTTATTCAGCTCTCAACTTGCCTGCATGTGCAGAGAGGAGGCTAGAAGCCACAAAACGCCGCTTTCAAGTTTGGCTGCAACCTTTAGAAAGTACCTATCCTCTAACGGGGACTTTTAGCTGTTTAAATATTTTTACTTTTACTTCCTTTCTTTGCTGATTACAATAAATGAGTGCCATCCCCTGCTGCATTACCTGCATAGAGCCTTCTAACAAGCTGCTGAGAGCGTGAAGCACCTCTGTCGTGGCTTCTCTGTGGTTTTAAAAACGAATTCTGAGCGCTGAGAAAAATCCCGCCTGAGTTTTATTTCTTAAGAGCTGCAGCTACATGAAATATTCTCAGTAACCACACGTCCTGGCATTTTCTCATCAGTGAGCTTTGAGCTGAGGATGTTTGCACCGAGGTGGGCTTCACGCTGGATTTCCCCTCGTCTCGTTTAGCTGAAGACAAAAAAAAAAAAAAAACAGAACCCGAAGGAGGAAATCGGCTTCAGCAGCAGACTTGAGATTATCTGCATTTAGTCAGCCGTTTTCCTGTCTGTGCTGACAGGAAAATACCCAACTGTAAAAGCTGCTGTGCAAACATTTCTCTGGAATCTACGGCAGTAATCTGAGAAAATAATCTGGCAGACAGGACGTGGTGTGGACGATTTACTGTAAAACGTGCCCATGAAAATAAAAGCCACACTGCTCCAGTAGCATCATTAAAAGTATATACAGCTTTACTGTAGTATCAAAGATACCTGGATGCATTCATCAGATTTTTAGATTCCTTCTAATCTAATGACTTTTCCTGCAGCCTCAGCTCAGTTCAATGTTTGGTGCTAATGTTAGCATGCTAACACATAGAGATAAACATGCCAGGTAGTAAACAAGCATTTATGCCCAAAATTAGGTCAAATCCTGCAGTTCCTCCACCGTCCACTAGAGGCTCCACCAGTGAGTCAGTCTCCATAGACCTCCATGTTAAATAGACATGTTTACATCCTGATACTAAAACTAATTTCTCCGTTTATGATGAAAGTTTCTAGAACTCACCTGTTTAAAATGGATCAAGGATTAAAGTTCTGCAGAATCCAGGGGGCGTGGCCTCTTTGATTGACAGGTGGGTGTCCTCACACATTGCTAGCTGTCTTTAGCCTCAGCCCCACTCATGCTCCACCTCTTTGTTGAATTAGGTGGAGATTAGCCAAGTTGGCGGCGGCTGAAGATGCAACACTGAGCTTCACAAATGCTCTTCAGGATTGAGGAGGTGTTTGTCCAGTCAACATGCTAAACACTAGCATGCTAGCATACTGATGTCATATATATAAATAAATGTCTCCTGATGTAAAACAAAAATAAAAATTGTAATTCCATGAAATCATGAATGAAACCACTCTCTACATCTTCATCATGTCAACTCCCAGTGATTTAATATTTCAGCTGCAGGACGCCTGCTGTCTGGGAGCGGTTGCAGTTGGAGATCTACTGCAGCCTTGTGGTTGTAGTTTATGGACGTGTTGTTTTCTGAGAGCCAAGTTGTTTGTGGTCATTGTTGGATGTTGGTCCACAACCTCAGCGGGGTTCTGCTGCCTTCGCTGTTCCCAACAAAAACTCAGCGTCCGACTCACACCTCAAATTATCATCAGCTCGTTTCCATGGAAAGTCTTTGTTCCTGTCATATGTCCTGTATAAATGTAATTATGTCTCATATAACTCCTTGTGAGAGACCGAGCTGGCCCAAAGCATGAGGATACTCAGGTGGTTTAAAGAAAAAAGGGATTTTATTTACCCAAAATACAAAAAGAAGTCATTTACAAACAATGAATTAAGGTTCAGGGCTCATAAAAGAGGTCAAATTAACAGAACGACTCAGGATGTAACTGAAAAACTAAACAGAACAGACTGAAACAAACAACCAGACTTAACAAAATTACTGACACATTACATGTTGTTGTGTGACTGTGGGTGCAGCCGTCACAATTAGACATATGTTTATTTTCTACATTTCTTCATTAAAATGAATAAAAACATCAACAGATTTTCACATGAATCCCGAAAGTAGATAAAGAAACAGAAATATTATAGTACTGTATTTATTTATTTAAGATAATGAATCATGTGTTCATATAATTTCCTCCATGTCTCCAGTATCTGCTGTGACCTCCTTGTAACTAAATGTTTCTGGTAACTGCTGATCAGTGGTCTACAGCAGCTTGGAGGAATTTTAGCCCATCCCTCAGAACAGAACCACTTCAGTTCTGAGATGTTGGTGGGTTTCCTCACATCAACTGCTTGCTTCAGGTCCTTTTATAAAGAAAGTTATCATCTCTAGCTTCAACATGTCTCAAACTCTAAACACAATCATCTACTTCCACCACCAGATATTAAATGTGTTTTCATTGGTTGCAGTGACGTACTGACCCAACACCATGACGACAAAACTACAATTTATATGATCACTGACACTGATTAGTTGTTACAGCCCAATACACATTTATAATCATAATGTTTATCTCTAACTGATCTGATTCGCTGGTAATATCTTCACTTTATCCCCAGTGTCAATGTATGGAAACATCCTCTCAGTGAAAGTGTGTGTGAAGGTGTGTATGTGTTTGTTAGTATCAAGATCAGAGAACGATAGATTTCCTCTGTTCCAGTCCAGATTCACTCTGATCCTCTGGAACTTCTTCTTTACTGAGAGATAAATGGAAGGAGCTGGTGAATATGTCGAGTATTTGCCTTTATAGAACATTATTGTCCACAATCCAGATCGTATGCTTCCCTTCCTCTGGACAGACTCTGCTAACACACCCAATAACCACCATGTGTTATCTCCAACCTCAACATCCCAGCTGTGAGTCCCTGAGTTAAAGCCCTCAGAGCCCAGGACATAATAATGAGAATCAAACCTCTCTGGATTATCAGGAAGATGTTGTTTATCTCCTCCTCTCACACTGGTCAGATCTTCAGACAGGATCAGTTTTGGATGAGCAGTGTTTGGATCCAGAATGACAGGAGTGTAGGAGACCATGTCCTTCATCTTGTTCCAGATGTTGAAGGTCAGGTTGCCCAGATGTTTGGCCTGGTCTATCAGAGCTCCTGAGGGCAGCTGTGGATCATCCAGCAGGGGGCAGCGCTGGACTCTTTCCACTGCAGCCTTGTAGTTGTTCAGGAATGAGACGTCTTCAGCTCTCAGCTCCTCCTCTGTGGCTCTGACTGTGTCTGAAAGAGCTGCTATCTCTCTGCTCAGAGTCTCCATCTTCTCCTTCATCACCTGACTCTTCTGCTCCTCTTCCTCCCTCAGTGCAGCCATCCTGGCCTCCTCTTCCTCTGCTAGAAACCGGTGAAGCTTCTTGAACTGCTCCTTAATCTGCCTCTCTGTGTGTCGGGCCTGGACCTTGATGTGTTTTTCTATTTCATCAAACTTCACTTTAACTTGTTCACAAACCTTTAACTTCTTCTTTAAGGGCTCCAGAGTTTCCTGAAGGTTCTTCTTGTGCTGTCGTGCAGCTTCATCAATGGGTCTGAATCTGTGGTTGGAGTGTTTTTCTGAATCTCTGCAGACGAGACACACTGGCTGCTGATGGTCCAGACAGAAGAGTTTGAGTTTCTCAGAGTGCAGACTGCAGAGAGACTCTGAAGATCTCTGATCTCTCTCCTGTAAGAAGGACTCACACAGGTTCCTCAACACCAAGTTTGAAGGTGGATCATCTCTAGAAGATCTTCTCTTACAAACTGGACACTGGTGTGTTGGTTTATCTCTCCACCAGTTCTTCAGACAGACTTTACAGAAGCTGTGGCTACATGACAGAACAACAGGATCTCTGAAGACGTCCTGACAGACCTGACAGCAGAGATCCTCCTCTAAACTGGAAGCCATTTAGTCTCTGAGTGAAGCTGAAACACAGCAGACACAAAGTACAGTCAGTCATGTATTATTATGTATTTTAGTTTCAATTCACAACTAATTCAAATCAGAAACATGCTGTTCTTTGAAGGTGTCAACATTCACGTTGCAACGTGTCGTATCCTTTGGTCCAGTTGTGTATTCTTCTTAGATTGTCTAAGGTGATTTAACAGCTGGCAGCAATCACATAATAACTGTAATAATACTGGTCAAAATACAGTTTTAAATCACATATGTAAACATTCAACTTCCTTCTTTTCACGACACACCAGACAGCACAGAAAGCAGGAAGAGACTTTCCTCCATGTCACCAGTTTCTTTACTTTCACTTTGAGTATTTGAGTATTTTTTAGTCAGACGTCAGTTTATTTGAAGTATTTCAGTAACTATGGTATTGTGGTACTCCCTCCAGTAACTGTCCTCCATCAGTTTAAGTCCCAGCTGTATAATAAAAATGAATCTTACCGTACGTTTGTCCTTGTGTCTCTGAACTGAACTGAACAGGAATTAACTGTTTCCTGGTTCGTCTCAGTTTAACCCCTACGCCCTCCTCTGGTATTTTTTTATTTTTTTACATTTTTTTCAACTTTATTTCATTTAGCCATCACATTCACATGCTATTTATACTGTCGTGATGCATTTTGAAGCCTCTCGACACCTGAGGGACAGAAATGTACACGTGCAAGAAACAGCCATACAGTCCTCATACATGCTCAAAATTATCAAAATTTCAATAGCTTTCAGGGTTTTAACCCTTTAAATGCCAGTCTGAAAATATGAAGTATTAAATGTTTTGGACATGTCAAAGATTAGCTGTAAAATTGATTTTCCCATTGTAGGTCGATGCATGAAGTTCTTTTCTTATTGTCAGCTATATTATGGAGCCATGTGACTTCCATTTATATGTTCGTGAAATAATTTTTAAATCAACATCTGATTCATCAGTGTAAATATTTATTGTACAAACTGCAACAACTTTGAAAAGACCAACAAAAGAACACACAACAGAACATATGACCTGTAAACAAAGGCTAAATGTGATATGTGATGTATATGTGTTTCAGAGAAACAGATTTTTAACCTGTATTTCGCTGGCCTCCTGGGGACGTACTGTCTGAAAGTGTAGGGACCTCTGAAGGGTACCAGCTGCTCATCAACACAGATGTTGATCTGGTCCATCCATCTTCAGACATGATGACCAATCCTGTGGTCCCTGACATCATGCCAGTGGGTGTCTGAACGTAGCGTCTCAGCACGAGGTGGAGACCAGACTTGTCCATTCTTTGCTGTCCACTCACTGTTAGGATGGACATCATCCACAGTGTCCTCTCCACTTTCAGAGGAAGGGTCAGAGGCACTCTCAGAAGTGAAGGACTCCAGTGAGTGGTCCACGTCAGACTCCTCAAAGCTTGTGTCTTCTTCAGATGAGTCCTGCAGCTCTCTGGCAGATAAAGGCTACACGATCATTTCTAGAGCCTCTTCTGGACTGAAATACTTCTTCAGTTTTACTCCTTCTCTTCACTCCAGGTCTTTCTCTGCTCACTGATGAAATGTCCCCCAGCTAAGCTGCATGTTTGTCTTTGGCTGTGAAAACAGTGAGGTACATATACACACTAACAGTTGTTTTTGTTCTATCTATCTATCTTGATCTAAAATAAACCAGTACTATCTACTGATATAGAACCAATCAGCTCCTCTCTCAGTCGTACATCAGGACGTAATTAATCCTCCTGACAGAAATAGTGGAGCTGATACAGAGATGACGACGACAGAGAGAAATCCAGAGATTGAGAAATCACAGTAAACAAACATGGCATCCTGAGGGTGAGAACAGCTGCGTCTGTTCCCTCCTCTTTGTTTGTTGGACTTTTCTTTGGTCCAGAACAGGTTTGATTGCTTTACGTCTCTCACCGTTCACCGTTTGGCTCCAGATCTTTTTCATCCCTGAGCGCCGAGCAAAGAGAGACACGCCCTGCTCAATGGTTCCAGGTCAACCCTGCAGAGCAAACACTGGACTCAGACCAGGGACCCGGAGCTGATGCTGCCTCCTAGTGGTCATCGGTCACTGCTGCACATTTAGAGAGAAATCACCTGTTAATGTTCAGATAATCACATATGTTGTTGTGTACTTCATTCCAAGGTTGTTTTGAGAACATTACATTTTATTTATTATATGGAAGAACTGGAAGTCTTTAATTTATCATCAAAACATTTGGCAAGTGTTTTCTTTATACTCGTTGTTTGTTTTTATATTTTTATGATTATCAGAAAATTTAAATAATTGATTTCATTATTTCCTGGAGACCAAATGATCAAATTCAAATGTCTTTTTACTGATAATAAAGATGCTCAAAAAGTAAAAAGAGTTCAAGGTTTGATCGTGACATTGATGAATAAATAAGCGATGTTACACTGACCTCTACAGGTAGTCAGCAGGAACTACAGATACACTACAGGAACTACAGAAACGCGACAGGAACTACAGATACACTACAGGAACTACAGAAACGCGACAGGAACTACAGATACACTGTCCTATACAGGTAGACAGCAGGAAGTACAGAAACACTGGATTTTACAGGCAGACAGCAGAAACTAATCCTGCCTGAGTTTTATTTCTTAAGAGCTGCAGCTACATGAAATATTCTCAGTAACCACATCCTGGCATGTGAGGTCTTAAATTAGGCCAGAATGATCCTTGCACTCACTGGTTCCCATCTTAAGACAGTCTTCTGAGCTTTAGCATGATTGCCACCCCATCTGAGTGAGTAGCCTGATCTCCTGTGTGGCCAGAGTAAATGATTGTTTCACCTGATGCTAGTCGTGTTTGTCCTGCTTCTTTCCACCTCGCTTTGGAAATTCCAAGTATGTGGATGCCATATGGCTTTATTTCATTCACAATGGTCTGCACTTTTCCTGTGATATGCAGTGAGTGCACATTCCATGTTCCGATCTTTGTGATAGATTTAGGATTAAGAGACTTCCACCCTGTGGCTTCCTGTTGGCTTTGACCCCAAGGCTTCATTCTCCTCCCAGTTGAAGGTCCTCTTCCTCCCAATTCTAAGTGGTTGATTTATCATTCAGTGTTTCTGTAATCAAAAATTTTAACCTCTAAGCAGAGGATTGGCCTACCTAAAGGTTGCTTTTTCTGTGTGCTCCCTTAGCCTTCTCCCTCCTGCACTGAAAAAATAAAAACCTTGGATCAACGTAAAAAAACTGAGCTAATCAATCACACAAGATATCTGACATTAACTCAAAGCAAATCATTTTATTTAGTTTAACCTGAAAAGTTTAACTCCATGCAACCATGGGTGGGAGGGACAGACCCAACCCCAGACCAGTTCTGATAGGAGCGGAGGAGGTGGAGGTCGTGCAGACCTATAAATATCTTGGGCTGTGGCTGGACAATAAGCTGGACTGGACGAGCAACACGGGGCAGCTGTACAAGAAGGCCCAGAGCAGGATGTACTTCTTGAGGAGGTTAAGATCCTTCAACATCTGCAAGAAGCTCCTGGGGATCTTCTACCAGTCTGTGGTCGCCAGCGTTCTGTCCTACGCTGTGGTGTGCTGGGGTGGGAGTACCTCAAAGGCAGACCTCTCCAGGTTGGAGAAGCTGATCAGGCGGGCTGGCTCTGTGGTTGGCACGAGGCTGGACCCTCTGGCTACTGTAGCAGAGAGCAGGACACTTAAAAAACTAACGAGTATCCTGGACAACGCCAGCCACCCTCTGCACACGACCATCAGTAGCCAGAGAAGCACCTTCAGCAAGAGACTGCTCCTCCCAAGGTGCAGGACTAACAGACTGAGGAACTCCTTTGTCCCCCGTCCCATCAAACTGTTCAACCACCACTCACTTGGGGGGAGGAGGACAATAAAGAAAGGGGCTGAATGACTTTTCTAATTAACCTACAACATGTGCAATAACGATGTACCTGGTACTTCTATATTTATGCAACAACCATTTATGTACAGTCGTCACAATATTTATTTTTATTTTTATTACTATTATTATTATTCTTTACTGGGTGTTTTGGTATTTGGGCTTATTGTACTGTTTCCTACATGTATGTCTGACAGTGCTGTATGCGATGGAGATGTCAATTTCCCCGCGGGAACCTCCCAAAGGGATCAATAAAGTTGTCGATCTATCTACCACTATTTAAAGGTTGGAGCAATCTAATTATTTTAGGTTGGAGCAAATAAAAAAGTAACGTTGTCATTGAAATGTATAGTAAATCAAATTAAAAAAAAAATTGCTTTTAATACATTTTGATCAATGACTCCTCAGAACACTTTTCTTAAGAACACATTCATATTTATTGTTCCATAAATTGACAACACTGAACATGTGTTTCAAATGTATGAAGATAAACAGTCTTCTTCAGCTGAACACCAGAAACAAGACTATTGATGTCATCAGAAGACAAATCATCGAGCAGTATAGTAGCACAACTCCTAAGACATCATGCAGTACCCATGGCAAATTTACCAGGACATACATTTTCTTATTCAGGTGTAAGCCTTACTGTCAACTAAACACAAAAGCTGTTGCAACTGAGGGCAACTCGTTCAGGACCTCTGTTCCTTCGATGACAATCTTAATGTCTTTGGGTGGATGGAGAATACTCTTTCTCAGTGATAACGATCACCATGGTTTGTTCCAGCTCTTCAACCTCATTTTCCTGCATTAAAAAAAAGAAGAAGAAGAAAAAAAAATGTTATTGTTTCAGAAATCTCCAGATTTCATGTTAGATCATAATATCCTTATGACACTGTAAATAGAACTTACCACAAGCAATGATCACTGGCAGGAGCTTCCAAATGCACATGGTTGCACAGCAGAAACACGACTGATTGGTGGCTGCTTCCTTTAAGTTGAAAGAGAATACAGTATTTAGTTTTTAAGTTAGCCATCAAGTGTGTTAGCTACTATCATGATGCACAAATTACCCAACTTTTAACATAAACAGATATACTTTATTTTATGATTTTAGGGAAGGTACTTTTCTACCACATGTAAATTCTGTTAACAGTGTCGCAAATGAACATTACCAGCAAGAACTAGCTGGGCCTTGTAATATTATGGCTGATAAATACTGAACACAAGATAATTAGGAGGGTGAATAAAAGATCACAGATGCCCTTATGCTATTGACAGCAGAAATAACCATCAGTCAAGTTTGCAGCTTGAACCTGGGGATTAACTAACGTTACCACATGTCAAGTGTCAAAAACACAACAACAACAACAACAAACTTTGGAGCGTTAACCCCTTCCTGACAAGCTAGCATGTCATGGTTGGCTACTATCTTCAATAGCTTTAACACAGAGCACTTTAAGACAGTAATGTCAGCAAATAAACATTTGCTAGGCTCTTCGCGCCACTGTTAACAAATAAAAACACTAAGCAGAACAAACGCATTTTAAGTCACGAACATAACATTAGCTGTAACGTTAACTAACTTAAACGTGGTAACTTTAGCTACCATCAATGCCGCCACAAAATAACATTACATTTACAAATGATTGCTTTTATTTCTTAGTTAGCGAACTGTGATAACATAACCCACCCACGACCAGAGGACGGCTAACGTAAGTTAACTTTATAGTTTGATTGAAGAATGCTAATGTTAGCGCTAGTTAGCATTTATAAGATATCAAGCGGGAGTGCTGAGATTATGGCCAGAGTCAAGGCCAGTCAGGTATACTTGGAAAAAAATGGAACGGTAGACAAAGTTTAATGTTTTTACCTTACCAGTATCAATGTTGCTCGTTGTGTTCTTCTGTGTCGCAGCCTGGATCGAGGGTCTGGAGTGAACCGTCGCGACTGAATGTTCAGTGAAATCAAATCAAATCATGCTTAATCTAATAAAAATGCTTTGATCAAATGAATACATTCAGTTCAGTGTCCTGCTGGAAATTTATATTGTATCCATATGAAAAAAAATAGTTTCAACAATAAATAAATTAGAACGTTTAGTTTAAATGAAAAAACTAATAATTTTAGGCTATTAGAGCACGAAAATACACATTAAACGAACAACAGCAATGTTAGACTTTTTGCACTGTATATTTTATATTTTTTCTACATTTCTTCATTAAAATGAATCAAAACATCAACAGATTTTCACACAAATCCTGAAAGTAATTAAAGAGAACCTAATCAAACACATGAAAATGAAATATTGTACTACTACATTAATTTATTTATTTAAGATAATTAATCATGTGTTCATATCATGTCCTCCTTGTGTCCAGTATCTGCTGTGACCTCCTTGTCACTAAATGTTTCTGGTAACTGCTGATCAGTGGTCTACAGCAGCTTGGAGGAATTTTAGCCCATTCCTCAGAACAGAACCACTTCAGTTCTGAGATGTTGGTGGGTTTCCTCACATCAACTGCTTGCTTCAGGTCCTTTTATAAAGAAAGGTATCATCTCTAGCTTCAACATGTCTTAAACTCTAAACACAATGATCTACTTCCACCACCAGATATTAAATGTGTTTTCATTGGTTGCAGTGACGTACTGACCCAACACCATGACGACAAAACTACAATTTATATGACCACTGACATTGATTAGTTGTTACAGCCCAATACAAATTTATAATCATAATGTTTATCTCCAACTCATCTGATTCACTGGTAATATCTTCACTTTATCCTTGGTTCCAATGAATGGAAACATCCTCTCAGTGAAAGTGTGTCTGAAGGTGTGTATGTGTTTGTTAGTTTCAAGATCAGAGAACGACAGATTTCCTCTGTTCCAGTCCAGATTCACTCTGATCCTCTGGAGCTTCTTCTTTACTGGGAGATCAGTGGGAGGATCTGGTGGTGAATATGTTGAGTATTTACCTTTATGAAACCATAGTCCCCACAATCCAGATCGTATGCGTCCCTTCCTCTGGACAGACTCTGCTGACACACCCAGTCTCCACCATGTGTTATCTCCAACCTTAACATCCCAGCTGTGAGTCCCTGAGTTAAAGCCCTCAGAGCCCAGGACAGAACAGCTATAATCAAACCTCTCTGGGTTATCAGGAAGATGTTGTTCATCTCCTCCTCTCACACTGGTCAGATCTTCAGACAGGATCAGTCCTGGATGAGCAGTGTTTGGATCCAGAATGACAGGAGTGTAGGAGACCATGTCCTTCATGTTGTTCCAGATGTTGAAGGTCAGGTTGCCCAGATGTTTGGCCTGATCTATCAGAGCACCTGAGGGCAGCTGTGGATCATCCAGCAGGGGGCAGCGCTGGACTCTTTCCACTGCAGCCTTGTAGTTGTTCAGGAATGAGACGTCTTCAGCTCTCAGCTCCTCCTCTGTGGCTCTGACTGTGTCTGAAAGAGCTGCTATCTTTCTGCTTACAGCCTTCAGCTTCTTCTTCATCATCTGACTCTTCTGCTCCTCTTCCTCCCACAGTGCAGCCATCCTGGCCTCCTCTTCCTCGTCTAGAAACTGGTGAAGCTCCTTGAACTGCTTCTTAATCTGCCTCTCTGTGTGTCGGGCCTGGACCTTGATGTGTTTTTCTGTTTCATCAAACTTCACTTTAACTCGTTCACAAACCTTTAACTTCTTCTTTAAGGGCTCCAGAGTTTCCTGAAGGTTCTTCTTGAGTTCTGTTGCAGCTTCATCGATGGGTCTGAATCTGTGGTTGAAGTGTTTTTTTGAATCTCTGCAGACGACACACACTGGCTGCTGATGGTCCAGACAGAAGAGTTTGAGTTTCTCAGAGTGCAGACTGCAGAGAGACTCTGGAGATCTCTGATCTCTCTCCTGTAAGAAGGACTCACACAGGTTCCTCAACACCAAGTTTGAAGGTGGATCATGTCTTGACGATCTTCTCTTACAAACTGGACACTGGTGTGTTGGTTTCTCTCTCCACCAGTTCTTCAGACAGACTTTACAGAAGCTGTGGCTACATGACAGAAGAACAGGATCTCTGAAGACCTCCTGACAGACCTGACAGCAGAAATCCTCCTCTGATCTGGAAGCCATTTAGTCTCTGAGTGAAGCTGAAACACAGCAGACACAAAGTCCAGTCAGTCATGGTTACACTACAGAGAAATATATTTCAGATCAGGTGTGTTTTATTGTTGTGTTGTTTGCTGTTCCAGCTCTCAGGCGGATGAGACGAGAATTGTCTGTTATTCACACACTTCAACATTAAAGTTCTTTTATCATGTACACTGCTTGGCCAAAAAAACAATAAATGAAAGGTCCCACACTTTAATATTTGATTGGACCTCCTTTATCTCTGATTCCAGCTCATTCTCTGTATCATTGTTTCTATAATCTTCTCCAATGTCACCAGATTTATTTCCATCCAGTGTTTCATTCATTTTCCACCAAGATCTTGTATTGATGATGGAGAGTCTGACCACTGCACAAAGCCTTCTCCAGCACATCCCAAAGATTCTCAATGGGGTTAAGGTCTGGACTCTGTGGTGGCCAATCCATGTGTGAAAATGATGTCTCATGCTCCCTGAACCACTCTTTCACAATCTGAGCCCCATGAATCCTGGCATTGTCATGTTGGAAAATGATCCATTGATGGAATAACCTGGTCATTCAGTATATTCAGGTAGTCAGCTGACCTCATTCTTTGGACACATAATGTTGCTGAACCTAGACCTGAGCAACTGCAGCAACCCCAGATCATAGCACTGCCCCCACAGGCTTGTACAGTAGACACTAGGCATGATGGGTGCATCACTTCATCTGCCTCTCTTCTTACCCTGATGCTTCTCCACTATCCTTCCAGTTTTTAATAATGCGTTGGACAGTTCTTAACCCAGTTTTAGTAGTTTCTACAATCTCCTTAGATGTTTTCTCTGCCAATGATTTGACCCTTCTCAAACAGACGACCACAGGATGTGTCTTTAGACATGGTTGTTGAAGAAATGAGAAGCTACTCATTGCATCAGTTGGGCTTAAATAACTTGTTGTCAGCTGAAAGATAATCACCCATGCAGTAATTATCCAATAGCTGGCTCCGACCTATTTGCTTAGTTAAACCCAGGTGGATATATATATATATATATATTTATTGGCCAGGCAGTGTTTGGATATGTCGTATCAAGTCTCATACAAGCAAGGACTGCTTCCTTCCTGGACGTCCATCTTAGTAAGCGTACTGCGTCACTTCCTGCTTCTGCACTGTGTGGTGTTCCTGCTTGCAGACTGGTTTAACTTCTTTCATATCACAAAAACGTTCTGATTATAGTGGGGAATTCTCACATATCACATATCAACTTTGGTCTGTTAACTTGCGCGATTAGCCATGACTACTCTGTCTGCCTCTGCTTCTCCTTCTTTCTCCTGTATGTCCTGAGTCTCCACACCATGGAAAATAAACCAGTAGCTAGCCAGGGCCCTGTAGCCAGGGCGGACCGACTGAGTGTAGCTCCTGTTAGCATAGCTCCTGTTAGCTGTCCAGAGCAGCCAAGAAACAGGGCGGCTGGGTGACGGTATGAAGGAAGCATAGTGCTTCCCGGCCCATGGATCACCACCAAGCTCTTCACGTTTCAAACCGATTTTCCCCACTCGGTAACACACCTGCTGAGAAACCAACTCTGGTATTTGACGACTCTATTTTGCGGAACGTGAAGATAGAGAATCCAGTGACCTTTGTTAGATGCCAGAGTGGGCACCACTGAATCTTACCTCAAACTGCTGGCTAAGGCTAAGGTTAAATATGATAAAACTGTTATTCACATCGGCAGTAACGACACCCGGTTACGTCAATCGGAGGTCACTAAACTTAAGGTGGAATTGGTGTGTAAGTTTGCAAAAACTATGTCAGACTCCATAGTTTTCTCTGGACCCCTGCCCAATCTGACCAATGATGACATGTGCATTTGCATGTCGTCATTCTGTCGCTGGTTATCTAGGTGGTGTCCAACAAACCACGTGACCCTCATTGATAATCGTATTGCAGTCGAATATTGAAGTCAAAATGGCCGCACATGAGCAAGCTGTTTGCTGTACCGGTGTCTGTTTGCCTTTTCTTTTCTCATTATTTCTAAATAATCTTTTTCATTTATTTGTTATTGGACTAATCTGGTTTGCTGTCTGGACTGATCATTAATTTCCCCTGCAAACATTCGCAAAGTCAAAGCCACACTATGGATCAGTTCATCGACCAGTTGAAAATCACTTCTGACTCCATCCTGCAGTCTAAATCTGAATTGATGGCATACTTCGACTCCAAAGTGCATCCTATTGTCTCCAAATTGAATAGCATCCAAATCTCATCTACTCTTGGTGATCACGTTGCACAACTTTAACACCGTGTTGGAGCCAATGAGGATATTTTAAGTGAAATCACCACCTGGAATAATCAACTGGAAATGGATAATTCCTATCTCGTGACTAAAGTTGACGACCTGGAGAACGGGAGTAGGTCTGCCAATCTTCGCTTTGTCAGAACCCTGCGAAGGCAATGATATGCTCCAGTTCATGGCCCGCTTGATCCCTCAACTTCTGGTCCAGGAGCACTTCCCCACTCCACCGGCTCATCGCATTCCTACTTTCCGTCAGGATGACAGATCCAGCCCAAGGTCCATTCTGATCAAGCTGCTGCACTTTCAGGATAAGTTAAAGATTCTTCGTATCGTCCGTGATAAGAAGGAGCTGTCATTTAATGGGAGTCGTATCTTCATCTATCCTGACTACAGTGCTGAGTTGACGAGGAGACGCCAGTCCTTCGACCAGGTAAACTGCGGGCTCCACGAGCTGAAACTCAAGTACTCCCTCCGATATCCCTGCATCTGTGTGTGTGTATCGACGGTACTGAACAAAAGTTTAGCGAAGCTGCTTTCTTGCCTCCGATGAACCCCCCATCAACTCTTTATCTTAACGGTAAACTTTTTGGTTTTGGTCCGCTTCTTTTCTGCCACGGAGTTGGTGCAGTCATCTCGCTATAACTTCATGTTGACTCTCTTGGCTTTACGGTAATGACTGTTTTTACTTCCCCCTCTATGTTGTTGTGTGTGTCCCAAAGTCATTTCTCGTGATCACCCTGAGGGTTGATCTTTCTTTCACTCTTACATTTACTGTGCTGCACTAACTTCTCTGAAGAGTCATGTTATCTGGCAATTATAGATACTGACTAGCTGCAGCCTACTTTCTTATTTCTCTGACTTTTGTTTACCTAATTTTGATTTCTCTAAGCTACATTTATAAAACTTTTCAATGAAGCAGACAGTTATGAATATGGCTTTGGCCTATTATCCAAAACCGATGGGCCTTCATGATTCTGGTCAGTTGTTTGACCTCATTGTGATTCATTTTTTTTCTCAGTGTGTGTTAGTTTTGTGTTTTACCATCTTGCTATGTTTGTATGTCTAGGTGCTGTGCTTTGTGTGCACACCTTCTGTGTTCGTGGTGTCTGTTCATATGTTGCTTGCTGCTCTTCCACTTCCCTCACTCTTCTCCTCAACTAATTTTGTTCCTTTTTTTATTGACTTGTTGCTTTCATTGGTTCCTCTGGCATAATTGAATCAGCTAAGGGTTTAAAAATGATTCATCTTAATATTAGAAGCCTTGTTTCCAAAATTCAGTCCCTTCGTAAGTGGGTTACTCTTTACCAACCTAATATTATCACAATCCACTCATTTTCCAGTCTTTTAATCAACGTTTCTCATCCATCTGTGGTTCCCAACTCAACAATTTTCATAACACAGCTTATTCCCATAACCCCGTTCTCAAATATCTCTTTTTCCTTTAGCAAAATCCTTCCCATTGATGTTTTTCACACCATACGTGAGCTTAAACACAGCCCTAGTGCTGGCCCTGATGTTTGCCAAATTTCTTATAATAGCTGCAGATGTATTAATGAACCCCCTTGCAGAACTGTTCAATCTCTCATTATTTACTTGCTCACTTCCTTCCATTTGGAAATGTGCCAAAGTTACTCCCCTTTTCAAAGCTGGAGATCCAACTGATATGAATAACTATTGTCCAATCTCTATCATTTGTTCTGTTGCTAAAATTTTTGAGAAACTCATCTTTATTCAACTATCGCAGTACTTAAATTTATTTAATATTCTTTCTCCATTTCAATCAGGCTTAAGATCCAAGCATTCCACTACTACAGCTCTCTTAAAATTCACTAATGATGTGTTCTCTTCCTTTGATAAAGGCAAACTCACCGGTGCAATATTTATTGATTTCTCCAAAACCTTTGATATGGTTGACTACTACCTCCTCCTTGACAAGATATTCTTTTGGTTTTTCACAATACACTCTCTATTGGTTTAAATCAGGGGTGTCAAACTGATCCGTGAAAGGGCCACTGTGGCTGCAGGTTTTCATTCTAACCATGCAGCACCCATGCCGTGGGTGTGGCTGGCAAGTTTTTGTTCCAATCAAGAGGACACCTGAAGTTACTGTGTGAAGGCAGTTCAGTTGATTGATTGAGCCAAGTCAGGTGTGCTGCTGCATGGTTGGAATGAAAACCTGCAGCCACAGCGGCCCTTTCATGGATCAGTTTGACACCTGTGGTTTAAATCATATCTTCATAAAAGGCATCAACGTGTTGTTTTCAGTCTGCTTATTTAATTGTTGAAAAGGGTGCTCCGCAAAGGCTCTACCTTAGGTCCACTTCTTTTTTTCCATTTTCATTAATGATTTACCAAGTATGTTCTCAATGCTCAATGTTCTGTTCATCTTTATGCTGATGATACTGGTATTTATACTTCTCACACTGGTTTATCTCAAATCCAGAATACTTTACAGTCAGACTAGATTCAAAAATGTTTTTTCAATAAGTCTTGCAGCATGTTATTTCATACACGTTACAATCACTTACATCCCCACAATTTGCAAATTAATTTTAAGGATGGTTCCCTTCTCGAGACTGTCTGCTCCTTCAAATATCTTGGACTTTGGCTTGACCTGGAACTTTCCTTTAAACTTCATATTGACTCTGTAGTTAAGAGAACCTATGGATGTCTCAGTCAACTGTATCGCTCTATCAAGTGTTTTACTTTTGATGTTGGAAATAGAATAATCACTCTTCTCCCTATCATTGATTGTGCTGATATTGTTTACCAAAACACATTCAACAGCTACATTGAACCTCTCAATATTGTTTATAATTCCCTATGTAGATTTATTTTGAGGTGTCCATTTAAAACTCACGATTGTTTTATGTACGAATCACTTAATTGGTTGCATCTTAACAATAGAAGACGGTTTCACTGGGTTTTGTTCATCTTTAATTGCATTCACTCTCACTGTCCCTCCTATTTAAGTCAACTTCTTATACCATTTAGTTCCTGTTATTCACTTAGACATATGCAATACCCCTTCTTTTTTGTACCCAGAATTTTTAAAGAAATTGGTCGCAGGTCTTTCCAATATAAAGCTCCATCTTACTTGAATAATCTTCCTCCTCATTTCAGATCCATTACCTCCTTTCACTGCTTTAGGTCATCTTTATTTTCTTTTGTCAGAACAACCTGTTCATGTTTTTATTTTGAGTATAGTCTTCCAATACTCAGTTCAGTGTGTCTTATTTTCTCTGCATGTCTTTTTTTTTTTTTTTTTACTTGTGTTACTTGTGTACTCAGGATCCCCTCGAAAATGAGATGCGACATCTGAAGGGGCTATCCCTCAATAAATGAAATTCAAATTAACACTTTCTGGGGAAAGCCTGGTCTGATTAGGGGAGATGGTATCTAAACCACTTTAGTGGGTGCTGCTCTCATCTCTAGGTATATGGTTGATTTTATTAACCGGCCATGTCCCATAACATTAAATGTCAGATCTCTCTGGTATAAATCTCTTGTAGTGAATGATTTTATAACTGATCATCAGATTGATCTATTTAGTTTGACTGAAACGTGGCTGCAGGATGATGAATATGTTACTTTAAATGATGTCTACACCACCCAGTCATAGCAATTATCACATTCCTCCAAACACAGGTAGAGGAGGAGGAGTGGCAGCAATCTTCCACTCTGATTTATCTATTAATCCCAGACCTAAGCAGAGCTTTAATTCATCTGAAAGCCTTACTCTAAGTCTTCCTCATCCAGACACAATTTGTTGTGGTGTATCGCCCACCTGCTCCTTACTCTGAGTTTTTAGCTGAATTCTCTGAGTTTTTATGTGATTTAGTTCTTAGAACTAACTAACTAACTAGATATAAGGAGTTAATTCCTTCTTTATTTACCTCAGTGCCATGTGTCAATGATGTGGACAACAGCAACCACAATTTAACTCCTACACAAATGGATTATTTTGTTAATGGCTCTGCAGCATCACTTAGTACAACTCTAAACTTAGTCGTCCCTCTGAAAAAGAAGGTGATGAATGGGAGCAGGCTAGCTCCCTGGTATAATTCACAGTCGATCAGTTCAAAGCAGGCAGTCTGAAAGATGGAAATAATCTGTCATTCCACTAATTCTGAAGAAGCTCACATAGCCTGGAAAGATAGTTTAACAACTTATAAAAAACTCTCAGTAATATTAGAACAGCATATTATTCTATATTATTATCATTAACAGCAGAAAACAAGAACAAGACCAGATTTGTTTTCAGCTCTGTAGCCAGGCTGACAAAGAGCCACAGCACTGTTGAGCCATCTATTCCTTTAGCCCTCAGTAGTAATGACTTCATCAGCTTCTTTACTAATAAAATTGTATTTGTAAAGAAGCTCTAATAAAATTAGAGAAAATATTTAAGGCATCCTTCCTCCAGCTGTCAAAGATATAAGTACAGTGACATTAGAAACTTTTGTAAGACCTAATCAACATCTGGAATCCTTCTCTCCAGTAGATCTTCCTGAGCTTTCTTCAACAATTACAGCATCTAAACCATCAACCTGCCTTCTAGATCCAATCCCAACTAATTAACACCTCCATATTGAACCAGATAAATTTATCTTTATTAACAGGATATGTTTCTCAGTCTTTTAAGATTGCTGTAATTAAGCCCTTACTCAAGAAAGCCACTCTAGATCCAGATGTTTTTGCTAACTATAGACCGATTTCCAACCTTCCTTTTATTTCCAAAATTCTAGGAAAAGTTGTTGCTAATCAGTTGTGTGACCACTTAAACAAGAATGGTCTGTTTGAAGAGTTTCAGTCAGGTTTTAGAGTTCATCATAGTACAGAAACAGCTCTGGTTAAAGTTACCAATGATCTCCTCATGGCTTCAGACAGTGGACTTGTTTCTATACTTGTTCTGCTAGATCTTAGTGCTGCATTTGACTCTATTGATCATAATATTTTACTACAGAGACTTGAAAGTGAGATCAAGATTAAAGGAACCGCATTAGACTGGTTTGAATCCTATCTGTCTGACAGATTACAGTTTGTCCATGTCAACAATGATTCTTCTACTTATACAAAAGTAAGTTATGGAGTTCCTCAGGGTTCTGTGCTAGGACCAATACTCTTCACGTTATAAATGTTGCCATTAGGCAAGATTATTAGAAAACACAGCATAAACTTTCATTGCTATGCAGACGACACCCAGCTATATTTATCTATGAAATCAGATGAAACTAATCAGTTGGTTAAACTCCAAGCATGCCTTAAAGACATAAAGGCTTGGATGACCTGTAATTTCGTACTCTTAAACTCAGACAAAACAGAAGTTATTGTATTTGGTCCTAAGCATCTCAGAGATTTATTATCTAATCACGTGGTTTCTTTGGATGGCATTACCTTGGCCTCCAGTACTGCTGTGATAAACCTTGGTGTTATATTTGATGAGGATATGTCCTTTAAATGTCACATAAAGCAAGTGACCAGGACTGCCTTCTTTCACCTGCGTAATATCGTCAAAATTAGGAACATCCTGTCTCAGAGTGATGCTGAAAAAGTAGTTCATGCATTTGTGTCGTCCAGACTGGATTATTGTAATTCATTACTGTCTGGCTCCAAATAGCTCTTTAAAAAGCCTCCAGTTGATTCAAAATGCTGCAGCAAGAGCATTGACAGGAATTAGCAAGAGAGATCATATTACTCCAGTTTTAGCTTCTCTTCATTGGCTCCCTTTAAATTTTATAATAGTATTTAAAATCCTAGCTGCGTATCTGAAAGTCCTCATTGTACCATATCATCCCAACAGATCATTTCCATCTCAAAGTTCAGTCCTACTTGTGGTTCCTAGATTTGGGTTCAGGAGGCAGACACTCACTATTTTTAGGGTCAGGACCAAGACTTTCCTTTTTGATCAAGCTTACAGTTAGGGCTGGACTAAACCATCTCTTAGTTATGATGCAATAGGCTTAGGCTGCTGGGCGACGATGCACTGAGCACATGTCTTCTACTGTCTTCTCTCTTGCACCAAGCTCCTATCCTCCACTTTCTTCTTTCTGGCACAGAGCTCTTGTCCCCTAATTTCTTATTTCTTACTAGTCATGCAGTAATAATCAAGTTGTGTGCCCGACCACAAGACAGCACGAACCCACGAACCCACGAGTGAAGCCAAGAGCTGCCCGCAAGCACTGTACTGAGTGAGATTCATATCATAACGTTACTCACAGCTCACCTAGAAGAAAACAGACATTCGTGTCTATGATTAATGGTCTAAATTTTAAAATATGGTCAGTTTTTTTCGTCTTTAGATTGCCTGTAGGCGACAACAGAATAAGAGCATGTGTGTTTTCTCTTCGATGAGATTGGCGCTTCACTCGCCCACTCACTTGGCAGAGAAACGAAACTTAACCAACTTAACTGCTCCTCGTGGTTTCAGACTCGATTTTGTAACGCGTCTTGAGACAATTTGTATTGTTATTGACACTACGTATTTGTCTAAAGTAATTTAACAGCTGGCAGCAATCACATAATAACTGTAATAATACTGGTCAAAATACAGTTTAAAATGTATTACATATGTAAACATTCAACTTCCTTTTTTCACAACCTACCAGACAGCACAGAAAGCAGGAAGAGACTTTCCTCCGTGTATTTCATTAATTTTAGTATTTGAGTATTTTTTTTTGGTCAGAAGCCAGTTTCTTTTGAAGTATTTCAGTATTGTAGTATTGTGGTAGTATTGTATTGTGTCCCAACTGTATACTGAAGATGAATCTTACCGTATTTTTGTCCTCGTGTCTCTGAACTGAACTGAACTGAACTGAACTGAACGGTTTCGTGGTTTTTCTCAGGTTAAATAAAGTTTGGGGTGGAGCTTTGTCAGGAGTGTTTCATTCCAAATGAATAGATCAGAACAGAGTCTGTTAGCCTGAAACACATTTGACATTCTTTCTGATCCATATCAAGTGTCATTAGTCTATCTATCATTAGAACTGGCATTGATCAGCAGACGCACTGCAGGTAGGAAAAAACTGTCCTGCACCCGATGGATGGAAATTTTTAATAATTGATTTCATTATTTCCTGGAGGCCAAATGATCAAATTCAAATGTCTTTTTATGTATTATTTGTTTTTTTGTTGGACGAACCTTTACTTTCCCTTCAAGGAAAACCAGAAGTAATAACAAATATTTTTGACATTGTTGCATAAAAATGATTTTCGTATTTAAGTGAAATGAAATGAAATTGCTGCTGTTTAATTTTCAAAGCAAAGAAAATCAAAAAAGAGAAAAAAGGAAAAAGAACTGAAGGTGAAAATATTTCATTTTACCACACTGACGATAAATATGTTAAGAAAGTAAAAGGTTCAGGGTTTACATGAGTTGATTGTGACACTGATGAATTAATAAGTGATGTTACACTTAGGAGTTGCAATTTACAGTGGTTTCAAAAGCTAATTTCATGCAACTTTCATTGGGTTTAAAAATGTGGATGTGACCTCTATGTATTGTTTGTGGAAATAAGGTACTATGACATTTGTATTTTTGTCCGTTTTCACGGTGTCAGAGTGCCAATGGTAAAGGAGAGACATAAAGGTGCTCCAGTCGAAGCTCTCTGCATCTTCCGTGGTTAATCCAAGAGGCTGCTAACTGAGTTTTATTTCTTAAGAGCTGCAGATACATGAAATATTCGCAGTAACCACGTCGTCCACGTAGAAAAGGTGAATGGATGGTCTCTATTTGCTAACAAAACCAAAAATAAAAACTGTAATTCCATGAAATCATGAATGAAACCACCTCTCTACATCTTCATCATGTCGAGTCCCAGTGATTTAATAATTGAGCTGCAGGACGCCTACTGTCTGGGAGCGGTTGTGGTTGGAGATCTACTGCAGCCTTGTGGTTGTAGTTTATGGACGTGTTGTTTTCTGACAGCCACGTTGTTTGTGGTCATTGTTGGATGTTGGTCCACAACCTCAGCGGGGTTCTGCTGCCTTCGCTGTTCCCAACAAAAACTCAGCGTCCGACTCACACCACGAATTATCATCAGCTCGTTTCCATGCAAAGTCTTTGTTCCTGTCATATGTCCTGTATACTTGTAATTATGTCTCATATAACTCCTTGTGAGAGACCGAGCTGGCCCAAAGCATGAGGATACTCAGGTGGTTTAAAGAAAAAAGGGATTTTATTTACCCAAAATGTAAAAAGAAGTCATTTACAAACAATGAATTAAGGTTCTGGGCTCATAAAAGAGGTCAAATTAACAGAACAACTCAGGATGTAACTGAAAAACTAAACAGAACAGACTGAAACAAACGACCAGACCTAACAAAATTACAGACACATTACATGTTGTTGTGTGACTGTGGGTGCAGCCATCACACTCCTCATATTAGACATATGTTTAAATATACACACAAGAAATCTCATGTTTATTCCATATTTTTATATATTTTATATTGTTTCTACGTTTCTTCATTAAAAAGAATCAAAACATCAACAGATTTTCACATGAATCCTGAAAGTAGATAAAGAAACTGAAACATTATACTACTGTATTTATTTATTTAAGATAATGAATCATGTGTTCATATCATGTCCTCCTTGTGTCCAGTATCTGCTGTGACCTCCTTGTAACTAAATGTTTCTGGTAACTGCTGATCAGTGGTCTACAGCAGCTTGGAGGAATTTTAGCCCATTCCTCAGAACAGAACCACTTCAGTTCTGAGATGTTGGTGGGTTTCCTCACATCAACTGCTTGCTTCAGGTCCTTTTATAAAGAAAGTTATCATCTCTAGCTTCAACATGTCTTAAACTCTAAACACAATGATCTACTTCCACCACCAGATATTAAATGTGTTTTCATTGGTTGCAGTGACGTACTGACCCAACACCATGACGACAAAACTACAATTTATATGATCACTGACATTGATTAGTTGTTACAGCCCAATACACATTTATAATCATAATGTTTATCTCTAACTGATCTGATTCACTGGTAATATCTTCACTGGGATTTTATCCATAGTTAAAATGTATGGAAACATCCTCTCAGTGAAAGTGTGTGTGAAGGTGTGTATGTGTGTGTTAGTATCAAGATCAGAGAACGACAGATTTCCTCTGTTCCAGTCCAGATTCACTCTGATCCTCTGGAGCTTCTTCTCTACTGAGAGATCAGTGGGAGGAGCTGGTGGTGAATATGATGAGTATTTACTTTCATCGAACCTTATTCCGCAAAATCCAGACTCGATGAGTCCCTTCCTATGGACAGACTCTGCTGACACACCCAGTGTCCACCATGTGTTATCTCCAACCTCAACATCCCAGCTGTGAGTCCCTGAGTTAAAGCCCTCAGAGCCCAGGACAGACCAGTTATAATTAAACCTCTCTGGATTATATGGAAAATGTTGTTCATCTCCTCGTCTCACACTGGTCAGATCTTCAGACAGGATCAGTTTTGGATCTGCAGTGTTTGGATCCAGAATGACAGGAGTGTAGGAGACCATGTCCTTCATCTTGTTCCAGATGTTGAAGGTCAGGTTGCCCAGATGTTTGGCCTGATCTATCAGAGCTCCTGAGGGCAGCTGTGGATCATCCAGCAGGGGGCAGCGCTGGACTCTTTCCACTGCAGCCTTGTAGTTGTTCAGGAATGAGACGTCTTCAGCTCTCAGCTCCTCCTCTGTGGCTCTGACTGTTTCTGAAAGAGCTGCTATCTCTCTGCTCAGAGTCTCCATCTTCTCCTTCATCATCTGACTCTTCTGCTCCTCTTCCTCCCTCAGTGCAGCCATCCTGGCCTCCTCTTCCTCTGCTAGAAACTGGTGAAGCTTCTTGAACTGCTCCTTAATCTGCCTCTCTGTGTGTCGGGCCTGGACCTTGATGTGTTTTTCTGTTTCATCAAACTTCACTTTAACTTCTTCACAAACCTTTAACTTCTCCTTTAAGGACTCCAGAGTTCCCTGAAGGTTCTTCTTGAGTTCTGTTGCAACTTCATCGATGGGTCTGAATCTGTGGTTGGAGTGTGTTTTTGAATCTCTGCAGACGAGACACACTGGCTGCTGATGGTCCAGACAGAAGAGTTTGAATTTCTCAGAGTGCAGACTGCAGAGAGACTCTGGAGATCTCTGATCTCTCTTCTGTAAGAAGGACTCACACAGGTTCCTCAACACCAAGTTTGAAGGTGGATCATCTCTAGAAGATCTTCTCATACAAACTGGACACTGGTGTGTTGGTTTATCTCTCCACCAGTCCTTCAGACAGACTTTACAGAAGCTGTGGCTACATGACAAAATAACAGGATCTCTGAAGCCGTCCTGACAGACCGGACAGCAGAGACCCTCCTCTAATCTGGAAGCCATTTAGTCTCTGAGTGAAGCTGAAACACAGCAGACACAAAGTACAGTCAGTCATGGTTACACTGCAGAGAAATATATTTCAGATCAGGTTTATTTTATTGTTGTGTTGTTTGCTGTAACAGCTCTCAGTAAAGGAGGATGTTTATTTTATGTTCTCATTAAAATTCACATGATTTCTACAACTTCCTGTTCCTGTTTTGACTCTGTCAGTAACATGCACAGAGTCCACATGTAGACAAAAGACCCGTTCACACCTACCAATCTGTCTCCACAAACGTCTCAGCTGTTATCACCTCTTGTTATCAGATCTCAGTTCGACTCTATTTACAAATAAACATCACCTGGAATGGATTTATAATCTCTATAAGATTTATAATCTCAATCTTCATTTCACTCAGGTTGTTATGATTGTTTTACCGTGTATTATTATGTATTTTAGATTCACAACTAATTCAAATCAGAAACACGCTGTTGTTTGAAGGTGTTGACATTCACGTTGCAACGTGTCGTATCCTTTGGTCCAGTTGTGTATTCTTCTTAGATTGTCTAAGGTTATTTAACAGCTGGCAGCAATCACATAATAACTATAATAATACTGGTCAAAATAAAGTTTTAAAACACATATGTAAACATTCAACTTCCTTCTTTTCACGACACACCAGACAGCACAGAAAGCAGGAACAGACTTTCCTCCACGTCGCCTGTTTCTTTACTTCCAGTTTGAGTATTTGAGTATTGTTTAGTCAGAAGTCAGTTTATTTGAAGTATTTCAGTAACTGTAGTATTGTGGTACTCCCTCCAGTAACTGCCCCCATTAGTTTAAGTCCCATCTGTATAATGAAGGTGAATCTTACCGTCCTTGTGTCGCTGAACTGAACTGAACAGGAATTAAATGTTTCCTGGTTTGTCTAAATTTAATCCCTACGCCCTCTTCTGGTATTTTTTTACATTTTTTTTTTTCACTTTTTTTTATTTAGTTATCACTTTCACATGTCATTTATACTCTCGTGATGCATTTTGATCCCTCTGGACACCTCAGGGACAAAAATGCACATGTGCAAGAATATATGCCATAAAATCCTCACACATCAATATTCTTCTGCATTTTTCTTTCAATAAATCACTTAAAGAACTTCAAACCTGCTCAAAATTACCCAAATTTCTATAGTTTTCAGTATTCTATCACTTTAATACGAACGTTTATTGTACAAACTGAAACAACTTTGAAAAAGACCAACAAAAGAGAACACAACAGAACATGTGACCTGTAAACAGAGAAACAGATTTTTAACCTGTACTGCGCTGGCCTCCTGGGGACGTACTGTCTGAAACTGTAGGGACCTCTGAAGGGTACCAGCTGCTCATCAACACAGATGTTAATCTGGTCCATCCATCTTCAGACATGATGGCCAATCCTGTGGTCCCTGACATCATGCTAGTGGGTGTCTGAATGTAACGTAGCATCTCAGCACGAGGTGGAGACCAAACTTGTCCATTCTTTGTTGTCCACTCACTGTTAGGATGGACATCATCCACAGTGTCCTCTCCACTTTCAGAGGAAGGGTCAGAGGCACTCTCAGAAGTGAAGGACTCCAGTGAGTGGTCCACGTCAGATTCCTCCTCAAAGCTTGTGTCTTCTTCAGATGAGTCCTGCAGCTCTCTGGCAGATAAAGGCTGCACGATCATTTCTAGAGCCTCTTCTGGACTGAAATACTTCTTCAGTTTTACGCCTTCTCTTCTCTCCAGGGGCCTCATGTACGAACGTTGCTTAAGTACAAAAACGTTACGTAAGTACTCGCTCACGTAAAAGTTCAGATGTATCAAGAGTGAAATGTCCGGGAATTTTGTATGTCCGTACGCCAACGACGTGGCTGGCGTAAGTAGGATTCTACAGATGTCGATCCTTTGGCGACACTTAGAGGTGATGTCGGGAAACTGTCATCAATGTGAAAACTATTACTCCGACCGATCGGGACTGACCCGGTCGACCCTGAGCAGAGCCATGCCAGCAGTGTGGGACGGAGTTATCCGCATGTCAGCCAGGTATATCAGATTCCCATACAATGCAGCTGAACAGGTCAACAGTAAAGAGCAATCTGCAGCGAGAGACGGTTTTCTGAATGCAATCAGAGCTATCGACTGCACACACATTGATATAAAAGCGCCATCGCATGAATTTGTAAATGTCAACAGGAAACATTTTCATTAGATCAATGTACAGATCATACGTGATGCGCAAATGCAAGTAACCAACACGGTGGCAGCGTGTCAAAGAACACATTTTTGCGCATCTCCACTCCAGTGAGTAGCGTCTCCAGAGAGGAGAATCTCAGGTGCAGGGTCAATTTAAATATAATTTGCATATTTAAAATGGGCGTGGACGGGGAGTTGCATATTTAAAAGGGGCGTGGACAGGGAGGAGTCGGGTACGCTCAATCGGGATGTACAAAGGAAATGTGCTTCGAAATGCTTCTAAATCTGACCTTACGTCACGATTTACAAGGAAATCTACGCAACTGTTAGTACATGAGGCCCCTGGTCTTTCTCTGCTTACTAATGAAATGTCCCCCAGCTAAGCTGCATGTTTGTCTTTGGCTGTGAAAACACTGAGGTACATATACACACTAACAGTTGTTTTTGTTCTATCTATCTATCTTGATCTAAAATAAACCAGAACTATCTACTGATATAGAACCAATCAGCTCCTCTCTCAGTCGTACATCAGGACGTAATTAATCCTCCTGACAGAAATAGTGGAGCTGATACAGAGATGACGACGACAGAGAGAAATCCAGAGATTGAGAAATGACAGCAAACAAACATGGCGTCCTGAGGGTGAGAACAGCTGTGTCTTTTCCCTCCTCTTTGTTTGTTGGACTTTTCTTTGGCCCAGAACAGGTTTGATTGCTTTACGTCTCTCACCATTCACCGTTTGGCTTCAGATCTTTTTCATCTCTGAGCGCCGAGCAAAGAGAGACCCGCCCTGCTCAATGGTTCCAGGTCAACCCTGCAGAGCAAACACTGGACTCAGACCAGGGAACCGGAGCTGATGCTGCCTCCTAGTGGTCATCGCTCACTGCTGCACATTTAGAGAGAAATCACCTGTTAATGTTCAGATAATCACATATGTTGTTGTGTACTTCATTCCCAGGTTGTTTTGAGAACATTACATTTTATTTATTTATTATATGGAAGGACTGGAAGTCTTTAATTTATCATCAAAACATTTGGCAAGTGTTTTCTTTATACTCGTTGTTTGTTTTTATGTTTTTATAATTATCAGAAAATTCAAATAATTGATTTCATTATTTCCTGGAGACCAAATGATCAAATTCAAATGTCTTTTTATTTATTCTTTGGTTTTTATTGGCCCAACCTTTACTTTCCCTTCAAGGAAAACCAGAAGTAATAACAAATAGTTCTGACATTGATGGATAAAAATGATTTTCATTTTTAAGTGAACTGAAATGAAATTGCTGCTGCTTAATTTTCAAAGCAAAGAAAAACAAAAAAGAGAAAAAGGGGAAAAAGAACTGAAGGTGAAAATATTTCATTTTGCGACACTGATAATAAAGATGCTCAGAAAGTGAATAGAGTTCAAGGTTTACGAGTTGATTTTGACGCTGATGAATAAATAAGTGATGTTACATTGACCTCTACAGGTAGACAGCAGGAACTACAGAAAGACTACAGGAACTACAGAAACACTACAGGAACAACAGATACACTGACCTCTACAGGTAGACGGCAGGAACTAATGCTGCAGTCCAGAAAGCTGGGATGTCGGATTTATCCCACTTGGAGTGTGCTAGATGCGACTTAAAAGGGTTCCAGGAGAACGAAGTTGAACATAAACAAGTAGGGTTGCCAACCGTCCCTTGAAAAACGGAATCGTCCCGTATTTAGAAATAAAAGCACCCGTCCCGTATTGAGCTGAAAAAGGACGCACTTTGTCCCGTATTACTGTGAGAGTCAAAAAATAGTCAGTAAAATGCCAATGGAAAATGAATAACAGGACGCTTTATATGAAAATTTACGGTAAACTTGTTCCCAGGCCCTGTCCTTCTCTGTGACCAATGAGCTGACAGCACATTCACACACGAGTATGACGATACAGAATACGCTCCTCCCATTGGTTGAGGTACTGTCGCTCGCGGAGAAGATAGCGGAAGACAACAAAGCAGCATGGGTGACAGTGACACAGACGCCGACACTGATTATAGGGGCAGTACACCAAGTTCAAGCAACAATGCGATTTGTACTCCAAGAAAAAAGCAGAAAAGAATGCAGAAATACAGAGAGGATTGGGAAAAAGATAACACCTGGGTGGAAAAAGTGTGCGATAACTTCTATAAAGCGCACTGCACAGTGTGCCGGCGCACTTTTTCCATAGCCCATGGTGGACTGACTGATCTAAAGCAACATGCTTCCAGTGGTGGGCACATGCGAAGCATAAGGGACAACAAAACTAGGGGAACCCTAGACCAATTTGTTGCATACAGTTATAGCCTTTGAGGCACAAATATGTTTACGATGTTTATAAGTTTTCTACAGACTCTGTTTGCACTTTCGTTATTGCACTAAAAATTAGCACTATTACTGGATGAATGTTCTGCTTTATATCTATTGTTTTATTATTAACTTATTTTAAGTTAAGCATGACAGGTTTCTGTTTAAAAGAGATACTTATTTTATTCAGTGAATTTTGTTATTTTGTATTAAAGGGAATTGCTGGATAATAATTAGTTTTCCATGTGTTCATGTCACTCAAAAATATGCATCTAATTCAATTCAGGTTTGAGTCAAATAGTTAAAAAATGCCCTGATGAAGGCCAATATGGCCGCAACGCGTAGGCTCATGTGCTTTTAATCAGTCCTTGCCATGTTAAATTAAAGGCTTTTTTTGATACTTTTTCAACTTTAGAGTGCCTCTGTATTTTCTTTTTTTGAGTTAAAAAAATAGTTTGACTCACAAAAAAAGGGGCTAAAAAGATTCACCACGCCAGGAAGGGTGAAGGCAATCGGGTCGGCCGGACCTGCCATAAGGTGTCCCTTATTTTTTTTCAGGAAGTTGGCAACCCTATAAACAAGAAACATGGCCGACTCTGATAAGATAATTTGTTTTGTTTCCGAAGTTACGGTTAATGATCGAAATAGAGGTCTCCCAATTTTTTTTTCTCACCAGCAATAGGTAATATACTTTCTCTGTGTGTTGAAAGCTAACGGTAGAAGCGCAACAAACCTCCTCTCTTTTTTGTCAGACTCGTTCGTTGTTGTTTTGTTAGGTAACGTTAGGCTACACTTCATCTTCAACTTTATGCAAAGAGATTATAGCGACATATCTTCACGCAAAAGTCATGTTGTCTAATAGGACGATATCTAGCATGAGCAAACAAAAAACAGTTAAAGGCATTTTGTAGTCTACAATGTCGACACCAGTTGTTAGTGCAGCATTCACATCTACTAGCAGATCTTCTGAAGGTACTTTACAAGTCAGCTTCAGTATTCCAGGTTTCTGATTGGGCCATAATCTTCATACTCAGGTCAACAGCTTTTGTACTACTGACTCTGTTTGTATTTGTTGGGGGTGGGTACCCAATCTCTAACTGTGGGGGTGATGGTGGCATCCCCCCGCTGACCAGTCGTCCTGGCTCCCCCTTGTCGTAGCATTGTTGCATTGACCTAACAAAATTACCGACATATTACAGGTTGTTGTGTGACTGTGGGTGCAGCCATCACACTCCTCATATTAGACATATGTTTAAATATACACACAAGAAATCTCATGTTTATTCCATATTTTTATATATTTTATGTTTTTTTCTGCATTTCTTCATTAAAATGAATCAAAAAATCAACAGATTTTCACATGAATCCTGAAAGTAGACAAAGAACCTAATTAAACACATGAAACAGAAATATTATACAACTGTAGTTATTCAGGCGGCACAGTGGAGAGGTTTTTAGCACTGATGCCTCACAGCAAGAAGGTCACTGGTTCGAATCCATGGGCCGGCTGGCCTTTCTGTGTGGAGTTTGCATGTTCTCCCTGTGTCTGCGTGGGTTCTCTCCGGGTACTCCGGCTTCCTCCCACAATCCAAACACATGCTCATTAGGTTAATTGGTGATTCTAAATTGGCCGTAGGTGTGAATGTGTGAGTGTGAATGGTTGTCGGTCTCTGTGTTGGCCCTGTGATGGACTGGCGATTTGTCCAGGGTGTACCCCTGCCTCTCGCCCGATGACAGCTGGGATAGACTCCAGCAGACCCCTGTGACCCTAAACAGGACTAAACGGGTATAGAAGATGAATGAATGAATGAATGTATTTATTTATTTAAGATAATGAATCATGTGTTCATATCATTTCCTCCTTGTTTCCAGTATCTGCTGTGACCTCCTTGTAACTAAATGTTTCTGGTAACTGCTGATCAGTGGTCTACAGCAGCTTGGAGGAATTTTAGCCCATTCCTCAGAACAGAACCACTTCAGTTCTGAGATGTTGGTGGGTTTCCTCACATCAACTGCTTGCTTCAGGTCCTTTTATAAAGAAAGTTATCATCTCTAGCTTCAACATGTCTTAAACTCTAAACACAATGATCTACTTCCACCACCAGATATTAAATGTGTTTTCATTGGTTGCAGTGACGTACTGACCCAACACCATGACGACAAAACTACAATTTATATAATCACTGACATTGATTAGTTGTTACAGCCCAATACACATTTATAATCATCCTGTTTATCTCTAACTGATCTGATTCACTGGTAATATCTTCACTTTATCCCCAGTGTCAATGTATGGAAACATCCTCTCAGTGAAAGTGTGTGTGAAGGTGTGTATGTGTGTTTTAGTATCAGGATCAGAGAACGACAGATTTCCTCTGTTCCAGTCCAGATTCACTCTGATCCTCTGGAACGTCTTCTTTACTGAGAGAACAGTGGGAGGAGCTGGTGGTGATTCTGTTAAGTATTTACCTTCATGGAACCATAATCCCCAGAATCCAGACTTTATCTCGCCCTTCCTCTGGACAGACTCTGCTAACACACCCAGTGTCCATGCTATGTTATCTCCAACATCAACATCCCAGCTGTGAGTCCCTGAGTAAAAGCCCTCAGAGCCCAGGACAGACCTGTATTACTCAAACCTCTCTGGGTTATCAGGAAGATGTTGTTTATCTCCTAATCTCATACTGGTCAGATCTTCAGACAGGATCATTTCTGTTCCAGCAGTGTTTGGATCCAGAATGACAGGAGTGTAGGAGACCATGTCCTTCATCTTGTTCCAGATGTTGAAGGTCAGGTTGCCCAGATGTTTGGCCTGGACTAACAGAGCTCCTGAGGGCAGCTGTGGATCATCCAGCAGGGGGCAGCGCTGGACTCTTTCCACTGCAGCCTTGTAGTTGTTCAGGAATGAGACGTCTTCAGCTCTCAGCTCCTCCTCTGTGGCTCTGACTGTGTCTGAAAGAGCTGCTATCTCTCTGCTCAGAGTCTCCATCTTCTCCTTCATCACCTGACTCTTCTGCTCCTCTTCCTCCCTCAGTGCAGCCATCCTGGCCTACTCTTCCTCCTCTAGAAACTGGTGAAGCTTCTTGAACTGCTCCTTAATCTGCCTCTCTGTGTGTCGGGCCTGGACCTTGATGTGTTTTTCTGTTTCATCAAACTTTATTTTAACTTCTTCATAAACCTTTAACTTCTTCTTTAAGGACTCCAGAGTTTCCTGAAGGTTCTTCTTGAGTTCTGTTGCAGCTTCATCGATGGGACTGAATCTGTGGTTGGAGTGTTTTTTTGAATCTCTGCAGACGAGACACACTGGCTGCTGATGGTCCAGACAGAAGAGTTTGAGTTTCTCAGAGTGCAGACTGCAGAGAGACTCTGGAGATCTCTGATCTCTCTTCTGTAAGAAGGACTCACTCAGGTTCCTCAACACCAAGTTTGAAGGTGGATCATCTCTAGAAGATCTTCTCTTACAAACTGGACACTGGTGTGTTGGTTTATCTCTCCACCAGTTCTTCAGACAGACTTTACAGAAGCTGTGGCTACATGACAGAAGAACAGGATCTCTGAAGACGTCCTGACAGACCGGACAGCAGAGATCCTCCTCTAATCTGGAAGCCATTTAGTCTCTGAGTGAAGCTGAAACACAGCAGACACAAAGTACAGTCAGTCATGGTTACACTGCAGAAACATATATTTCAGATCAGGTGTGTTTCATTGTTGTGTTGTTTGCTGTGCTTTGTTTCTACAATCTCCTTAGTTGTTTTCTCTGCTTGATGCATGCCAATGATTTGACCCTTCTCAAACAGACTAACATCTTTTCCACGACCACAGGATGTGTCTTTAGACATGGTTGTTGAAGAAATGAGAAGCTACTCATTGCATTGGGCTTAAATAACTTGTTCTCAGCTGAAAGATAATCACCCATTCAGTTATTATCCAATAGCTGGCTCCTACCTATTTGCTTAGTTAAACCCAGGTGGAGATTTATTTATTTATTTATTTATTTATTTTTTGGCCAGGTAGTGTTTGGATATGTCGTATCAAGTCTCATACAAGCAACGACTGCTTCCCTCCTTGACGTCCATCTCGTGAGTAAGCGTACTGCGTCACTTCCTGCTTCTGCACCGTGTGGTGTTGCTGCTTGCAGACTGGTTTAACTTCTTTACACACATTTCACAAAAACGTTCTGTTTATAGTGGGGAATTCTCACATATCTTTCTACTCAACCACTTGTCCTCCATAGCTCCTTTTGAACCTCACATAATCTCTCAATCTTATCAACTTTGGTCTGTTAACTTGAGCGATTAGCCATGACTACTCTGTCTGCCTCTGCTCCTCCTTCTTTCTCCTGCATGTCCTGATACATGTTTTAGTTACTCCTCTGCGAGGCTCCACACCATGGAAAATAAACCAGTAGCTAGCCAGGGCCCTGTAGCCAGGGTGGACCGACTGAGCGTAGCTCCTGTTAGCATAGCTCCTGTTAGCTGTCCTGAGCATCCAGGAAACAGGGCGGCTGGGTGATGGTATGAAGGAAGCATAGTGCGACCCGGCCCATGGATCACCACCAAGCTCTTCACCTTTCAAACCGATTTTCCCCACTCGGTAACACACCTGCTGAGAAACTTTGGTGTTCGACGACTCTATTTTGCGGAACGTGAAGATAGAGAATCCAGCAACCTTTGTTAAGGTTAAATATGATAAAACTGTCCTCTGTTGGCCATCTTCAACTTGTCCAAAATGCAGCTGCCCGTCTTTTAACGAGCACTAAAAAACGAGAGCACATAACTCCGATTCTCTATTCCCTCCGCTGGCTCCCGGTCCATTTTAGAATTAATTTTAAACTTTTGATGTTTGTTTTTAAAGCTCTTAACGGCCTCGCCCCATCTTACTTATCTGAGATGCTGACCATTCGCGATTACGGTAGAACCTTGAGGTCGTCCAATCAACTTATGTTGGAAGTGCCCAGGTCAAAACTTAAACACTGGGGAGACCGAGCCTTTTCAGTTGCTGGACCTAAGCTCTGGAATAAGCTTCCCAGTGAGATGCGTATCATTACTGACCTGGGCCTTTTTAAATCAAGACTTAAAACGCATCTTTTTAAAATGGCTTTTAGTACCCAGTAGTGTGGTGACACTTTAATACTTATTTTTATTTATTTTTATTCTATCTTTATTTACTTTTTATCCTCTCATTTATTGTTTTTAGTTTCTTTTTTAGCTTTGTTTTACTACTGTACTTGTTTTCCGGTGTGTTGTTTTAAATTGTTGTTTAATCTGTTGTAAAGCACCTTGGTTCACCTATCGGTCGATGTAAGCTGCCTTATCAATAATGTGCATTTATATTTACATTTACATTTTAAGATTGCTGTAATTAATCCCTTACTCAAGAAAGCCACTCTAGACCCAGATGTTTTAGCCAACTATAGACCAATCTCCAACCTTCCTTTTATTTCTAAAATTCTGGAAAAAGTTGTTGCTAATCAGTTGTGTAACCATTTAAACAGGAATGGTCCGTTTGAAACGTTTCAGTCAGGTTTTAGAGTTCATCACAGAACAGAAACAGCTCTGGTTAAAGTTACCAATGATCTCCTAATGACTTCAGACTGTAGGACTGTGGACTTGTCTCTATACTTGTTCTGCTAGATCTTAGTGCTGCATTTGACTCTATTGATCATAATATTTTACTACAGAGACTTGAAAGTGAGGTCAAGATTAAAGGAACTGCATTAGACTGGTTTGAATCCTATCTGTCTGACAGATTCCAGTTTGTTCATGTCAACGATGATTCTTCTACTTACACAAAAGTAAGTTATGGAGTTCCTCAGGGTTCTGTGCTAGGACCAATACTCTTCACGTTATACATGTTGCCATTAGGCAAGATTATTAGAAAACATGGCTCCAAGCATGCCTTAAAGACATAAAGGCTTGGATGACCTGTAATTTCCTACTCTTAAACTCAGACAAAACAGAAGTTATTGTATTTGGTCCTAAGCATCTCAGAGATTCATTATCTAATCACGTGGTGTCTTTGGATGGCATTACCTTGGCCTTCAGTACTACTGTAAAAAACCTTGGTGTTATATTTGACGAGGATATGTCCTTTAAATGTCACATAAAGGAAGTGACCAGGACTGCCTTCTTTCACCTGCGTAATATCGTCAACATTAGGAACATCCTGTCTCAGAGTGATGCTGAAAAACTAGTTCATGCATTTGTGTCGTCCAGACTGGATTACTGTAATTCATTACTGTCTGGCTCCAAATAGCTCTTTAAAAAGCCTCCAATTGATTCAAAATGCCGCAGCAAGAGCATTGACAGGAATTAACCAGAGAGATCATATTACTCCAGTTTTAGCTTCTCTTCTTTGGCTCCCTTTAAAATCTAGAATAGAATTTAAAATCCTAGCTTCGTATCTGAAAGTCCTCATTGTACCATATCATCCCAACAGATCATTTCCATCTCAAAGGTCAGTCCTACTTGTGGTTCCTAGATTTGGGTTCAGGAGGCAGACACCCTCTCTACTTTTATGGTCAGGACCATGACTTTCCTTTTTGATCAAGCTTATGGTTAGAGCTGGACTAAACCATCCCTTAGTTATGCTGCAATAGGCCTAGGCTGCTGGGCGACGATGCACTGAGCACTTGTCTTCTACTGTCTTCTCTCTTGCACCAAGCTCCTATCCTCCACTTTCTTCTCTCTGGCACCACGCTCTTGTCCCCTAAGTTCTTATTTATTACTAGTCATGCAGTTCTGTGCTATCACTGTATCCCCCTCTCCTCCCCCTCACCTCCTCCTTCTATCTTCTTGTGAGTGTCTCTGGCCTGGAGCTGTGTTTCCTGTGGAGCTCCAATAGTAGTGTAAAAAAGATGCCTCAGTATTTCGAGGGATTCGGATCACTCGGAGTCACTGATATGAGCCGGGTTGTGCGAGTCACTTGAGTCACTTGACCCAAAATTGCCTGATTGCGAAAGAAAGTGTTTCTAGTACATTCACTCGAGACATAATAAAGCATATACACTTGCCTTTTTGGGTTATTATTTTCTCCTGCCATGTCTTTAGTTATATTTCATGTGTCAGCAAATAGGCCCATTCAGCAGAATGTTAATAACCAAAAAGTAGCCTATTAGTAGAGTTGGACCATTATTGAATTTTTATTGAATGTGGCAAACAGTCAACAACAAGAAGTTGTGTGCTAGACCACAAGAAAGCACGAACCCACAAACCCACGAGTGAAGCCAAGAGTTGCCCGCACGCAGGAATACGGATATGAGTTACGGTTAGTTTTGGTTTGGTTCCTCTTGCGGTCATGAGTTAGGTGCACTTTACTCTAATGAGTGAGATTCAATATCACAACGTTACTCACAATCTAGAAGAAAACAGACATTCATGTCTGTGATAAATGGTCTAAATTTTAAAATATGGTCTTTTTTTCGTCTTTAGATTGGCTGTAAGAGACAACAGAATAAGAGTATGTGTGTTTTCTCTTAGATGAGATTGGCGCTTCACTCGCCCACTCACTTGGCAGAGAAACGAAACTTAACCAACTTAACCGCTGCTCGTGGTTTCAGACTGGATGTTGTAACACGTCTTGAGACAATTTGTATTGTTATTGACACTACGTATTTGTCTAAGGTGATTTAACAGCTGGCAGCAATCACATAATAATTGTAATAATACTGGTCAAAATACAGTTTAAAATGTGTTACCTATGTAAACATTCAACTTCCTTCTTTCACAACCCACCAGACAGCACAGAAATCAGGAAGAGACTTTCCTCTGTGTATTTCATTAATTTTAGTATTTGAGTATTTTTTTAGTCAGAAGCCAGTTTCATTGAAGTATTTCAGTACTGTAGTATTGTGGTAGTATTGTATTGTGTCCCAGCTGTATAATGAAGATGAATCTTACCGTACTTTTGTCCTCGTGTCTCTGAACTGAACTGAATTGAACGGTTTTGTGTTTTTTCTGTGTTAAATAAAGTTTGGGGTGGAGCTTTGTCAGAATAATGAATAGATCAGAACAGAGTCTGTTGGCTTGAAACACATTTGACATTCCTTCTGATCCATATCAAGTGTCATTAGTCTATCTATCATTAGACTGGAGACCTGGAATTGATCAGCAGATGCACTGCAGGTAGGAAAAAACTGTCCTGCACCCGATGGATCTGGAGTCTGTTAAATAGTCTGTGTCCAGGGTGAGAGGGATCAGCCACAGTCTTAGCTGCTTCAGAGTCCTGGAAGCGTTCAGCTCATCTACAGGCTTCAGACTGCAGCCGATCACCTTCTCTGCAGAGAGAATGACACGCTGCAGTCTGCTCTTGTCCTTAGCAGAGGCGACAGCATACCAGGTGGTGATGGACGCATTAATGATGTCTTTGGCAGGTTGAATTTCTTGCGCTGACGCAGGAAGTACATCCATGTCTCCTGATGTAAAACAAAACAAAACCAAATATGAAAACTGTAATTCCATGAAATCATGAATGAAACCACCTCTCTACATCTTCATCATGTCGAGTCCCAGTGATTTAATAATTGAGCTGCAGGACGCCTGCTGTCTGGGAGCGGTTGTGGTTGGAGATCTACTGCAGCCTTGTGGTTGTAGTTTATGGACTTGTTGTTTTCTGAGAGCCATGTTGTTTGTGTTCATTGTTGGATGTTGGTCCACAACCTCGGCGGCGTTCTGCTGCCATCGCTGTTCCCAACAAAAATTCAGCGTCCGACTCACACCGCAAATTATCATCAGTTCATTTCCATGGAAAGTCTTTCCATGGAAAGTTCCTGTCATATGTCCTGTATACATGTAATTATGTCTCATATAACTCCTTGTGAGAGACCGAGCTGGCCCAAAGCATGAGGATACTCAGGTGGTTTAAAGAAAAAAGGGATTTCATTTACCCAATATACAAAAAGAAGTCATTTACAAACAATGAATTAAGGTTCTGGGCTCATTAAAGAGGTCAAATTAACAGAACAACTCAGGATGTAACTGAAAAACTAAACAGAACAGACTGAAACAAACGACCAGACTTAACAAAATTACTGACACATTACATGTTGTTGTGTGAGTGTGGGTGGAGCCATCACACTCCTCGTATTAGACATATGTTTAAATATACACACAAGAAATCTCATGTTTATTCCATATTTTTATATATTTTATATTTTTTCTACGTTTCTTCATTAAAAAGAATCAAAACATCAACAGATTTTCACATGAATCCTGAAAGTAGACAAAGAAACTGAAATATTATACTACTGTATTTATTTTAGATAATGAATCATGTGTTCACATCATTTCCTCCTTGTTTCCAGTATCTGCTGTGACCTCCTTGTAACTAAATGTTTCTGCTAACTGCTGATCAGTGGTCTACAGCAGCTTGGAGGAATTTTAGCCCATTCCTCAGAACAGAACCACTTCAGTTCTGAGATGTTGGTGGGTTTCCTCACATCAACTGCTTGCTTCAGGTCCTTTTATAAAGAAAGTTATCATCTCTAGCTTCAACATGTCTTAAACTCTAAACACAATGATCTACTTCCACCACCAGATATTAAATGTGTTTTCATTGGTTGCAGTGACGTACTGACCCAACACCATGACGATAAAACTACAATTTATATGATCACTGACATTGATTAGTTGTTACAGCCCAATACACATTTATAATCATAATGTTTATCTCTAACTGATCTGTTTCACTGGTAATATCTTCACTGGGAGTTTATCCACAATGTTAATGAATAGAAACATCCTCTCAGTGAAAGTGTGTCTGAAGGTGTGTATGTGTGTGTTAGTATCAAGATCAGAGAACGACAGATTTCCTCTGTTCCAGTCCAGATTCACTCTGATCCTCTGGATCTTCTTCTTTACTGAGAGATCAGTGGGAGGATCTGGTGGTGAATATGTTGAGTATTTACCTCCAATGAACCTTATTGTCCACAATCCAGATCGTATGTATCCCTTCCTCTGGACAGACTCTGCTAACACCCCCAGTATCCACCATGTGTTATCTCCAACATCAACATCCCAGCTGTGAGTCCCTGAGTTAAAGCCCTCAGATCCCAGGACAGAACAGCTATAATCAAACCTCTCTGGATTATCAGGAAGATGTTGTTCATCTCCTCCTCTCACACTGGTCAGATCTTCAGACAGGATCAGTTTTGGATGAGCAGAGTTTGGATCCAGAATGAGAGGAGTGTAGGAGACCATGTCCTTCATGTTGTTCCAGATTCAATTCAATTCAATTCAATTTTATTTATATAGCGTCAATAACAATACAAATCGTCTCAAGACGCTTTACAAAAACCCGGCCTGAAACCCCCAGAGCAAGCCTGAAGGCAACGGTGGCAAGGAAAAACTCCCTTTTAACAGGAAGAAACCTCGAGCAGAACCCAGCTCATATGGAGGGACCCATCTGCCTAAGGCCAGCCGGGTACAGACAGAAGAAAGAGAGAAGAGAACAGCAAAGAGAGAAGAGAAGAGAACAGCAAGATAAACATACATCTGTCATAGATACACATATCTGACTAAAGTGTACATGTGGAATCTTATGATACAAACTGATGATGTTACATGACAGTTTGAAAATGTAAGAGGAATCATAGGCAGGTTGGAGAATTGTTCATTCAGGTAGGAGTGGATAACTGCAGGATTCCATGAAGACTGGGCAGGCTGATGAGACCACGACAACAGATGTAGTATAGAGCTCCACGGGAAACACACCACTCCAGGCCAGAGATACTCACAAGAAGAGGGGGGAAGAGGGGGGAAGAGGGGGGAAGGGGGGGAAGGGGGGTGGGACACACACAGCAGTAAACATTCTACATAGTAATAGCACAGAATTGTATGACTAGTAGTATATAGGAAATTAGAGGGCAAGAGCTCTGTGCCAGAGAAAAGAAAGTGGAGGATGCGAGAGAGGAGAGAGAAGAAAGAAGGAGGACATGTGTTTGGTGCATCGTCCCCCAGCAGCCTAGGCCTATAGCAGCATAACTAAGGGATGGTTTAGTCCAGCCCTAACTATAAGCCTGATCAAAAAGGAAAGTCTTAAGCCTGACCTTAAAAATAGAGAGAGTGTCTGCCTCCCGAACCCAAACTGGGAGCTGGTTCCACAGGAGAGGAGCCTGATAGCTGAAAGCTCTACCTCCCATTCTACTTTTTGAAATTCTAGGAACCACAAGTAGGCCTGCACTTTCAGACCGAAGTGATCTGCTGGGATGATATGGTACAATAAGGTCTTTAAGATACGATGGAGCTAGGCCTTTAAGGGCCTTGTATGTAAGGAGGAGGTTTTTAAATTCTATTTTAGACTTTAAAGGGAGCCAGTGAAGAGAAGCTAAAACTGGAGTAATATGATCTCTCTTGCTAATTTCTGTCAATGCTCTTGCTGCGGCATTTTGAATCAACTGGAGGCTTTTTAAAGAGCTATTTGGACAGCCAGACAGTAATGAATTACAATAATCCAGTCTGGACGACACAAATGCATGAACTAGTTTTTCAGCATCACTCTGAGACAGGATGTTCCTAATTTTGACGATATTACGCAGGTGAAAGAAGGCAGTCCTGGTCACTTGCTTTATGTGACATTTAAAGGACATATCCTCATCAAATATAACACCAAGGTTTTTTACAGTAGTACTGGAGGCCAAGGTAATGCCATCCAAAGACACCACGTGATTAGATAATGAATCTCTGAGATGCTTAGGACCAAATACAATAACTTCTGTTTTGTCTGAGTTTAAGAGTAGGAAATTACAGGTCATCCAAGCCTTTATGTCTTTAAGGCATGCTTGGAGTTTAACCAACTGATTAGTTTCATCTGGTTTCATAGATAAATATAGCTGGGTGTCGTCTGCATAGCAATGAAAGTTTATGCCTTGTTTTCTAATAATCTTGCCTAATGGCAACATGTATAACGTGAAGAGTATTGGTCCTAGCACAGAACCCTGAGGAACTCCATAACTTACTTTTGTATAAGTAGAGGAATCATTATTGACATGAACAAACTGGAATCTGTCAGATAGATAGGATTCAAACCAGTCTAATGCAGTTCCTTTAATCTTGACCTCACTTTCAAGTCTCTGTAGTAAAATATTATGATCAATAGTGTCAAATGCAGCACTAAGATCTAGCAGAACAAGTATAGAGACAAGTCCACTGTCTGAAGCCATGAGGAGATCATTGGTAACTTTAACCAAAGCTGTTTCTGTACTATGATGAACTCTAAAACCTGACTGAAACTCTTCAAACAGACCATTCCTGTTTAAATGGTCACACAACTGATTAGCAACAACTTTTTCTAGAATTTTGGAAATAAAAGGAAGGTTGGAGATTGGTCTATAGTTGGCTAAAACGTCTGGATCTAGAGTGGCTTTCTTGAGTAAGGGCTTAATTACAGCAACCTTAAAAGACTGAGGCACATATCCTGTTAATAAAGATAAATTTATCTGGTTCAATATGGAGGTGTTAATTAATGGAAAAACTTCTTTGAGCAATTTAGTTGGGATTGGATCTAGAAGACAGGTTGATGGTTTAGATGCTGTAATTGTTGAAGAGAGCTCAAGAAGATCTACTGGGGAGAAGGATTCCAGATATTGATAAGGTCTTACAAAAGTTTCTAATGTCGCTGTACTTGCATGTTTAACAGCTGTTGGAGGGATGCCTTGAATGTTTTCTCTAATGCCAACAATTTTATTAGTAAAGAAGCTCATGAAGTCATTACTACTGAGGGCTAAAGGAATAGATGGCTCAACAGAGCTGTGGCTCTTTGTCAGCCTGGCTACAGTGCTGAAAAGAAATCTGGGGTTGTTCTTGTTTTCTTCTATTAATGATGAATAATATGCTGTTCTAATACTACTGAGAGCTTTTTTATAAGTTGTTAAACTATCTTTCCAGGCTATGCGAGCTTCTTCAGAATTAGTGGAATGCCAAATTCTTTCTAGCTTTCGGGCTGCCTGTTTTAAACAGCGCAACTGTGAATTATACCATGGAGCTAGCCTCCTCCTATTTATGACCTTCTTTTTCAGAGGAGCAACTAAGTTTAAAGTTGAACTAAGCGATGCTGCAGTGCCATCGACAAAATAATCTATTAGTGCAGGGGTTAAATTGTGGTTGCTGTCGTCCACAACATTGGTACATGGCACTGAGGTAAATAAAGAAGGAATTAATTCTTTATATCTAGTTACAGCATTGTCAGACAAACATCTACTGTAATGAAATGTCTTTTCAGTTCCTGTGTAATCCATTATTGCAAATTCAAAGGTTATGAGGAAATGATCAGACAAAAGAGGGTTATGAGTAAATACTATTAAACCTTCAGTTTCTATGCCATATGTTAGGACAAGATCTAAGGTGTGATTAAAACTGTGAGTTGATCCGTTTACGTTCTGAGAAAAGCCAATTGAATCTAATAATGATGTAAATGAGGAGCTAAGGCTGTCACTGACAACATCAACATGGATGTTAAAGTCACCTACTATAATGACTTTATCTGTTCTAAGAACTAAATCACATAAAAACTCAGAGAATTCAGCTAAAAACTCAGAATAAGGAGCAGGTGGGCGATACACCACAACAAAAAGAATTGGTTTTTGTATTTTCTGGTCTGGATGGGGAAGACTAAGAGTAAGACTTTCAAATGAATTAAAGCTCTCCTTAGGTCTAGGATTAATAGATAAATCAGAGTGGAAGATTGCTGCCACTCCTCCTCCTCTACCTGTGCTTCTAGGAATACGATAATTACTATGACTGGGTGGAGTAGACTCATTTAAACTAACATATTCATCATCCTGTAGCCATGTTTCAGTCAAACTAAATAGATCAATCTGATGATCAGTTATCAGATCATTCACTAAAAGAGATTTAGATGAGAGAGATCTGACATTTAAAAGACCACATTTAATTTTCCTATTCTTCTGTTCTACCAATGAACTTGTACTGATTTGTATCAGGTTCCTACGAGAAACTCCTCTGTTGTTATTTTTTGGTTTAAATAATCTGGGAGCAGATAGAACATCTATAGAGTTGATAGAGTTTAGGGTGTGAGACAGTCCTTGAGAAGCGGCAGAGAAGTGTGTAAGACTACAACTCCGCCTCCTGGTCTGAACTCTGGGTTGTCATGGTTTCGGGGGGTTAATAAAATCGGCCATATTCCTAGAGATGAGAGCAGCACCCGCTAAAGTTGGGTGGATGCCATCTCGCCTAATCAGACCAGGCTTTCCCCAGAAAGTGTGCCAATTGTCAATGAAGGCCACGTTGTTTTCTGGACACCACCTAGATAACCAGCGATGGAATGACGACGTGCGACTAAACATGTCATCATTGGTCAGGTTGGGCAGGGGACCAGAGAAAACTACGGAGTCCGACATAGTTTTAGCAAACTTACACACCGATTCCACATTAAGTTTTGTGACCTCCGACTGACGTAACCGGGTGTCATTACTGCCGACGTGAATAACAATTTTACTGTATTTAACCTTAGCCTTAGCCAGCAGTTTGAGGTAAGATTTAGTGTCGCCCGCTCTGGCCCCTGGAATGCATCTAACTATGGTCGCTGGTTTCTCTATCTTCACGTTCCGCAAAATAGAGTCGCCAATCACCAGAGTTGGTTTCTCAGCGGGTGTGTCGCTGAGTGGGGAAAATCGGTTGGAGACGTGAAGGGGTTGGTGGTGCTCCACGGGCCTTGTGGGACTATGCTTCCTTCGAACCGTCACCCAGCCGCCCTGGTTTCCCGGCTGCTCGGGAGCTGTCGGGGGACAGCTAACTGGAGCTATGCTAACAGGAGCTACTCTTGGTCGGTCCGCACCGGCTACAGGGCCCTGGCTAGCTGCTGGTTGTTTTTCAATGGTGCGGAACCGTGCTTCCAATTCGGAAAGCCTCGCCTCCAGTGCTACGAATAAACTACATTTGTTACACATACCATTACCACTAAAGGAGGCAGAGGAGTAACTAAACATGTGGCACGAGATGCAGGAGAGAGAAGGGGAAGCAGAGGGAGAAGCCATGGTTAATTCGCTAACGTTAGCAGACAAAGTTGATTAGAAGAGAGAGTGTGTGTGGTTCAAAAAGTAGCTATAGAGGACAGGTGGTTGAAGATGCGTAAGAATTCCCCGCAATAAACAGAACGTTTTTTGGAATTTGAGCGACGCTAACACTCTGTAAACAGCAATACCACACGGTGCAGAAGCAGGAAATGACGCAATACTTAGATGTTGAAGGTCAGGTTGCCCAGATGTTTGGCCTGGTCTATCAGAGCTCCTGAGGACAGCTGTGGATCATCCAGCAGGAGGCAGCGCTGGACTCTTTCCACTGCAGCCTTGTAGTTGTTCAGGAATGAGACGTCTTCAGCTCTCAGCTCCTCCTCTATGGCTCTGACTGTGTCTGAAAGAGCTGCTATCTCTCTGCTCAGAGTCTCCATCTTCTCCTTCATCATCTGACTCTTCTGCTCCTCTTCCTCCCTCAGTGCAGCCATCCTGGCCTCCTCTTCCTCTGCTAGAAACTGGTGAAGCTTCTTGAACTGCTCCTTAATCTGCCTCTCTGTTTGTCGGGCCTGGACCTTGATGTGTTTTTCTGTTTGATCAAACTTCACTTTAACTTCTTCACAAACCTTTAACTTCTCCTTTAAGGGCTCCAGAGTCTCGAGAAGGTTCTTCTTGAGTTCTGTTGCAGCTTCATCGATGGGAGTGAATCTGTGGTTGGAGTGTTTTTCTGAATCTCTGCAGACGAGACACACTGGCTGCTGATGGTCCAGACAGAAGAGTTTGAGATTCTCAGAGTGCAGACTGCAGAGAGACTCTGAAGATCTCTGATCTCTCTCCTGTAAGAAGGACTCACATAGGTTCCTCAACACCAAGTTTAAAGGTGGATCATCTCTAGAAGATCTTCTCATACAAACTGGACACTGGTGTGTTGGATTCTTTCTCCACCAGTTCTTCAGACAGACTTTACAGAAGCTGTGGCTACATGACAGAACAACAGGATCTCTGAAGACCTCCTGACAGACCGGACAGCAGTGGTCCTCCTCTGATCTGGAAGCCATTTATTCTCTGAGTGAAGCTGAAACACAGCAGACACAAAGTACAGTCAGTCATGGTTACACCGCAGAGAAATATATTTCAGATCAGGTGTGTTTTATTGTTGTGTTGTTTGCTGTTCCAGCTCTCAGTAAAGGAGGATGTTTATTTTACATGCATAGAGTCCACATGTGGACAAAAGACCCGTTCACACCTAACATTAGAATCTGTCTCCACATACGTCTCAGGTTGTTAAACTTGTTTTATCATGTATTATTATGTATTTTAGATTAAATTCACAACTAATTCAAATCATGCTGTTGTTTGAAGGTGTTGACATTCACGTTGCAACGTGTCGTAGCCTTTGGTCCAGTTGTGTATTCTTCTTAGACTGTCTAAGGTGATTTAACAGCTGGCAGCAATCACATAATAACTGTAATAATACTGGTCAAAATACAGTTTTAAATCACATATGTAAGCATTCAACTTCCTTCTTTTCACGACACACCAGACAGCACAGAAAGCAGGAACAGACTTTCCTCCATGTTGCCAGTGTCTTTACTTCCAGTTTGAGTATTTGAGTATTTGAGTATTTTTTAGTCAGAAGTCAGTTTATTTGAAGTATTTCAGTACCGTAATATTGTGGTACTCCCTCCAGTAACTGCGTCCATTAGTTTAAGTCCCATCTGTATAATGAAGGTGAATCTTACCGTACTTTGGTCCTCGTGTCGCTGAACTGAACTGAACAGGAATTAAATGTTTCCTGGTTTGTCTCAGTTTAATCCCTACGCCCTCCTTTTTTTTTTTTAACTTTTTTTTCAACTTTTTTTCATTTAGTCATCACTTTCACATGTCATTTAAAATCTCGTGATGCATTTGAACGCTCTGGACACCTCAGCGACAAAATGCACGTGCAAGATGTCACGTTTCCTAATCAGGGAAACAGACAAAAAGGTGGAGACCACACCAGGCATGTTCTTTTTACAGAAAGAAAATTATTAAGCAACTCAAAAACCAGAAGTCTTGGACATGTCAAAGATTAGCGATAAAATTGATTTGATTGCATTAGTATTTTTCTGTAGTGCCAGATACTCCCTCTGGACACCTTTGTGGCCAAAAATGCCCCATTGATTTCCATTATAACCACATTTTTAATATGACTGTCATTACAGTATAAAACCATGCATTCTGTAATGTTAGCATTTCATTTAGATGAAAAGTAGTGATAGTTGACATTTTTACTGTTTTTGATCAGATTCAACCATTCTCCTATTGTAGGTCGATGCATGAAGTTATTTTCTTTTTGTCAGCTATGTTATGGAGCCGTGTGACTTCCATTTTTATGTTTGTGTGAAATAATTTTTAATCCAGCATCTGATTCATCACTGTGAATATTTATTGTACAAACTGCAACAACTTTGAAAAGACCAACAAAAGAAAACACAACAGAACATATGACGTGTAAACAACGGCTCAATGTGATATGTGATGTATATGTGTTTCACAGAAACAGACTTTTAACCTGTACTTCGCCGGCCTCCTGGGGACGTACTGTCTGAAACTGTAGGGACCTCTGAAGGGTACCAGCTCCTCATCAACACAGATGTTGATCTGGTCCATCCATCTTCAGACATGATGGCCAATCCTGTGGTCCCTGACATCATGACAGTGGGTGTCTGAACGTAACTTAGCATCTCAGCACAAGGTGGAGACCAGACTTGTCCATTCTTTGCTGTCCACTCACTGTTAGGATGGACATCATCCACAGTGTCCTCTCCACTTTCAGAGGAAGGGTCAGAGGCACTCTCAGAAGTGAAGGACTCCAGTGAGTGGTCCACGTCAGATTCCTCCTCAAAGCTTGTGTCTTCTTCAGATGAGTCCTGCAGCTCTCTGGCAGACAAAGGCTGCACGATCATTTCTAGAGCTTCTTCTGGACTGAAATACTTCTTCAGTTTTACTTCTTCTCTTTGCTCCCGGTCTTTCTCTGCTCACCTGATGAAATGTCCCCTTGCTAAGCTGCATGTTTGTCTTTGGCTGTGAAAGCAGTGAGGTACATATACACACTAACAGTTGTTTTTGTTTTTGAGTACAGCAAAGGCAGGAGGCCATGATTTAACTCAGCACCTCTTCAAAGACTCATGAAAAACATCCCTTAAAAGAAGATGCTCTTTTATCAACCTGGAATGATCAGTTCCTGCTACAGATTTATACACATTGTCTCTCTTGCACACGCACACACACACACAAACAGAAAATTTACACGAATTTCATGCATCGACTTACGACACGAAAATGGTTGAGTCTGATCAAATACAGTAAAAATGTCAAATATCACTACTTTTCTTCTAAATGAAATGCTAACATTACAGATTGCATGGTTTTATACTGTAATGACAGTCAGATTATAAATGTGGTTATAATGGAAGTCAATGGAGACTGAAGTTATTTAAGAGATTTTTTTAAATAAGGGTTATAAGGTCTTCCTGGCGCCCCCTTGCCGCAGCATTGTTATTGTATCTCATCGATCTCTAGTTGTGATAAGAGTTTTCGATTGTGGATGTTGGAACACTGACCATTGGTCCCACATTCGCTGCATGTATCCCTTCTCTCTGGGGTTGCTCATATAGTAGCATTCCAACAGTTCCGTGTTTTCCGCACTTGTCCATCTATGTCTAGTTCCATTTCTCATTAAGTTGCCCTGGTTCCCTAGCACCTGACACGGACCTTGTTGACCCGGGCAACGTCCGAGCCGGTTTGTCTGTACTCTCATGTTCCGGAGGTAGGCCTGATACATTAAGGACCTTGCCCAACTGGATGCAGTTGTATTTGCCTCTCACTGGGGCAAATACAATATTGCCCAGATCGGGATTCGAACCTCCCATGTGGTAGTCCACGTCACTAACCGCTCAAGTATCGAGCTGTATGTATATATATATATATATTAGGGGTGGGACTTTAACGCGTTAATTACGATTAATTAATTACAAAAAATTAATGCTTTAATAAAAAATGTATGCATTTAATCGTAGTTTGCGTTCCAAACAACGCAGAACTTTTGTCAGTGCACGATTTCCTGGTACATCGATTACATTGATCCACACGTCAGAGCTCTATTCCTCCAAAATGGAGGAAAGTGGCATGGTCGGACTTCTACCAGGTTACCAGGTCTGATGCCTTTCGCCCTTGCAGTTGGTTCTGGCCAGACACTTTTAGCAAAGCAGAATAATAAGAAAAACTAGATGATCGTAAGCGATCATAAAGGGGTCCATGCCGTAGAGGCATAAGCGGGTTGGACACGACCTGAAAGGAGGCAAAGTGTCTGCGGAGGAAGACACTTTGTGAGGAAGTGAATGAGAGTCGGGCGGGTCGGAAGCAACGAAATTTGGTGGACTTGTATGCGTTTACTGTAGTGGTTTGTGAAATATAAATATGTAGTGGTTGTAGCGCCCCCTACAGGCCGAATTTCACGAAACTTGGCATGGTTGTACGCAGGCATATTATAATGACGGTTGCTAAGTTTCATAAGGATTGGGTGAATACTTCAAAAGTTATAGTTATAGGCCTTAAAGTTCTAAAAGTTATAGGCCTTAAAGTTAAATGAAATGTTTCCATGTCAGCTGTAGTGCCCCCTGTAGATGTAATGTCAGGCAACTTGATGTGCATCTACACAATATTTTACAGATTGTGTATGCCAAATTTCACGAAGTTAGCTATTGCAGTTTTTGAGATATTGAAATGTTGCTTTTGTAGCACCCCCTAGGGAACAAGGGTCGCAAAAGTTGGGGTGATCACACACCCCAGCTGTCTGGATCAAAACGTTCAATGTCTTTAGCAAGGAACTCAAGCACTTTAAAGCGGGGACACTGTGAGGTCCAGGCATGTACATTATGTGCAGCAGTTATCGCTGATGGGAAGGCAGGGGCTGAGTAAACCTGGGGTGTTCTCATCCCTCCATTTGAAGAGATGGTCACAGATGAGAGTGTCCTGCGTCACGGCCTGAAAAGAACACTGAGCAGAATATCTTCTGGAGGATAAACTACATATCTCTTCACGGTCTAATTATTCCCATCCTCTAACTGGAGAGGGCGTTAACCTTTTGCTAGAGGAGGAGTGTGAATCAGAATAACCAGAATCATATTGACTTTATGACTATGGTAGGGAAAGACAACACGATTTAAGCCTTAATAACTCCTCTTTGTGTGCACAAAGATCTGACTCTGCTGAGTGCAGGCCTGCTAAGTAGCCCATAGCTTTATTACTGGCCATTTGTACCTCATGGAGGAGACAAGCAGTTTGCACTTTAAGGGACTCTACCTATGCTCTGAAAGGCAAGGCTGGATTTCCTGTGAAAGTTCAGAAGCAAACATCTTAACAATGGGTCTTTTGGATGCAGTCTGCACATCGCACCTGTCATGTAGTAGTGAATCTGTTTCGTCCCTGCACTCACTGAAATTCAACTTTCTAATGAATTCTGGGTAGTCTGGGTTTAGGCTCTGTGCAAGGGAGGAAAGTAATTGCTCTACGCAGGGGTTCTCCATTGTTATGTGGGATAGAGGTAAGGTGTCAAAAACAACAACAAAGCAAGGGGAACGGTAGTTATTAATAACAAATTATTAATAAATTATTAATTTATGAATACATTTATTATCACCACAATGCACCTGTTTGTAAGTATATCTACTCCTGTGGTAGACTAGTGGGACTGAGCGTGAAGACTTTTGGCAAGTATAAAAGTCGTTCAAAATATTTTTGGCTTTGGTCAAAATTATGCTGAAATTAATATTGCACAGTTATGAATAACAGTAATCTGCCTCACACGGGGCACCATTTGTTGAGCCTTTGTACTAAGGGCACTAAATAATTAATAATTATCAAAAATAATTATTTATTATTAAATAATTAGATCTAAATACACTAGATCACATCAGGGCACCACCCTTCTGAGAAGGGAAAAGATAGCCAATTCATCAAATCAGTCTCATGATATTTACTAAATTGTCAATTTGGAACTGTTCTGTCTTTCTGATTAATAATTTGCATGCGTGTGTGTTTGTGTGTGTGTGTGTGTGTGTGTGTGCGTGTGTGTCAAAATGGCTGCTGAGGCCTTGAGGCCTTGATTAAAGAAAACAAGATGGCTGACCAAGTAGGGACACGCAGACCATGTGCTGGCTGAGTGCATGTTTGGAATGTGACAAGAGTGTTTTATGACGTGCCAGGTTAGAGGAAGGATGGTTAGCTTAGCATACAAGAGACCCTGAGTCTATGTGTTGCATAACCTAAACTAACATCACTTAACAATGTGGCAGAGCCAACTGTACTATAACCTTACAACCAACATGATAACAACAACTCTATACAAAAAAAAAACACAACATCAAGTCAAAGTTTATACGTCTATGCTTTGCTTAGCTTGACTAGGCCCAGGTCATATTACTAGTTTTGGTGGAAAAGTCACTGTCTGGTGTGTTGCTCTTTTAGCTGGCAGTTCCTGGTCGAAGGGCCAAGCTGGGAAAAGTTGGAAGTCTTTGCTGTGTGGTCCTGATGGCAGACGTTGGAGGGAAACTGGCCGCTCCTTTTGGATCCTTTGAAGTAGCTTGTTAGCAGCTTGGAGCCATGTTGTTTGTGGTCATTGTTGGATGTTGGTCCACAACCTCAGCAGCGTTTTGCTGCCATTGCTGTTACCAACAAAAACCTTGCGCCCGACTCACACCGCAAATTAGCTCGTTTCCATGCAGTGACTTTTAGGAAAGTTTTTGTTCCTGTCATATGCCCTGTATACATGTAATTATGTCTCACTTATGTTTAAGCATGAGGATACTTAGGTGGTTTAAAGAGAAAAGGGTTTTATTTACCCAAAATGCAAAAAAATAAATAAAATAAATGCAAAAAAAAAAGTTACAAAAAATAAATTTAGGTTCTGGGCTCATAAAAGAGGTCAAATTAAATTAAATTAAACTAATGATGGATGGTCTTCTGACACTCGAGGCTCAAACATAGGCGGTAGCTCATGAAGAGATTTTATCGAACCACTGTACAGAGCCGTGGTCCGATGACATGACTAGTTAATTTCATTTCGTTGTACCTGTACAATCTGTACTTCCTAGCCTCCCAGCTAATGGCGACCCTAGATGAAAGCGACGCGTCCACCAGCGCGGCCCAAGTTTGCCTACCTGAAGTCTCATTCGCTCCCGACTCGAATGCGGACTTTGCCAGCCTGAGATCGGAGCTCCAATCCATTGAGATTCTTCTGGAGGACGCTGTCCGGCGTCAATCACTGCTCCTTTCCCATTTGGAAATACTGCACAGAATTAATCCAGCGGGCTCCGCCGTCTCAATCCCTCACGACTCCACCAGTCCGACTGTTCCTTTTGGGGGTACGTCCTCCACCTGGTCCTCCGTGGTGAGGAAGAAAAAACGTTTATCTCTCCCCCTGTTTTCTCCTGAGGTCGATGACTTCGCTATCCCGGTTAGCAACTTTTTTGCACCATTGCAGACACTCCAGGACATGGAGCTGGGGGCTGCGGGGATCGAGCAAACGATAGGAACATCTCTACCATCTACCACCGAAGGACTGGACCAGGAGACATCGCCGAAAGGCAGTGGAGCAACTTGTTGTGTTCTCACACGGTACTCCCCGATCTTCTGGCGCGACTGCGACGACTGATGACGTCATGCACCTGGGTTCCCCTTCACTGCTTCCAAACCCCGTATCCAACACCTGCGGGGAGCCTTCACTGCCCCCTGGCCCTTTGGAGCCAGAACCCCCTGCTACCTGCAATCTTCCCTCTAATCTTGCTGTGTTCTCATATAAGGACACATCTTCTCCCCAACTTCTTTTGCTCTGGGACTCTATAATAAAAGAAATCATGCTCCCAGAGGCCATCACGTACTCTCTGAGTGATGGTAAGGTCAGTGACTTTATCCTCCTCCTACCAAAACTCCTTGACCTTCACCCCTCTGTAAACTTAACAATTGTACATATTGGGGCAAATGATGTAATGGACAGGCAGTCAGCCAAACTGCACCAAGACTTTGAGGACCTCTGTTTTAAGGCCGATTCCCTGGGTAAACAACTCATCATATATGGCCCTATTCCATCTCCCTCTAGGGGAAGTGAGTGTTTTAGCCGCCTCTTTGGGCTGCACTTACGGTTAAAAAATTTCTGTGTTGCTGCCAGTTTTAATTTTATTGGGAATTTTGATTATTTTTGGACCAGGGACGATCTCTTTGGGAGAGATGGCTTCCATCCAAATAGGGATGGAGTCAGACAACTGACTTTTATTTTCTTAAATTACATTGCCTTTGGTATACATTGACAGTTTTTCCAGCTTGACCCTCCCCTTGCAGCCTCCCATATCTCCCAGCCTGTAAATTATGAGGGTCCGGCTGGCAATGTAAATTCACCTTGCTCCTGTCCACCCACCCATCTTATGTCATCTAGCGCCAGCACCCCTAGCTGTCCTATTCCAATACTAACAAGTGTTAGGAGATATCGATTACATCCAGTGTATGGGGTAAATCTGGCCAATCTTCAGCGAGTAGCTAAGCAAACTCAAACTCAGAATGTTAAAGAAGCTCACACCACTATAGTGAAATTCGCCTTATTGAACGTCAGATCTCTCTTAAACAAGTCTTTTTTAATCAATGATCTTATTTGCTCATATAACCTTGACTTCTTGCTCTTAACTGAAACTTGCTTAGACCTGGCAAACAATGTGTCGACCCTTATTGAATCAGCCCCCCCCCCAAATTACAGTTTTATGAGTTTAATCCGTGAACACAAAAAAGGAGGTGGAATAGCCACAATTTTTAATGCATCTTTTCAATGCAGACAGTCATCATTTGGTGACTTTGTTTCTTTTGAATACCTGAGCACAATAATTAAGGGTTCTCCTCAGATTTTATTACTGATCATTTACAGGCCACCAAAGCACTCTCCTAAAGTTTTTCTTGAAGAACTAAGTGAACTACTGTCTGCCATTTGTTTAGAGTATGACTGTGCCATAATATCTGGGGATTTCAATCTGCATATTGATAATCCGGAAAACAGCTATGCTAGTGAACTGCTCTCACTACTTGACACATTACACCTAACACAACATGTACAGGGGCCAACGCACTCCCTTGGTTATACACTTGACCTAGTCATCACAAAAGGTGTTGATATCTCATTAACCGTTAAGGACTTAGCATTGTCTGATCATTCTTGTATCTTTTTTGATGTATCCATATCCCCACAAAAGTCTAACAGCTCTGTGATGATAGGAAAAAGAATGGTCAATGACCATACCACTGTTCTCTTTGAACAAGCATTCCTCCTAGAACTTTCGAGTCCAAAATCAAACTCAGCAGATGACCTGATGGATAATTTTAATTCACGAGTGTTGGAAATTATGGATGATATAGCACCACTAAAACTTAAGAAACTTAATAAAAAACTGAAAGCCCCATGGAAACAAAACCCAACAATTAAACTTTTGAAGAGAAAGTGCAGGAAGGCAGAAAGACAGTGGCGCAAAACCAAACTCCCTGTACACTACAGAATATATAAGGAGATGCTTCGTAATTTTAACACTGAGACATATACAGCAAGAAAATTGTTCTTCTCCAACATCATAAACAGGAACTTGAACAACGCTCGAGTTCTGTTTTCAACAGTTGAAAAACTGACCAATCCTCCCCCTCAACTAGGACCTGAACTCATCTCCACCAGCAGGTGCAATGCATTTGCGTCTTTTTTCCAAAGCAAAATTAATCAGATCAGACTGAACATATTATCTCAACCCCATATCACTCAGCAACCAGAACCAATAAGCACAAAGACTGGAACATTAAGCCTAATGTCCAATTTCAGCATGATTGACTCTGAAACCCTTCAGAAAACGGTACTAAGCCTCAGCTCCTCCACATGCACACTAGATACTCTGCCCACTACCCTTTTTATTTAAATCTGTCCTTCACCTACTAGTGCCAGATCTGCTTAAAATCATTAATTCATCTTTGGAGACGGGCACATTTCCTAAATCCCTAAAGACTGCTGTTATAAAACCATTACTTAAAAAGAACAACCTAGATACATCCGTACTAAGCAATTATAGGCCCATATCCAACCTACCGTTCATTGGCAAAATTATTGAAAAAATTGTTTTTAATCAACTCACCTCTTTTCTGACACTGAACAACTGCCTTGACAACTTTCAGTCAGGTTTTCGGGCCAACCACAGCACCGAAACAGCTCTTGCAAAAGTCACAAGTGACATTCGGCTAAATACAGACTCAGGCAAGGCATCAATTTTAGTACTACTGGACCTCAGTGCAGCCTTTGACACTGTTGATCACACCATATTACTTCAGTGACTTGAGCACTGGGTTGGTTTCACTGGTGTTGTTATCAGATGGCTTTAAATCCTACCTGCTGGACAGGAGTTTCACTGTTAAAATTGGAAACTGTTCCTCAACCCCAACATCTCTGACCTGTGGAGTTCCCCAATGCTCCATCTTGGGTCCATTATTATTTAACCTTTACATGCTGCCGCTTGGTCAACTTGTAAAGAATAACTCAATTGCTTACCACAGTTATGCCGACGACACTCAAATTTATCTCCCAATAATGCCTAATGACTATACCCCTGTTGAAACTCTTTGTCATTGTATTGATGAGATAGACAAATGGATGTCCCAGAACTTTCTACAGCTCAACAAAAACAAAACTGAGGTTATAGTTTTTGGAAAGAAGGAAGAAAGGCAAAATATTTCTGCCTTGCTTGAAAGAAAAGGTTTAATAGCAAAAGATGTGGTAAAAAACCTAGGTGTCCTTATAGATAACGATCTAAATTTTAGCAGTCACATTAAATCAATCACAAGATCAGCATACTTCCATCTTAAAAATATCAACAAACTTAGAGGATATATGTCAAAAGAGGATCTGGAAAAAATCATGCATGCTTTTGTCACTAATAGGATTGATTATTGTAATGTGCTTTTCACAGGACTACCCAAAAAAAGTTTGAAACCACTTCAAATGATACAGAACAGTGCAGCCAGGGTCCTCACTAAAACAAAAAGGAGAGATCACATCACCCCAATCTTAAAGTCCCTGCACTGGCTCCCAATTAGCTACAGAATTGATTTTAAAGCACTTCTGCTTGTTTTTAAGTATTTGAAGGGGGTTGGGCCAAATTACTTACAAGACATGTTTAAACAGTATTCCCAAACAAGGTCCCTTAGATCACAGCATAAACAACTACTAATAAAACCGACTGTCAGAACAAAGCAGGGTGAAGCAGCTTTTAGCCACTATGGCGTCCATCTCTGGAACCAGCTTCCAGAAACCATCAAAAACGCCCCAACTATAGCCATTTTCAAAACAAAAGTTAAGACCAAACTTTTTTTAGATGCTTTTGGCAGTTAATGCACATTGTTCTTATGTTTTTATGTTTGTTCTTGTCCTTTTCTTTATTCTCTAAATTACTTTTAAATTGCCTCTCTGCTGTTGGTGTCCCATGTATATTTTATATATTATTTTATATTTTTATACTTTATATTTTACTTTTATTATTGCTAAAATTTTATATGTTTATATTTAACATATTTTACATTTTTTATTTTTATGTGAAGCACATTGAATTGCCACGTGTATGAAATGCGCTATACAAATAAATTTGCCTTGCCTTGCCTTGCCTTGCCTTACAATGACAATAAAGATGTTCTATTCTATCTTGTGACGTTTGAAGCAGTTGGCTGCTTCGGTTTGTCTTTACAGAGAAGGTTGGTTTGTTGCTGTTGTTGGTGTTAGTTGCTTTGAGAGTTAGTAGTGTTGTATCTGATTGTGTATTTTGTGGAGAATTATTGTAGATAGATGGTACATTACAGAGAGATCAATTAGTTACATAGATAACACTAGATTACTAGATAGACATAGTTCCTATGTTCCCCAGCCTCATTTGTACCCTAAGTTTTTTTCTAAGCCTGGAGAAATACAATGCAAAAGAAGAAACCGCCTGAGTCTGAAAACTGTGAATAAACTTTTATTTCTTAATAAAATCTCACAAAAAGTAACAACCTCTACCATGTTCTTCAACCACATCCTCTTTATCCGCGTACCCATGAACCTCCTTACTAATAAATCCTAAAGCATACTTTGGCAAAATCCATAATATAATCTGTACTTGCACCTGTCCCATGTGAAAGATTACATCACTCTGTGGAGCACATCTCATGAATCTAGGCGCACCATTTAAATGTTTCAGAACACAACAGAAGAAAAGTAGGGTTACAATCCGACATGCCAAATAAAAAAAACATGGTCTTCAATAACTTTTTAACTCAAACTCAGTCAGATGAGTGTATAGTTTTGGTTCAGACAAATCACGTATTTTATGACGTATGAACCACAGTGACAGTGTTACATTCAGTACAAATATTCTCTTACACTACTAAACAATGATAACAAGAGCAAATAAAAACAGCTGATGTAAGCACTGTAACATAAACATTGGTGTAAATAGCGAAGGTTCTAGAGTTTAGTGGTTAAGTGAATTAAAATGGTCCAACAACAAAACAGTATGAATGGGGCTAGTGGTACATCGAAAAACAATGTTCGTTCGTTCGTCGTCTTCCGCTTATCCGGGTCCGGGTCGCGGGGGCAACAGCTTCAGCAGGGAAGCCCAGACAGCCCTCTCCCCAGCCACTTCCGCCAGCTCCTCCGGAGGAACCCCCAGGCGTTCCCAGGCCAGACGAGAGATATAATCCCTCCATCGTGTCCTGGGTTGGCCTCGAGGTCTCCTACCGGTGGGACATGCCCGAAACACCTCTCCCGGGAGGCGTCCGGGAGGCATCCTTACCAGATGCCCTAGCCACCTCAACTGACTCCTCTCGACGTGGAGGAGCAGCGGTTCTACTCTGAGCTCCTCCCGTATGTCCGAGCTCCTAACCCTATCTCTAAGGCTGAGCCCGGCCACCCTACGAAGGAAACTCATTTCAGCCGCTTGTATTCGTGATCTTGTTCTTTCGGTCATTACCCAAAGTTCATGACCATAGGTGAGGATTGGAACGTAGATCGACCGGTAAATTGAGAGCTTCGCCTTTCGGCTTAGCTCTCTCTTCACCACGACCGACCGGTTAAGCATCCGCATCACTGCAGATGCCGCTCCGATCCGCCTGTCGATCTCTCGCTCCCTTTTACCCTCACTCGTGAACAAGACCCCGAGATACTTGAACTCCTCCACCTGAAGCAGGACCTCCTCCCCGACCCGGAGTGGGCAATCCACCCTTTTCCGACTGAGGACCATGGCCTCAGACTTGGAGGTGCTGATCTTCATCCCAGCCGCTTCACACTCGGCTGCGAACCGCCCCAGCAGGAGCTGAAGGTCGTTGTTCGATGAAGCTAAGAGGACCACGTCATCCACAAAAAGCAGGGACGGGATCCTCCGATCACCGAACACAACACCCTCCCCCACCCGGCTGCGCCTAGAAATTCTGTCCATAAAAGTTATGAACAGAACCGGTGACAAAGGGCAGCCCTGGCGGAGTCCAACCCTCACTGGGAACAGGTCCGACTTACTACCGGCTACACAGACCAAACTCGCACTCCTTTGGTACAGGGACTGAATGGCCCTTAGTAAGGAGCCATCCACCCCATACTCCCGGAGCACCCCCCACAGGATGCTCCTGGGGACACGGTCGTAAGCCTTCTCCAGATCCACAAAACACATGTGGACTGGTTGGGCAAACTCCCATTTCCCCTCCAGCACCCTAGTGAGGGTAAAGAGCTGGTCCATGGTTCCAAGTCCGGGACGAAAACCGCATTGTTCCTCCTCGATCTGAGGTTCAACCATCGACCGGACCCTCTTTTCCAGCACCCTGGCATAGACCTTGCCAGGGAGGCTGAGGAGTGTGATTCCACTATAGTTGGAACACACCCTCTGGTCCCCCTTTTTAAAAATGGGGACCACCACCTCGGTCTGCCACTCCAGAGGTACTGCCCCCGATGTCCACGCAATGTTGCAGAGGCGTGTCAACCAAGACAGCCCTACAACATCCAGAGCCTTGAGATACCCAGGGCGGATCTCATCCGCTCCCGGAGCTCCTCCGCCGCGGAGTTGTTTTACTACCTCGGCGACTTCTGCCCCAGAGATTGGATGGTCCAACCCCAGGCCCTCCGGCTCTGTTTCCTCTATGGAATACGTGTTGGTGGGATTGAGGAGCTCCTCAAAGTATTCCTTCCACCGCCCGACTATATCCTCAGTTGATGTCAGCAGTTCACCACCCCCACTGAGAACAGTGTGAGCGTGTTGCCGCCTACCACCCCTGAAAAACAACGATCTTGTGTTAATGAAGCAAGGGTTTGATTCTCATTGAGTTTTACTTTTTTATTTTTCAGTTACATGTATATAATTTATTTGTAATCAGATTTAAACCACATATCCATGTAGTGTAGTCGAACAGGAATGCACATGGCAAATTAAGTCCCATACCAATAAAGATCGTCTCAATTTCATTACATTTTAGTGTCCACTAGATGTCCTAATAGAGCACAGTGTCATAAATGCTTAGAGTAATGAACCTTGTTATAAATCATTTGTTGAAGCTTCAACAAAGCCTTGATTGGCCATCACTAGCCATCACTAAAAAGAACAGACAGAAACACACTCAACAAACAGACCTAACAAAATGAATACAGTGGGGCACACACATAGTGGCTGATCAGACCACATAGACACACTACAATTAAGATAAGTACAATTAACTAAAAAACAAAAAAAAAACAACAACAAACAAACCAAAAAAAACATGTTGTTTCCAGTATTCTGGTAACTGCTGATCAGTGGTCTACAGCAGCTTGGAGGAATTTTAGCCCATTCCTCAGAACAGAACCACTTCAGTTCTGAGATGTTGGTGGGTTTCCTCACATCAACTGCTTGCTTCAGGTCCTTTTATAAAGAAAGTTATCATCTCTAGCTTCAACATGTCTTAAACTCTAAACACAATGATCTACTTCCACCACCAGATATTAAATGTGTTTTCATTGGTTGCAGTGACGTACTGACCCAACACCATGATGACAAAACTACAATTTATATGATCACTGACATTGATTAGTTGTTACAGCCCAATACACATTTATAATCATAATGTTCATCTCTAACTGATCTGATTCACTGGTGATATCTTCACTGGGAGTTTATCCACAATGTTAATGAATGGAAACATCCTCTCAGTGAAAGTGTGTCTGAAGGTGTGAATGTGTGTGTTAGTATCAAGATCAGAGAACGACAGATTTCCTCAGTTCCAGTCCAGATTCACTCTGATCCTCTGGAGCTTCTTCTTTACTGAGAGATCAGTAGGAGGATCTGGTGGTGAATATGTTGAGTATTTACCTCCAATGAACCTTAGTGTCCACAATCCAGATCGTATGTATCCCTTCCTCTGGACAGACTCTGCTAACACACCCAGTATCCACCATGTATTATCTCCAACCTCAACATCCCAGCAGTGAGTCCCTGAGTTAAAGCCCTCAGAGCCCAGGACAGAACAGCTATAATCAAACCTCTCTGGATTATCAGGAAGATGTTGTTTATCTCCTCCTCTCACACTGGTCAGATCTTCAGACAGGATCAGTTTTGGATGAGCAGTGTTTGGATCCAGAATGACAGGAGTGTAGGAGACCATGTCCTTCATGTTGTTCCAGATGTTGAAGGTCAGGTTGCCCAGATGTTTGGCCTGGTCTATCAGAGCTCCTGAGGGCAGCTGTGGATCATCCAGCAGGGGGCAGCGCTGGACTCTTTCCACTGCAGCCTTGTAGTTGTTCAGGAATGAGACGTCTTCAGCTCTCAGCTCCTCCTCTGTGGCTCTGACTGTGTCTGAAAGAGCTGCTATCTCTCTGCTCAGAGTCTCCATCTTCTCCTTCATCATCTGACTCTTCTGCTTCTCTTCCTCCCTCAGTGCAGCCATCCTGGCCTCCTCTTCCTCTGCTAGAAACTGGTGAAGCTTCTTGAACTGCTCCTTAATCTGCCTCTCTGTGTGTTGGGCCTGGACCTTGATGTGTTTTTCTGTTTCATCAAACTTCACTTTAACTTGTTCACAAACCTTTAACTTCTCCTTTAAGGGCTCCAGAGTTTCCTGAAGGTTCTTCTTGAGTTCCGTTGCAGCTTCATCGATGGGACTGAATCTGTGGTTGGAGTGTTTTTTTGAATCTCTGCAGACGAGACACACTGGCTGCTGATGGTCCAGACAGAAGAGTCTGAATTTCTCAGAGTGCAGACTGCAGAGAGACTCTGGAGATCTCTGATCTCTCTCCTGTAAGAAGGACTCACACAGGTTCCTCAACACCAAGTTTAAAGGTGGATCATCTCTTGAAGATCTTCTCATACAAACTGGACACTGGTGTGTTGGTTTCTCTCTCCACCAGTTCTTCAGACAGACTTTACAGAAGCTGTGGCTACATGACAGAACAACAGGATCTCTGAAGACGTCCTGACAGACCGGACAGGAGAGATCCTCCTCTGATCTGGAAGCCATTTAGTCTCTGAGTGAAGCTGAAACACTGCAGACACAAAGTACAGTCAGTCATGGTTACACAGTGAAATATATTTCAGATCAGATATGTTTTATTGTTGTGTTGTTTGCTGTGCCAGCTCTCAGTATAGGAGGATGAGACAAGAATTGTCTGTTATTCACACACTTCAACATTTACTCAGTGGAGAAGTAGTGAATAAGAATATAACATTTATTTTATCAATAAAATTCAAATGATTTCTACAAGTTCCTGCTCCTGGTTTGAGTCTGTCAGTAACATGCACAGAGTCCACAAAAGACCCGTTTACACTCGTTTCAGCTGTTATCACCTCTTGTTATCAGATCTCAGTTCGGCTCCATTTACAAGTGAACATCACCTGGAATGGATTTATTATCTCAATCTTCATTTCACTCAGGTTGTTCAATTTCCTTCTTTTCACGACACACCGGACAGCACAGAACGCAGGAAGAGACTTTCCACCATGTCGCCAGTTTCTTTACTTTCACTTTGAGTATTTGATTATTTTTTAGTCAGATGTCGGTTTATTTGAAGTATTTCAGTAACTATAGTATTGTGGTTCTCCCTCCAGTAACTGTCCTCCATCAGTTTAAGTCCCAACTGTATAATGAAGGTGAATCTTACCATACTTTTGTCCTCGTGTCTCTGAACTGAACTGAACAGGATCTAACTGTATCCTGGTTTGTTTCAGGTAAATAAAGTTTGGGGGTGGAGCTTTGTCAGGAGCACATTGTGTTTCATTCCAAATGAACAGATCAGAACAGAGTCCGTTAGATATCTATCTCTCTGTCTTGATCTAAAGTAAACCAGAACTATCAGCTCCTCTCTCAGTCGTACATCAGGACGTAATTAATCTTCCTGACAGAAATAGTGGAGCTGATACAGAGATGACGACGACAGAGAGAAATGCAACATGTTTGTTGGACTTTTCTTTGGTCCAGAACAGGTTTGATTGCTTTACGTCTCTCACCATTCACCGTTTGGCTCCAGATCTTTTTCATCCCTGAGCGCCGAGCAAAGAGAGACACGCCCTGCTCAATGGTTCCAGGTCAACCCTGCAGAGCAAACACTGGACTCAGACCAGGGAACCGGAGCTGATGCTGCCTCCTAGTGGTCATCGCTCACTGCTGCACATTTAGAGAGAAATCACCTGTTAATGTTCAGATAATCACATATGTTGTTGTGTACTTCATTCCAAGGTTGTTTTGAGAACATTACATTTTATTTATTATATGGAAGAACTGGAAGTCTTTAATTTATCATCAAAACATTTGGCAAGTGTTTTCTTTATACTCGTTGTTTGTTTTTTTGTTTTTATGATTAGCAGAAAATGTAAATAATTAATTTCATTATTTCCTGGAGACCAAATGATCAAATTCAAATGTCTTTTTATTTATCATTTGGTTTTTGTTGGACCAACCTTTACTTTCCCTTCAAGGAAAACCACAAGTAATAACAGGTATTTCTGACATCGATGCTTAAAAATGGTTTTCATTATGAAGTGAAATGAATTTGTTGCAGCTTAATTTTCAAAAAAGAGAAAAAAGGGAAAAAGAACTGAAGGTGAAAATATTACGTTCAGTTTCAGTTCAATCAAGAGTTGATTGAAACTTTGAATAAACAAGTGATGTTACACCGACCTCTACAGGCAGACAGCAGGAACTACAGAAACGCTGACCTCTACAGGCAGACAGCAGGAACTACAGAAACGCTGCCCTCTACAGGCAGACAACAGGAACTACAGAAACGCTGCCCTCTACAGGCAGACAGCAGGAACTACAGAAACGCTGCCCTCTACAGGCAGACAGCAGGAACTACAGAAACGCTGCCCTCTACAGGCAGACAACAGGAACTACAGAAACGCGGCCCTCTGCAGGCAGACAGCAGGAACTACAGAAACGCTGCCCTCTACAGGCAGACAGCAGGAACTACAGAAACACTGACCTCTACAGGCAGATATCAGGAACTACAGAAACACTACACAAACTACAGATAGACTGCCCCATACAGGTAGACATCAGGAACTACAGGAACTACAGATAGACTGTCCCATACAGGCAGACAGCAGGGACTACAGGAACTACAGATAGACTGTCCCATACAGGTAGACATCAGGAACTACATGAACTACAGATAGACTGTCCCATACAGGCAGACAGCAGGGACTACAGGAACTACAGATAGACTGTCCCATACAGGTAGACAGCAGGAACTACAGGAACTACAGATAGACTGTCCCATACAGGTAGACAGCAGGGACTACAGGAACTACAGATAGACTGTCCCATACAGGTAGACGGCAGGAACTACAGATATACTGTCCCATACAGGTAGACAGCAGGAACTACAGGAACTACAGGTAGACGGCAAGAACTGCCCAAATACCCTTTGTCCTAGAAGTTACTACTTTGTAGTGATTTACAGAGAACTTTTGTACTTTAGGGCAGTTTGAGTTTGTTGACACCAAATAAGGAGTTGAAGGAAAATTCTGGACGAAGATCATGATTAAGTTCTTGCTTTTTAAGGAAATAGTTCCTCATGGGATCCCTTACTATCACAGATGGATTAATTTATCTATTAATTATTATTTATTGTGATCGATCGTCTCGTGGATGTTCATGTATTTCATTGTTTAGAGTTTGTTTCTCATGTGGATGTGATTTTCTGGGCTTTGTTCCGCCTGTTATATAACTCTGATGTAACATCGCCCCGGTGTCGGTAACGTCCGGAAGCGGAAAAAAAAAAAAAAAAAAAAAAAAAAAAACGTTTTATTTTTTTTTTTTTTATGATGAACAGTCACTTTGGATTCGGAGTGAAGTTAATACTAAACGTTTATATTTAAAAATAAATAAATAAATCGTTAGAAACGGTTCGGAGTGACGTCATCGCGTTGTTTTTCTTTTTTTTCTTTCCCGGCCGGTGACGTCAGCGGCGCAGCGTTGTTGCAGAGTCACTGCGACGGTTGGACTGTAAACAAGCCGCGGAGCAGAGCAGAGCAGGACGAGGCCTCACACTCCGACCCGTCCGCTCCTCGTCCCCCGTCCCCGGTAAACGTTAATCCACCGGAGAGTCCGTGACACGAGCGGCACCGTCCATGCGCCGCGTTTTCCCCCAGAGCCACGGGGTTTTCACGGACGGGTTACACGGAGTTAGCGTAGCGTCGAGCTGCTAGCCTGCCGTTAGCCTGTAGCTAGCTAGCTAGCCTTAGCCCGTCGCTAGCCTCGCTAGCTGGTCAACAACACCCGAGGGCCCCCCGCTGCGAGGGAATCGCCCTTTATGCCCTGGGAATCTCTCTCATCACCGCGGCCAGGAGATCCCGAACCGTGAGTAGCGTCGTGACTCTTATTTATTAAAATATAAATCACTTGTGAACCGTTTTAACCGCGGCTAGCTCTCTAGCTTAGCGGCTACCAAAACAGCTAGCTGGTAGCATTAGCCAACAGGGTGTGAGTGGTTACGAAATGTTTACAAGCGGCGCTGACTGTGTTGTCGCTGCTTTCTCTGGGACTACTGGGAATAAACGGGACAATTCAACTGGACACTGGACATTTAAACTGTTTATTCAGAGTTTGTCTCATTTAATGTGTTTTTATGGGCTCAGAAAGACCAGCGCGTTATGTTTAGTATTAGGATTATAAAGATCTGCTCATTTGTTTCGCTGTTAATGAGTTTAATTAATTACCACATGATTTTACAGCTGATTTATTTCAGGTGTTTTTTTTTTTTTTTTCTAACCAACTTTTCAGAAAGGCCCCAGAATTAAAAACGAATAAAACAAACCATCAAACTATTAGTTTTGAGAATCTGAAAGCTTTTCCGCCTCGTGTCTGGTCGTTCAACTAATTAAATCATTAAATCTAACTTATTTATGTGAAGCATCGTCTCAACCAGAGCTGGTGTTCATTGTCTGGTTCCTTTTAGTGTTTAGAGACTTTAAACTCAACTTAATCGTCTTTGAGTCTGTTTTTGTCCTCAACGTGTCAAAAACTACAGAGAACTGAGCGCTGAGTCTGCATGTGTTTGTGTTTCAGCTGGGTGGCTGGTCAGAGCGTCCTCCTCCCACCATGGAGGCAGGAGGGAAGGACTGCGAGGAGGAGACGCTGCAGACGGCGTTCAAGAAGCTGAGGGTCGACGCTGAGAGGTGGGTGTCAAAGGTTTCTCTGAATCTGCCGTCCTGATTGGCTCCAGAGGTTTGTGTCTTTGTCTCCTCCGTCCTCTCATGTGTCTTCGCTTTCGTCCAGCTCGTCTCCGTCCTTCGGGCTTTTTAAATCTTCTGTCGCGTTATGACCCGGCCTGCGTTTTAAAAACTAAACTCAAGGATCTTTCCAGACAAAACCCGGTTCCTCTCAGAGGTTAGAAGCAGCAGGTGTGATGGTGACAGAAACATCGAGCTGTGAGCAGTTACAACCAGGATCAGATTAAAGAGATGTAATGGTTCAACACGTCTCCAGGTTTTTGTTCTTATGTTCCGCGCGCCTGAAGTTCTCTCTCTCTTTTACAGTTTACCGGGAGCTGTGACCGTGTCCGAGGCGCTGGCTCCCAGAGTCGCGTCGCGGGTCGGTCTGGAGAGCAGCGGCGTGAAGCCTAAACTCGGCTGCCCCAAGGACAACTGGCACGGGTGGGTTCACGCTTTAATCATCTGTACTGAAACATGGGACTGACTCAGAGGAGGAGGAGGAGGAGGAGGAGGAAGGTGGAGGAAGGTGGAGTTCTGATTCTCTAGCTAAAGGTTGTTCCCGTCCACGTTGATGGACCTGGTTTATATTTCGAGGTCGACACGAGCAGAAACACTGATGGAGGGCAGAGCTGACATGCTAGCTGTTAGCATCACCATTAGCATCTGCTCTCATTACACTAACTGTATCACCTCCTCTCTCTTCACCTCCAGCTGTATGAGGAAAACGTCCCGCGGAGCGTCCAGGACGCAGCGCCGCCGCCGGTCCAAGTCCCCCATCCTCCACCCGCCGAAGTTCACCTACTGCAGCGCCGCAGCGGCCGGCGCGCTGTCCCCCCCCAGTGGCTGCCTGAAGCACCAGCGCCTCGCCGCGCCCGACCCGGCGGAGCCGCGTCCTGCGGTCGACGGATTGACCCCGCCCTCGGCGGCTGTCCCGGCCCAGAAAGAGCTCCCCCCTTCGGCCGCGTCCAGCCACGTCTCCCCTCTGGTTTTCGGGTCTTGCGCTGGGTATGACGCGCGGGACGTCCCCTCGGTCGTCTCTGCCGCCGCCGCTGCTCCGTCGTCCGGGCAGGACAGCGCGGGCTCCGGAGACGTCCGGTCGAGCGAGGAGAGCGGCGCCCCGAAGGAAAGTGCCTGCGACGGAGCCGAGTCCGGAGCGGGAGCGGCTCGGAGACCCGGACCCGCGGAAGCCGCCGACTTCCGGTCTCTGTCCGAGCGCCACAGCAGCTGCTCCTGCGCCCAGAGGAGCAGCTCGGAGTCCCGGGAGGAGAGCGGCGGGGTGCAGGCGGCAGAGCCCCCCCCGTGTCGGTGCCGGGGCGGCCACCAGGGCTGGAGCGGCGTGGAGGTGTACTCCTTCACGGGCCTCCGCAACGTCATCTCCGAGTGCGAGAGGAGCCTGCCGCCCCACGAGGACACATCCAGAACACTGAGCGGTAACGCCGCCGCCGCCGCCTCGTCGGCGCTGTCGTCGGCGTCCGGCTCCCCGCGGTCCTGCTCGGAGCAAGCTCGCGCCTACGTGGACGACATCACGATAGAGGACCTTTCCGGCTACATGGAGTATTATCTATACATCCCCAAGAAGATGTCGCACATGGCTGAGATGATGTACACTTAGAGGGAGAGGACGTTTCTGGTCCTCGTCAGTCGCAGGTCGAGCAGCGAGTCGAGCTTCTAAACGTCAACAGGTTGAACCCAGGATCAAATGTTTCCTTTACCTTCCCTCGTTTCTTTCTCTCTTCTCTCTTCTCTCTTTTTTCTTTTCGTGCTCTGTGGATCAGTTTGTCTTTCTAACTTTCAGTTTACACACAAATAAATAAATAAATGAATAAATGAATAAATAAATAAATAAATAAATAATGAAGTTGCCAAAGCTCTCGGTGCAGAGGAGAGTCAGGAAATGGAAACGAGCGCTGGTTCTGTTTGTGGTGTCGTGACCTTGAGAGTCTCCTGTCTGGTTTCATTTCACTCAATAAAGAAGCAAAATGTTTTCACTGGAGGTTTGATGAACTGTTTCTTGTCTTGATTTATTCAGTTATTATCACGCTGCGTCTGATGTTTGAGGCTTTGACTAAAAAAAACAACAACTTTTAGTTCTTTTAAGTGCAAACGTTGAATGAAATCTGAAGTCATTCACTCTGAATACTTAAATAAATATAAATAATGAAAAGATAAACCAGTTTATTTTATAACAGTGGCAGGTTTTGGTCTCCATAAAGGAAGTAGATTGAGAAATACAGTAAGTGTGTATATAAAAATAAAAGCAGATAAAACATAATACATGGAGACAAATTAAAAAAATTATAATAAATAAAAATTTGAAATATGTTTACAAAATTATAGGTAATTATATTTAGACGTGAGTAAAGAAATAATGTGGAAATAAAATAGATAACAGTTGATTAACCTTTATTATTTGTGCTTTGTTTATGATTATTATTACTGTTATTATATTTATTACAATTATTTTACCACTAAAATCAAAAATAGTTACTATAGTATGTAGACCACAGTAGTTATTATATTTTTTATAATTTTATTTATTATTTTAAAGTCGTCTTTCCTCCTCCACACATTGATTAATATTATATTTAATATCTTTAAAGTCATCTTTCCTCCTCCACCACTAAAACAGCCCGGTGAGGCTGTGGACCAATCACACGGCGCCAACTGGACGCTGTGCCCCGCATCGCCGTGCCTCCGTCCAATCGGAGGAAAATGCGTGGAGGAACACGGAAGCAGTCGGACCCGTCGACCAATGAGGCTGCCGGCTGAGTGTGACGTGGCACCAAGGAAGCCCATACAGCCGTTCAGTTTACCGGCGTCCGTGCTGAAGCGGCTCATGAGTGCGAGCGGTCGGTGTTTGGCTGAATAGAGGAACCTCCGCGAGTTTATTCGAGCCGAGATGTTGTCGTGTCTGGGCGGACTGTCCGTGGCCATCGCGCTCGCTCTGGTGCCGGGTCCCGCTGAAGCCCTGAAGGAGGGAGAGTGTGAAGGTGGGTCCGGGAGCTAGCTGTGGCTAACTAGCTAGCTAGCTAGCCACAGCTAGCTTCTTCAGCTAGCAGCTCCGTCAACTCCTCAAAAACAGCCGCAGCGGAAATAAAATCATGTTTGTCCTCGATGTTAAAGGTGAAGAGGAACATTTACAGAGAGGGTTTTATAATAATATATTAACATGTGGTCCAGAGTATTTATTAAAGAGGATAAACAAACCTGACTGCAGCTAACGACCAGTGTCAGCCTCATGTAGACATTTAAACTCATTTAAAGTCTTAAACTTCATCACTTCACGTCTTAAATATATTTATATTAAATAGTAATATTTATTATAAAATGTGTGATTTTTTTTTTCCACCTCTGAACTAAAAGCATACTTGTTGAATTCTTAATTTATTATTATATAATAATAATAATAATTTATTAATTTATTTTTCATCCATCATACACATGCCGCTATTTACATATTAATTAAATATAAATAAGAAATAACCACAGTCTAAATATATGTATGTTAATTATTATTATTATTTTTTTAATTTTTCTTATTATTTTATTTTATTTCTGACATTTGTCAAATTATGTTTCAGCCCCTATTTACATATTACTAAAATAAAAAAGAAAGGTATTTATTTTATTTTATATACAGTCTACAACGTACATATTATTTTAACTCTGTTTTATTTAATTATATAATTTATTTTTATTTTTTAATATAATTTCCAGGTTCTTGTTTCTCCACCGTTTGTTTGCCTGTAGTTATTATTATTTTATTTTATTTTCTATTTTATGTACAAGTCACATTAACGGACCAGGAAACAGATGTTATATATAAAAACAATAGACACACTCTCTGGCCACTTCATTAGGTACACTAGTGAACTCTGATCTAAATAACGCCGTCGTCTCTGTTTCAGTGTGCGTGTCGTTCCTGGGGAAGTTCTACGAGACGCTGAAGGACGACAACGTCAACTTCAACAGCGCCGACATCGAGAAGGCCATCCTGAAGAGCTGCAGAGACGCCAAGGGCAAGGAGAACCGCTTTGTGAGTGCTCGCGCTACGTTAGCTTAGCTTAGCTTCTTAGAAATGTTGGCAACCTCTTTTAGGTTGTGGACGACGCTGACGGATTCATCAGCTGATCAAGAGGAAACGTATTGACTTGACTTGTGAAGAGTCGTTTCTTTAGTTTTATGTTTGGTTCTAAACTTCTCTCTGGTCACGCTCCAGCGTCTTGTTGTTGTTAAGACGGTCAACGTGGTAAAACGGTTCCCTCTGCTCCGTCCTTCCCGTCTAGTGCTACTACATCGGAGCAACGAGCGACGCCGCCACCAAGATGATCAACGAGGTGTCCAAGCCGCTCAGCTACCACGTCCCCGTGGAGAAGATCTGCGAGAAGCTCAAGAAGAAGGACAGTCAGATCTGTGAGCTGAGATACGGTGAGAGAGACAAGACCGTCCATCAACACCTGTCCATCCACCTGGTCTCACCTGGTCTCACCTGGTCTCACCTGTCCATCTCTAAGTCCCTGTGGAAGGAAGGAAAGAGGGAAGGAAGGAAGGAAGTAGAGAAGGAAAGAGGGAGAGAAGGAAGGAAAGAGAGAGGGAGAGAAGGAAGGAAGGAAAGAGGGAGAGAAGGAAGGAAAGAGGGAGGGAGGGAAGGAAGTAGAGAAGGAAAGAGGGAGAGAAGGAAGGAAAGAGAGAGGGAGAGAAGGAAGGAGGGAAGGAAGGAAGGAAGGAAGGAGGGAGAGAAGGAAGGAAGGAAAGAGGGAGAGAAGGAAGGAAGGAAGGAGGGAAGGAAGGAAGGAAAGAGAGAGAGAAGGAAGGAAGGAAAGAGGGAAGGAGGGAAGGAAGGAAGGAAGGAATGAGGGAAGGAAGGAAGGAAGGAGGGAAGGAAGGAAGGAAAGAGAGAGGGAGAGAAGGAAGGAGGGAAGGAAGGAAGGAGGGAAGGAAGGAAGGAGGGAAGGAAGGAAGGAAAGAGGGAGAGAAGGAAGGAAGGAAAGAGGGAGAGAAGGAAGGAAGGAAGGAGGGAAGGAAGGAAGGAAAGAGAGAGAGAAGGAAGGAAGGAAAGAGGGAAGGAGGGAAGGAAGGAAGGAATGAGGGAAGGAAGGAGGGAGAGAAGGAAGGAAGGAAAGAGGGAAGGAAGGAAGGAAGGAGGGACGGAAGGAAGGAAAGAGAGAAGGAGAGAAGGAAGGAGGGAAGGAAGGAAGGAAAGAGGGAAGGAAGGAAGGAAAGAGAGAGAGAAGGAAGGAAGGAAAGAGGGAAGGAGGGAAGGAAGGAAGGAATGAGGGAAGGAAAGAGGGAAGGAAGGAAGGAAGGAGGGACGGAAGGAAGGAAAGAGAGAAGGAGAGAAGGAAGGAGGGAAGGAAGGAAGGAAAGAGGGAAGGAAGGAAGGAAAGAGGGAAGGAAGGAAGGAAAGAGGGAAGGAAGGAAGGAAGGAGGGAGAGAAGGAAGGAAGGAAGGAAAGAGGGAGAGAAGGAAGGAAAGAGGGAGAGAAGGAAGGAAGGAAGGAGAGAAGGAAGGAAGGAAGGAGGGAAGGAAGGAAGGAAAGAGGGAAGGAAGGAAGGAAGGAGGGAAGGAAGGAAGGAAAGAGAGAGGGAAGGAAGGAGGGAAGGAAGGAAGGAAAGAGGGAGAGAAGGAAGGAAGGAAAGAGGGAAGGAAGGAAGGAAAGAGGGAAGGAAGGAAGGAAGGAGGGAAGGAAGGAAGGAAAGAGAGAAGGAGAGAGGGAAGGAAGGAAGGAAGGAGAGAGGGAAGGAAGGAAGGAGAGAGGGAAGGAAGGAAGGAAAGAGGGAAGGAAGGAAGGAAGGAAGGAGAGAGGGAAGGGAGGAGAGAAGGAAGGAAGGAAGGAAAGAGGGAAGGAAGGAAGGAAAGAGGGAAGGAAGGAAGGAGAGAAGGAAGGAGGGAGAGAAGGAAGGAAGGAAGGAAGGAGATAAGGAAGGAAGGAAGGAGAGAAGGAGATAAGGAAGGAGAGAAGGAGATAAGGAAGGAAGGAAGGAGATAAGGAAGGAAGGTAGGAGAGAAGGAGATAAGGAAGGAAGTAAAGAGGCCAGTAGTTATTGAGGAGACGAAGGAGCAGCAGGAGTAGATGGTCGTAGTATCTCCTCCTCCACATTGACTCCATCTTGTTTTTCTTCCTCCATGTTTCTGTTCCTCACCTGATGATGATGATGATGATGATGATGATGATTAGTAAAGGTTACCATGGTTACCACCACCCTTTACTCTTCATCCACCAGGAGGAGCAACTAGAGTCTATGAGAACGTAACAGCTGTGTTCTTTCCTTCAGCTCCGTCCTCCGTGTCCTTGACTTCTTTCTTTGTCTTTGTCTCTTCTCTGGACAGACAAACAGCTGGACCTGACCTCGGTGGACCTGAAGAAGCTGAAGGTGAAGGACCTGAAGAAGATCCTGGAGGAGTGGGGCGAGTCCTGCAAAGGCTGCGCCGAGAAGTCCGACTTCATCCGCAAAATCACGGAGCTGATGCCCAAGTACGCGCCGGCAGCCGCCAGAGCACGGACAGATCTGTAACGCACCAGAAACAGACTGACTTAGACCGGACTGGGATCCAGGGAGGAGGAGGAGGAGGAGGAGGAGGAGGAGGAGGAGGAGGAGGAGGAGGAGGAGGAGGAGGAGGAGGAGGAGGAGGAGTGTTGTCTGACATGTTTGTCTCGTGCACAGATTCAGATATTAGTGAACACATGAGACTTTTAAATCAAACGTGAAGGGAGTGAACGGTTTACTGCTCATGTCGTTGACACATTTCACTCTAGTCTCACTGATGAAACCTAACTGAGCAGATTATAACGATTAGAGGAAGAGGAGGAGGAGGAGGAGGAGGAGGAGGAGGAGGAGGAGGAAGGACAGGATCTGATCTGAGACGGAGACATTCAGCAGGAAAAAATAAATAAATAAATAAACCCATAAAGTAAAAGTTCAGATTTGTAGTTTTTTGACCAAATTTAGACTAAACCCAGACGCTGTGTCGCCGTCTCTCATATTCATTAAAACATTCAGTTTAAGTGACGGGACGAGCTGGACACCGGGACGTCCTGAACGACGCCACGGCCACGTCACCCAACGAGTAGTTTAGGGGGTAATGCTTCATTCTCTCAGGCAGCAGAGGATCTCCAACGCTGCAGACACAGAGTCGGGTGTTTATGTCAATATTAAATCCAGCTGCTGTTTGGAACTGAGGCTTTTATTTTGAAAGGGCCTGGTGTGGAGATGCTCTCCTCGCTCCTGATTGGTCCATAAACCCACAATAAAACCGTCGGCCCTGTTTTCGCCGCTAGAAGCTGAAGTTTGTCTCCGTTGGTGTTCATCTGTTGATCAGCTCGTGTCTGACCTTCCTCCGCCAGACTCTGTTTTTATGTTTTAAACGATTACACCCGTGTTCAGCGTTCACCCTCTCCTCCGGTTTAAACTTTAAAGTCAGACTGTTTGGACCTTCCCGTGTCGTGGTGGCCCTCCTGGACTTGCAGCCGTCCGTCTGAGGGGAAACAACGTTTTACTGTTGGTCTGTAAGTTAACCACCTTCATGATGAGCAACGCCTTGACCAGACCTGACGTAGGAGATTAAAATCTAAAACGATGCTGTTGTGTCACGTGAGGCCCGTTCATTTGTTTACGACTGTACTACTTCTACTTTTTCATTAAAACATGAAAACTCCACGAGGAGCGTTTGGTTTTAGTCTCATTTAAAGGTTTCAGCCTGAAACGGTGAGGGGAGCAGTTTGGAGGTTTTGATCGTCATCTCATTAAATAGTGAATAAAAGGTTTCAGGTTTGAGTTAATAAACAAAGACGTGAGTGGGAAGTGTTTGACACCACAGAAGGTTTTCTTTAATGTTCAATAAAGACCTCATAGATGCACCCGGCAACTAGAAAGTGTCAAAAGAGGTGGAAAATATAAAATATATAAAGAAGTTAGCAGTTTTTATTCCTCTAACCACATATTTATATTTATAAATAGAACATATTTAAAAATAAGCTGTATAAAGGTGTCAGATGTGGTGATTTATTGCAGTTTTCATGTCTAAAAGTGCAGGAAACCAGAAAACTACACTCCGCTCCAAAACAAAGCGTCCCACGTCATGACGTCCGACGCGCCTGCGTCATCGCGTCCCTCCGCCCTCCGGGAGGAAAGCGCACGCATTCCTATTGTCCAAGATGGCGGCGTCGGTGCAGCTCCTCTGATGCTGACATGTTTTTAAACGAGTTTCTCCTTTTATTTCGACTTCCACGCGGATATTCGGCGCCTGCACGGACAGCGGTTCTCTCCCGGAGCCGTCGCCCGCCTCCTCGCCTTCGCTAACCGAGCTGGAATTCGCTCCCCGGGGCCCGGATCCCTCGCGGCAGGCACCGAAAAGTTTGGGCTCCATCGTCCGTTTGAAAATGAAGAGGCAGGCCGGGAGGGAGAGCAGTCCGTCCAGGGCCGGGGCGAAGAGGATGCGGGAGCGGGAGCGGGAGAGCACGCGGAGAGAGGAGCTGCCGCCTCCGCCCCTGGCTCTGCTGCTGGCGGAGAGCCGGGGGTATCACCGACGGAGCCGGAGCAGGGAGCGGGAGAAGCCGCGGCTGAGGGAGGAGCGGGCCGCCGCCGCCGCCGCCGCCGCCGCCCTGGAGCTCCACCACCGGCACGAGCTCAGCCTCCTCGGCCGCCCGCCGCTCCGGACCACCGCCGCGGAGCTCCCCGCCGCCCGGCCGGGCACCCTGGAGTACAAGACGCTGCTCATCAGCAACCTGTGCTCGCAGGTGTCGGACGAGGACGTGGAGGACGCGCTGTTCCACGAGTTCAAGAAGTTCGGGGACGTCAGCGTGAAGCTGTCCCACACGCCGGAGCTGGGACGGATCGCCTACGTCAACTTCCGGCACCCGGAGGACGCCAAGGAGGCCCGGCACGCCAAGTCCTCCAGGTTGGTCCTGCGCGACCGGCAGCTGAAGATCGAGCCCATGTACGTGAGGAGGCGGAGCGTCACGCCCCCGGACGTCGGGTATTTACCTGTGCACGCGCCGTACCCCTACAGGCAGCGCTCCCTGTCCCCGCCCGGCCCGGGTGGGAGCAACATCAGAGACCTGAGGGCCAGACACTACGCCCTGGAGACTCTGGGTCTGAGCAGGGAGCGGGAGCGCCTGTTGGACTATTATGGGATGCTGGACGAGAGGGGCCGGCCCTACGGCTTCCCCCCGATGCCCGTGGTGGAGGACCTGAAGCCCGAGGACGACCAGCGGGCGACCAGCAACCTCTTCATCGGCAACCTGGACGGCAACGTGACGGAGGCGGAGCTCCGGAGGGGCTTCGACAAGTACGGCGTCATCGAGGACGTGGTGATCAAGCGGCCGGCGCGCGGGCAGGGCGGCGCCTACGCCTTCGTCAAGTTTCAGAACCTGGACATGGCGCACCGGGCCAAGGTCGCCATGCAGGGGCGGCTCATCGGGGGGAACCCCATAAAGATAGGCTACGGTAAAGCCAACCCCACCACGCGGCTCTGGGTCGGGGGCCTCGGGCCGGGGAACTCCCTCGCCGCCCTGGCCCGGGAGTTCGACCGCTTCGGGAGCATCAGGAACATCGACTACGTGAAGGGGGACAGCTTCGCCTACATCCAGTACGAGAGTCTGGACGCCGCCCAGGCCGCCTGCACGCAGATGAGGGGGTTTCCTCTGGGGGGTCCCGAACGCCGCCTCAGGGTGGACTTCGCCAAAGTGGAGGAGAGCCCGTCCCGACCGTTCCCCCCCGGGTACCAGCCTCCCGCCGCGCTCCCGTCCTCCCACTACGACCTCCTCGGGGAGGCCTACAGCCGCCACCGCAGCCTGGAGCGGGAGCTGAGGGGGGCCAGGGAGCGCTCCTCGCCGCCCGCCTCCCACGGCCTCCTCTCGCAGAGGGACAGGGAGCGCGCCCTGCTGCTGGAGAGAGACTACCCCGCCAGCCCCAGCCGGAGCCTGGAGAGGAGGGCGGCGGCGGTGGAGGCGTTCGGGCGGCGGGGGGCGAGGAGTCGCAGCCGGAGCCGCGAGCGGTGGCTGAAGGAGCGGGAGGAGAGGAGGAGCAGGAGGAGGAGCAGGAGCACCTCCACCGACAGGCAGACGGAGGAGAGGGAGAAGGAGAGGGGGCGGTCGAGGGTCCGGCAGAGCGTGAGCCCGGACAGGGCGCGGGTTCGAGCCCCAGACTCCACCACAGAACCACGAGACCACTCCCCCGACAGCGGCGGCGGTGGCGGCGGCGGCGGAGGGGGGCGACACTCGGCAGAAGACGACCCCCCGTCCGGCCGCCACCACAGCAAGAGGTCATCCAGCGACCACCTCAACAACCACCACCATCGAGGCAGCGGCGACGCCGTCATCCCCGCCGCCACCACCGCCACCGCCGCCGCCGCCGTCTCGCCCGCCGCCGCCGCCCACACAGACACGCCCTCCTCCCCGAGCTCGCTGTCGGAGTTCGCCGTGGCGTCGCTCTCCAAGACGTGGCGCGGCTACTTCGCCCTGAAGAACAGCAGCTTCCCCACGGACCTGTACCTGCTGGAGGGCGGCGCCTCCTTCTTCGGCGCCGCCATGAAGGACGCCCTCAAGCCCCAGAACCAGAACCAGCTGAAGATCGCCCAGCGGCTCCGCATGGACCAGACCCGGCTGGACGAGGTGTCCCGCCGCATCAAGCTGGGACGCCCCGACGGGTCTTACGCCATCCTCCTGGCGCTGCAGGGCCCCGTCGACCGCCAGGCGCCGGCCCCCGAGCCGGGCCTCCAGGTGCGCCTGCTTCGCCACCTGGTGACGTACCTGCGGAACAAGGAGGCGGCCGGCGTGGTGAGCCTGCCCGGCGCCAAGGAGGGCGGCCCGGGGGCGATGCTGTACGCCTTCCCACCCGGGGAGTTCTCCCAGCAGTACCTGCAGACGGCCAAGAGGACTGTGGGTAATCTGGACGAGGAGCACATGGTCGTCGTGATCGTCAGCGACACTAATTAACTCTTAAAGGAGCGCACACACACACACACACACACACTACACATCCATGTTGTTTTTAGACAGATTTTAATGTGTTACACTACACCACCTCCTCTTCCTCCTCCTCCTCTTCCTCCTCCTTCTTTCTGGAGCATTAACTTTTTAAAAACACTAAAAGAAGCCGGGACACTAAATCTGTTTATCCGTCTTCGTCCACTACACCGGGAGGATGTTACTCTGTACTGTAAACGGCTGAGCTCCGCCTCCTCCTCCTTCTTCTTCTTCTTCTTCTTCTTCTTCTTCTCGCAGGTTGAGACTTTTTGTTTTTGTTTGGAGCTCAGACCGCCTCCGCCTCCGCCTCCGCCCGCCGCTGTATATTTGACGTAGTTAGTGTTTTTTCTTGTTTTGTTTTTATCAACGGGACCATTCCAGTCTTTTATTTTGAAAGGCGCGTGTGTGTGTGTGTGTGTGTGTGTGCGTGTGTGTGTGTGTGTGTGTGTGTTGATGTGTTGTTGCATGCAGAGGAAAAAGAAATCGTTTCTATTTTGTCCGTCTATGGAACCAGACATGTTCCCGTCGTAGCTGGTTGGGATTTTATATCGTACACATTTATACCGTTTATTCAGTTTAAATACATCCATCCATCTCTGCTTCCTTTTATTTACATGTTGTTGTTTTGTTTTTTTACATCGGTGCTGCTTCTGTTTCTTTTCTTTTTTTTTATTTCTCTCATAAAATCCAAACTTTATTTGTTCGATAAGAACAAAATAAAGTTAAATAATCCAACACTAGACGATGCAGGAGATAAAATAAAGATAAAACCTGATTTACAGCTAATAAGAGTAAATGATGTTTGAGTTTCAGGAGAGGAGGATGATGACTACACTCCCTGGCCAGTTCATTAGGTACACTACCGAGTCCTGCACTAAATCTGAATCTCCACGACGTGTTCCTAATGTTTTGACAGCACCGCAAGCTACGATCGTCCGGTTGAATCACGCTCTCCGGGGTTTTTATTCTGTTTTACTGTCACACTGAACTCATCAGGTTTTATTTGTTTTGTTTTGTTGTTTTTCACAATAAAAGCAGAGAAGTCATCTCCGTCTGAGCCTGAAGAGAATTCATTCCTGTTATTTGTCTCTGGATGAAAATAAACAGTGAAGATGGAATCAGACCAAATGATTGAAGGTTTTTAGTCTGGAAACGACTTGAAACCTCTTATGGCCACTTCATTAGGTACACTAGAGGAAACAGCTCTGAATCTTGTCTCTGATGTTCAGCTTTAGTTTCTAATTAAACTCAGAGATGTTTTCATTGTGGAGGCCGTGGTTCGTAGAACGTCTGTATCTTGTTCTAAAACCACAGCCTCCATCCTCCACAGTGAATCATCCAGATGAATCAGTGTACCTAATGAACTGGACACAGAGAGCAGATCTTAAGTTTAAAGGGAAAATAATTTGGGTCGTTTTATTTTAGTAGTTTGTCTACAGAACACAAAGTGATTGAGACGTCGTTTAATCTAATGATTCGATGAGTAAAACGTTAAATTTAGTCGTCAGTTTTTAAAACCGATCGATGTCCACGTCTTAGAAGAAAGACTTGATCTTTGTCTCAGACTTTATGGAAACGCTTCTGTGTGTTCGATCAGTAAAAAGCAGAGAAACTGAAAACTGACATGATTAGTTGTTGATAATTTATTGTTTCAGACATTTCTATAAAACAAAACGGTGAAAATGTTAATTTGGTCAAAACGACAAAACCAGAGCTCAGATGAATCCAGAGAATAACTGAGAGTAACCGATTAGTTTATACGTCTGCAGACTCTAAAATGACGTCGTCTTTATTAAAGTTGTATTTTCTGTGGATTCGATCAGTAAAAGTTAAAGAAACTCAAAAACAGATTAAACGATCAGTTATCGCTGTAAATATTTATGGACATAAAACACCTGAAGACGCCTTCAGCTCAGACAAAAATTGTTTGTTTAGGTTTATATCGATCAAAACTGAGATGAATCTAGAAAATAACTGAAAATGAAAGCGCTCTTTATCTGCAGCTCTTGAAAACACTGTTAAAATTCACTTGATGTTTTATTTATGGTCCTTTACGTCAGTTTTCGAGGCAAAATAGTGAAAACGTACCAAATGTTTAAGGTTCCAGAGTCTCCAGATTCATCCGAATGTATTTTTAGGTTTTATCGACTGAATCGTAGACGAATCCAGAAAATAAACGTTAATTTGCTAAGACACAACGTTGGGTTTTTAATTTTAGGTTCGGCTTTTTCTGAATCTTTACCGAAAATTTTGATTTTCTTTAGTGATTTCTGTTTTTCAGATCATAATTTTACAAGTTTATCTGATAGTTTTTATACACGGGAGGTAAATGATTCATAATTCAGACCTTTTTGTAATTATGCATTATTATTTTATTTAATATTATCTCCTCCCTGGAGTCCAGCGACAATACTTTTTCAATTTAAATCCACTTTTTTATTTTTTTTTATTTTTATTATTGAGTCTTATACAAAACGCTGTCAAAGAAAATAACGATGTAAGACAAAAAACAAAACAGGTGGAGGACAGTCTCTGGTCTCATGGTTCACATCCACTGTTTGGTTTCGTGTTGCTATGGAAACGTGGAATAAACATTTTATGATGGACGCTGTCTGTCTGTGTTCACAGGAAGGTAAGTTATACATGTTTGAATTTTAATAAAAGCATAATAAATGCCCAGTTAGAGTAAATATACGCTTCACTCAGCATATAATAAATATAACGTTTTTATTGCTTCTCTATTGTTTATTGATGATAAAACGTTTCTTGTATAGACGGTGGTGCCTTCAAAGACCAGGTCTGAAACTCAAACAAAAAGTAAAAATTATATTTAATATATATATATAATATTTATAGAGTCTTAATAACCGGTAAAATAGAATAAAATAAAAATAACAATACTCACGGAGGCTATCGCCGTAATCAAAAGAAAAATCGCTGCTACAACAGGAACTCCCTCGAGAATCTTCAAGTTTTAAGGATTTATTCCGTATTTAAAATAATTAATCGAAGGTTATCTGTAAATAAAATATGTCCCGACGACCAACAGCTAATAGGGGAAAATTCGGCTGACTTCTTTTTCCAAACGAATAAAGTTATATATATATAAATATATATAAACAAGGAAAACAATAGTATGAGCGTAACTCGGCGTATCCATGGCAACATTTTACTTCCTGTTTCTTAAAGTTGCGTTCAGGCGTTCACGGAGAGAAACGGAAAACCTCCCATCCGCATTGGCTTGATTTTAATAACAATTCAACTCAATCTGATGGATTTAATTAACCAGGAAGTCAGATTAATTATTAGACTGTCAGGTTGGTAAAGGAGTTAGCTTGTTTAGGTTAGCTCGTTAGCTCTGTAGCAGCAGGAGCACAGATCTCAGACCTTTATGTGTCTCTGTGAGGGTTTAGGTGATGTTGTAGTTGGGTTTATGTCTCTTTTTTGTTTTTTATCTTAGTTTCTGTCTCTTTGTCGTTCGTTGTTTGTGTTTTTTCAATGTCTCTTTAGTTGTTTTTAATCTCTGTCCAGTCGTTTTGTGTCTCCATCGTGTCTAACTGGTGTTGAACTTCCTGGTTTAAACACTAGGGGGCAGCACCACCACAGAGAATCAGTGTTGATGTGAACTGATCAGATGAAGTTTTATTTATGAAACAACAGAAGAAGAAAATGAACAGATTCAGTTTAAAATAGAAAGAAAAGACCCAGATATAAAATCACTGAGTACAACAAGAACCAAGATGGAGTCCATGTGGACAGAGACGATGGGGACATGGAGGAGGACATGGAGGAGGACATGGAGGAGGAGGACATGGAGGAGGACATGGAGGAGGAGGACATGGAGGAGGACATGGAGGAGGATGTGGAGGAGGAGGACATGGAGGAGGAGGACATGGAGGAGGAGGACATGGAGGAGGACATGGAGGAGGACATACTCCTCTTCCTTTCTTCTTCCTCCTAATTTTCATTCTTCTTTGTCATCCTTCCTTCCTTCTTTCCTTCTTTGCTTCTTTCCTTCTTTCCTTCTTTCCTTCTTTCCTTCCTTCTTTCCTTCTTTGCTTCTTTCCTTCCTTCCTTCCTTCCTTCTTTCCTTCATTCCTTCCTTCTTTCTTTCCTTCCTTCCTTCCTTCTTTCCTTCCTTCGTTGTAGTCTTCCCTCCTTCTTTCCTTCCTTCCTTCCTTCCTTCGTTCTATTCTTCCCTCCTTCTTTCCTTCCTTCCTTCCTTCTCTCCTTCCTTCCTTCTTTCCTTCCTTCCTTCCATCCTTCCTTCTATCTTTCCTTCTTTCCTTCCTTCCTTCCTTTAGCCTCAAACACCCCATCCCTTCCTCTCCACCTCATCTATTACCTCTGTTGTAGCTTCCTCCTCCTCCTCCTCCTCCTCCTCCTCCTCCTCCTCCTCAGTTGACAGGATGGATGAAGCTCGTCCTCCGTCTTCGTCTCTTTCTAATAAACACTGTGAACACGGCAACACGTTGCCGCCGGTAATTGCCGTAATTGATCTGAGTGTTGCTGACAATGATTTCCTGTTAAACAGCTCAGCGTCTGTTTAACTCTGGATCAATACGTCTCCATCCTGATCAATGGACCGTTACCATGGAGACCAGAGACATGAGTTTACCATCAGAGCAGAGGAGCATCACGTCTACTGGAAATATACAGGAGGGAGGAGGAGGAGGAGGAGGAGGAGGCCTAAAAGATCATAGGAGGAGGAGGAGGAAGAGAAGAAGAAAGAGAAGAAGCAAGAGAAGGAGGAGGAGAAGTTCAAGGAGAAACGGTAGAAGAAAAGAAGGGAGAAGAAGAAGGAGGAGAAGAGAAAAGTGGAAGGGGAGGAGAAGAAGGAGGAGGAGAAGACCTTCATCTTCCTCTTGTGATCCAGTTGGAGTTCTTCTCCACAAGAAGGATCACAAGAGGAAGAGGAAGGACAAGAAGAAGAAGAAGGAGGAGGAGAAGAAGAAGAACATGAACAAGAACAAGAAGGAGGAGGAGGAGGAGAAGAAGAAGAACATGAACAAGAACAAGAAGGAGGAGGAGGAGCAGGAAGAGGAGTAGTATGTCCTCTTCTATGTTAGTGTCCAGACACGAATGTCTAGAGTAGAAGAAGACCTCCAAGATGTCTCCAGGTCTCCAATAAACTCCTCACCTGATGTTGATTTATCAGGAGACGATTGGTAACGGTTACCATGGTTACCACCTGACGTTTAGCCCAGGTGGAGCAGACAGAGAGGAATCAGCTGATCACTGTTGTTGATCTGAGGATGAAGCAGGAGTGAATCTGGATCCAGGATCTGGTGCCTCCTTGTCTCCATCTAAGAACCTGCTCAGCTAGCTTTAGCATTAGCAGCTGGGGACACCTGGTGGCCAGGTGAGGAGCAGCAGCGATCAAACAATCTCCTGGAGCCTCTGTGGTTGCAGTGACGTGGACATTCAGGAGCGTCCTGCAGCTGGTTCAACAGAATCAAACTGGTTCTCTGTGATTAAAGTTCTATTTTAACTCTAATGGGTCGAGAACAGAAACTATAAATCTGTTTAAAATAGAAACCAGCTCCTCCTCTAGTGTCCGTGTCATTATCTCCAGTTGCTTCGTGTCTGTGAAGTTGCTGCTTTAATTGTTGACGAGAGCCGGCATCCATGTAATTACTGTCTCCTGATTGGCCACATTTAGAGAGAATGAGAACTGGAACAACCCTAAAGGTTTTAGATGAACACAACTACCAGTGACAGTACTGACTGTTGCTACTGACTAAACTGTTCTGGTCACGTTCTGCTTGGATCAACACAAGTCTACTTGGTTTTAGTCTGAAACTCTAGTTTGGACAAATCTGGGCCTTCTTGGAGGAGACACACATTTACTCAGGTTCTAATCCTTCAGTTTAAAACCTTGATTTCTTGTTTTGAAGCTGAGTTTTTTGTTTTTAGTTGATAACATCGTAACATCTTTCTCCACAGAGGAAACGCTGTCGTCGTATCTGCTCTGAAACACAGAAACCAGCCGAGGGGTTTTCTTTCAGTGTGGGTTCACTTTATTAGAACATGACATAAATGGAGAGAAGAACAGAGTCACAAACACGTCAGGCCGATTGTACAAAGAGCCAACTGAGAAGAGGAAGATGGTCGTACATCACAGAGAACGCTCAGCGGAGGATAATGTCGCCGCGATGGAGTTTTCACGTTCGAGTGCAATATGTGATAATCATGTTGGCGGGGGTGAACGCGTTTCTTTATGTTTGCTGTGTTCGTGTACGAGAGCATCTCTAGCTGGACTTCTTTCCTTCACGCCAATACGAGGCTCGTCCACCCTGAAGAGCAGTAAGTCTGAAAGGAACAGCAACGACTAGTCTGAATTTAACAAGTCTTTGTCTTGCGGTTTGTTTGGAGGTGCAACACATAAATGATTAGACTAACCAATGGCGCGCAATCTACCTACACGATCTACCGGTCGATCACAGTCAACGTATCGGGCACCAGTGGTTTAAAGTGCAGAACTGTATTTTAATTTTATGAATTAGGACTCAAAATGTTTGACGCTTAAACGGTTTTACCTTCAGAATTTTCTACATTTCTTCCTAAAAATGACTCAAAACATCAACAGATGTTCACACAAGTCCTGAAAGTAGACAAAGATAGAACCCAATGAACACATGAAACAGGAACATTAGACTAAAATGAGCCAATATTACATATCAGTTCCTCCTTGTCTCCAGTATCTGCTGTGACCTCCTTGTAACTAAAGGTTTCTGGTAACAGCTGATCAGTGGTCTACAGCAGCTTGGAGGAATTTTAGCCCATTCCTCAGAACAGAACCACTTCAGTTCTGAGATGTTGGTGGGTTTCCTCACATCAGCTGCTTTAGTTCAGGTCCTTTTGTAAAACCACTTATGTGTATAATTCTCAAGAAAGATGTCTAGGAGCTAAGAGGTTAAAGTTTTAATGCAGCCGTACGTTTTTTGTTGTAAATTCAGACTTTTCTTTAAACAGCTTGACACGAACAACTTCCAACATTTACAAACTGTTTCAGGTGGAAAGTTGTTCTAGATCAGGGTTGCCCAAAACGTAGACCGGTAGATCGTGAAGGCAGTGCGGGTAGATCATGCGCCGTTTCAAAAAAAATTGTTTAGATGTTGGTCTAATTATTTATCTGCCTTTCTTAAAGGGACAGCGCGACTTTTCTCATTAAAACAGATGTAAAAGTCGCCCACAAGCCACAAAAGTGTGGACACCATTGTTCTGGAGTCTCTCTGTTGGGAACTGATTCTGCTCCTGCAAAGATCTGACGGACCAATCGGATCGTTTGGGGGCGGAGCTTAACGTGATGATGGACAGAAGAGTAACAGTAGTCATAGACGTGATCTGAGTAGATGTGGAGTTGAATTAGTCTCAAACTAAATGTCTCTGATTTTTTTTCTCTGTATCAGTTGAAACACGTTTATATTCAAGCAAATTAAATCTTTTCAGGTTTTCAGTCGAAGAGAAACTGAGGTGAAGCACAAACTACAAACTGAGTCTTCTCCGTGAATCGTGAGGAAATACTGGAGGCGTTTAAAAAGTCATCAGTGTCTGGACGGAGGCGATATGTTGCTACCTGAGTTAATACGTTGATTCCCTCTTTGGTTTGAGACGCTGAGACTTAACGTAAGTGTGTTGTTTTCAACGATTACAACGATAAAAGTCGCCTCATCGTCTAAAGTCGTCTCTTCTTGCTGCACCTCCTTCACAGTTTCACCCAGACACAACAAAAGTAAGAAAATAAATAAAATCGGCTTCATGTAAATTAACAGTTGAAGCGTCTTAAAAATAAATAATAATTTGAGTCTGATGAGGTCTTTAATTTTATTTTAGGGGATTTTAATAACAATTCATACACTTTGTTTTGTTGTTGTTCCTTTATATGACTTTTAACGACGACTTTTGTTAAAAAACGTCTCAAATAAAAGTGTGTTGCTTCGGTTCCTTTCTGGATTAACACATCTTTATTAAACGATCAAACACAGAACTCGATGAGACAAAACATCTTCACAAACTAATTCCAGTTTCCATTACTGATCTTCAGGGGCCGCTGCTCAGAGCGGGAGCCTCTTGTTTCTGCCGTAGCCCTTTATTCAACCAGCACCAGCACAGCCTTCAGCCGCCGAGCTGAACCACGCGGGGATGTTTTGCATAGACGTCAAATTCGCAGTCGGACTCATGCAGAAGACACGACGACCAGAACGCAGGAGCAGAAAGGAAGAAGGAACGGAAATGGAAGCGAGCGTCCACGGTTCAGTTCATCGACGAGGTTATCTGACTTTATAAAAATAAGTGAGCCTGCTAAATATTCCACATTATTCTCACCAGAGTCTTAAAAACAAACACTTATTAACTGACGAGCCATCCACGTGAATATGGACTAGTTACAGCTGAAGAGAACACATCCTCTGTTCAGTATTGCTTTTAGTTCACACTGTCAGTGCAAAGAACCGAGGCCGGTGTGTGTGTGTGTGTTAGTGTGTGTGTTAGTGTTAGTGTGTGTTACGCTGATCTGATTGGTCGTCTTTGAGTGTATTTACATGTAAGTGAGGCCGAGCAAACATGCAGCATTAGTTGGTCTGACGCTCCGTCAACTCTGCATCAGGAAGAATTTAAACACACAGAACTACAATAAGAAGATGACCTGTCACTTCCTGTTGGTCGTCCTGGAGACGGGATCACATGACACGATCAGAAGCATGTGATCGCGTCTCACCATCAACCACTGGAGGAGAGGAGCATCACGTCTACTGGAAATAGAACAGAAGAAGAAGAAAGAGGAGGATGAGGAAGTTGTCCTCCAGCTTTGTCTCCAACCCTCAATTGATTGAGGAGGAAAGAGGAAGACGTAGAAGAAGAAGGGGAGGAGATACGGGTGACGAAGGAAGAGAAGAAGTTAAAGAGAAGAAGAAGAAAGAGGAGCAGGAGGAGGAGAAGAGGGAGATGAAGAAGTAGAAGAAGAAGAAGAAGGTGGTGGAGGACAAGAAGATGGGGATAGGGAAGACTTTTAGGATGGGGAAGAGGAGGAGGAAGTTTTCCTCCAGCTTCATCTCCAACCCTGAATTGACTGAGGAGGACGAAGATAAAGGGAGAAGAAGGAGAGGAAGAAGAAACAGAAGGAGGACGATGATGGGGAGAGGGAAGAGGAAAAGAATGGGGAGGAGAATGAGAAGGAACGTGAGAACAACGGGAGGAGGAAGAAGGAGTTGTCCTTCAGCTTTGTCTCCAACCTTGAACTGATTGAGGAGGAAAAAGGAAGAGGGAGAAGAAGGAGGAGGAGGAGCTTCTTAGCCTCCCACCTAATATTAGCTCCTCCTGTTTCCTCTTTTAAGCGTTGAATCCAGACTACTGCCACCTGCTGGTACGAAGAGTTATTTCCTCTCAGGTGCAGAACGTATGAACCAGCTGCTGATTGGCTGAAGTCTCTGTGGTGCGTTCAAGTGCAACTTTTTTTTTTTTGGTCCAGATAAAGAAGACGTTGCTGAACTTCTTCTGCTGTTTTCAAAGATCTTCTTGACGCCATGAAAACGTCCACTGGTCGCTCTGAATCTCATCTCTAAAAGGTTTTCCTCTGATCAGCAGGACTGAGCCGTGCACGAATCAGTTTACAAGACATTAACGTTTTTTTTTCTGCACGTCGTCTTGAACTTGTTCTTTTATTGTAGTTCTGTGGCTCAACGTCGAGAATCAGGTGTGTTTGTGTTAAAATGTTTCAGTTTCAGCTCACGAGTGAAAACAACAAAAATAATCTAGTTATTAGTATTAATGTTACAGTGACAGTTTCCCCCCAAAAAACATAAATTAAAATTTATTCACACACCTAGAAATAATAATAATAATAATAAAAATAAAAACTCAAATACAGATTTACAGTGTTTACCTGCAGCCATGTTGAAAAAAATAACTAATCTAAACCTGTAATACTCCTCTTAATAAGTTAAAAAATAATTTAAACAACACATTTCAAACGAGAACAGACCGTTAGCACAAAAAGAAGTTTTTTTTTAAATCTGTTGTATGTTTAAAAAAAACAAAAACCTCTTTACAACAAATACTGAAAAATAACAAAAACAGGAAACAGGAAAGAAATATTCATTTACAAGTCGACATCGTTGTATACAAACGCTGAGCTGCTCAGCTCCGTGTTAGTGACCAGTGATAGAAACTCTGAGGGAATATTCCATTACAGTTAATAAATATGAGAGTATACAAGAGGAGGAACAGATGAGGAGGGAAAGCTGAAGAGTCTCTATGGCTTTTAAAGGCTCGGTGGCCCAAAGAACATCAGTAGCTACAAACGCCAACCAACCCACCAACCCGACTCCCATCAGGGCAGAGCTGCAAAAAAAAACAAAAAAAAAAACCGAAGAGGTAAAACTTCAGAGTGGGAAAAGTGGGATTGTTGGAAAATGACGTGATTGATACTCAGACCTGCTGAATCGGAGCCCGGGGCTTTAGCCGGTACTGGGGTCAGGAATTAAACCGTTGAAAACAACTGTCCAAGTGTGTTTTATTCAAAAAGTGTTTATTTGGTACCAATTTTATATTTCAGTTATAAAATAAATAAATATGTGGCCCCGCAATGCCCCGTAAAAATCCACTTTGAGACTAGAGAAGCTTCTCTTATCCATTGATACCAAGCATCACATAGCTGGAGCTAACCAGCTAGCCACAGCTAACAGAAAAAACATACAGCCAGCATGTCAGAATTTCTTCTTATGTCTCAATATGTGTTTTTATTATCTTCTCCGGTCCTTTAGAGTCTTTCCGCATGATTCTCCATCAACTATCCACCACATGGTGAGTTGCCTGACAGAATCACTCCTGTATGTCAATTTCATACACGGTCTTTTGCCTCCACCTTGTGGTCATATGGCGGCACTACAGATTACAAACAGTACCAGTGTGTTGTAGGTGCTGAGACCTCTACAACAATATGTAGCATGACTTGATGACTGGTTTCCCTGGGGAGTTACTGTACATGTGTGAACAACATGGAGGAAATATGAATATTTTTATGGATTGTATAATGTGCACAATGGTAGAATGTGATGATGTCCAGGCTAAATAAAATGGCCCTCAGTCATAAATGGTCTTTATTTTTTTAAGGTGTATCTAGTCAGACCAGCAGGTTGTTGCTCTTCCTAGCTTCCTAGCCTGGCAGCTAACAGTAGTTCTTGATGTGTCCAATCCTTTAAACTATTTTTTTGTTGTTATTATGTCGAGGAACAGTTATTCACACGGTGGGATGCTGAGAGGAGTCAACGACCCTGAGAGGTTTATTAAAACATGGCGAACCATCAGAGAGCTGCTGTACACGATTGTCATATTTTGCACGTTTTCAAACGAGGCTGAGAAATGAACTGATAAAACAGTTTGAGGTTTGAAGACTTCGAGACGAGGCTGACGTGGATAAAAAGGGTCGTATTAAACTTCACCTTCTACTTTAATTCTCTTCTATCATGCGGAGCTTAGACGGATATCAGCACGACAATCAGACATCCGCCTTCATTTTCTTTTTAATATCCCTGATGAGAGTCTCTGCGGTCTGTCAGCACGATCACTGGGAGAAGTTTTTAATTTAGGATTATTCTGTTAGCATAGTTAGCATTAGCATTTCATCCCTTTAAATCAGGTCCCCATCACCAGTCCTCACTGCACAGACTCAGTCATCAGGGCTGTTGTTTGGTCTTTACGTAAACTCCGTGGCTGGAGCTAGATTGGCTAGTTGATAAAATCGGAAACTTGTGCACGCTAAGGAAAACTTGAGAAAGGACGAGCAGCCGAAGCTAACTATTAACTAAAGATGCTTTTAGTTAATCTGGAATCCTGCCTAAACGTTCCCCCGCACACACATTTTCTTGTGTTGTTAAGTTTATCTGGAGTCTCTCTGTTGGGAACTGATTCTGCTCCTGCAAAGATCTGCCGGGCCAATCAGATCGTTTTGGGGTTTTAAATGTCTCTGATTGGTTGGAGAATTATCCAGGTGATGCAGAGGTAAATGTCTGGATCGTAATGAAACCCAGATGTTACCAGACTAATAAGAGCTAGCCTGGCTACGCTAGGCTATGCTATGCTAGGCTATGCTATGCTAGGCTAGCTCTTATTGAATCAATTCACTGATCTTTATTAATATATTTTTTAAAAATTTGTTCTTTTTTTAGATGATACTTAAGCAGGTCTCTTTGTCAACACTTCTTGGCTTTTACAGGCTAATGTACGTATCAGCCATGAGCTAATATTGATCTGTTTGTTGCTGCTCCTCAGCTCTCCAGTTTTCCAGTTAAACCCAGTGGGGTGTTTTTATTGTGATGAAGTTGTATTAAATGCAGAATATTGGTTAAATTCTGTGGTGTTTGGTCAAGAAACAGTCTCAGATGAAGAGCTGTCAACTAGTTGCTGCACATGGCTTCCTTTCTTTTAAATCTGATTAACTTGTTTTAAATTGTCCACGTTCCAACCATCCCACTTTGACATCTAATCAAGAAGGAAGAAGGAAAGAGGCAGAAAAACAAAGGTGTAAAACGTGAGAGAGTGCAGTGGAGAGATTAGAAGAGGGTAAAAGTCATAAAATAAAACTGCCCTTCCCCAGCACCAGCCCAGGAGCTACCTCTGAGATGCAGACTGAGTTCTTCTAGTACGGTGCAAACTTCTGTCTCTCTGGCTTCTTCATCCCGTTGGCTGAGGTCGAGATCTTGGCGGTGTAGGACGCCAAGGCCGCCGCCGCCGCCGCAGCGTGAGCCGGAACCTGAACGGCCGCCGTCGTCGGCATGGAGCCCTGCAGCATGGGGGCCCCGATGGCCGCCGCCGCCGCTGCTGCTGAGGCGGAAGGGGTGGAGAGTGCCAGGTAGGGGATGGATTTCACTCCCAGCAGGCTGGAGAGGGGGAAGGCGTAGGGAGCGCCCAGGATTGGAGCGTGGGGCAGTGCAGCGCCCATCGCTGCCAGGGGGGAGGAGGAGGAGGAGGACGAGGCGGAGGCAGGGGGGGCGGGCTGGGTGAAGCTCATGGTCAGGTCAACGGGAGACGGCATGGAGGAGGACTGGGCGGTGGATTTGGCGGTCTCTAAACTGGAGGAGGGGAGGGATGGGGGGGAGGGAGGAGGAGGGAGGGAGGGAGGGAGGAGGTGGAGGGAGGGGAGGGTGGAGGAAGGGACCGGAGAGGGAGAGGGAGTTTTGGATGGAGAAGGGTTAGAGGGTCAAATAAAAGACATGTTAAAAAAATCAAAAACTAAAAAAAGGAAAATGAAAAACAAACAGGAGCTTTAAAATGAAATCTGAGAAAACTCAAATCATAAGACAGGTGTGTTTTGCTGGAGGTTGCAACAGATTATTGTAGGGGGGAGTTCGCTGTACGGATGGGGGGGTGTGCTGTATAAGTTGGGGTGATGGCTCGGGAGGGGGCTTAGGGAGGAGGGAACAAAACCATTGTAGACACATTAGCATGGAGGCAGGTCAGGGATGTTCACGTCTCGTTACACTGACGTCATCATTCAAGATAAACCAAGTTACACAAACAGGAAGTCAGACACCAGAGGCTTTCAGCCACCTCTGCTCCACCCACATCATCAATAAAACTGCTGTAAACATTCTGATCCTGGTCGTCTGCCCCCTGCTGGATTTATCCAGTCTCTGCAGTCACTAGCTTTTGGCAGCCATTTCCAAAATGGCCGCCCTTGTGTATTTTCTAGTTTCTTTGCAGAAAAATCTTTGCTAAATTTGAAAATATTGTTAAAAATATAATTTATGTTGTTACTAACATTTTAACGCCAATATTTACTTTATTGAATCAACTGATAAATACATTAAAATCATGTTGAAATAGAGTACATTCACCTCAGTCACTAGCTTTTGGCAGCCGTTTCTAAAATGGCCGCCCTCGTGCATTTTCTAGTAGTTTCTTTGCAGAAAAATCTTTGCTAAATTTGAGAATATTGTTAAAAATATCATTTATGTTGTTACTAATATTTTACTTTATTGAATCAACTGATAAATACATTAAAATCATATTGAAATACAGTACATTCACCTCACCTTATTATTGTTTAATATAATTAAACTGATCATTTTAAACATTAAAATGTCATCTTACATACATTTATTCTATATTAGTGGAAATTTCTAGATATAGGTTCACTTGGTATTTAATGCCTTTTTGTCGTAACACAATTAAATGACTACCTTTATAAAATATATTTACACACTTTAGACTTTAGTTTTTCAGTTCATCTTTTCCCGAGGATCATAAAAAGGATCCTGTTTCAGAAAAAAATAAAACCAAATTAATAATTCATATATCAATTAAGATACCAAACAAAAATCATGTGTTGAAGTTTGATCTTGTTTGTTTCTTTGTGTCCTATAAGCACTTAAATAAATAAAAAAAACATATCAGGTTTCACAGGATAAAAGGCATTTAGATATTAATGTTAATGTTTTTTTTTTGTTACATTCTGTGACTTGACCCTTCACCCGACCTGAAATTTGTTAAATCAGGAAGCGATGCAGAAGCAGAAACAAACCACAGACTGTAAAACCAGTGGACGCCATGACAGCTCCTCTACAGTGAAGCCAAAGCATGTGGAGCTCCCCCTGGTGGCTGGCTGCAGTATAGCTCATTAAGCCCCGCCCCCTCCATATTAGCTGGCATTGAAAAGATGAAAAACCTGGAAAATATCCATTGAAGCTCCATTTAGAAGAATTTAAAAAGTGCGATTACTTTCTGATTTATTGCGAGATGGAAACGCCCGAGCAAACAAGAATTTGTCACAGCGTCTGGACAGTGTGTCAGCGGCTGAACGTCTGCTGCTCTGAACTGAGCCTCAATGCGCTGGGAGGGACGGTCTCATCTGCCACTAACTGATTAAAAAACATCATGGAAACGAGTGAGTTTGTGTCTCACCTTCTCCGACCTGACATTTCAGACTGAATGAGGCCGACCTGCCGCTACGCCGGCTTCAGACCGCCCGTTCTCTCGGCTGTCAGCGGCAGGAGGAGTGGTACGTGAAATATTGATTTCATCCAGAGTTAATTTACATATTCATGCCGCTGTATTAAAGCTGCGCGGCGGCTTGTATCACATGTCTGTGGCATTGAGAGTCTGATTAAACGGAAGCAGGAGCAGAGACCGAGTTGATGTAGAGCTTCATCTCTTCCTGCGGATGGATGTCATGATGCACGAGTCCACCTCGCTGTTTTAAACCCTGATCTG